>NW_026606600.1:6050000-6522500 GCF_029890125.1 Rhinichthys klamathensis goyatoka
TATTCAGTGAGCATATCTGCAATGTATTTAGGTCCTAGGCTATTAAATGATTTATATACCAGTAATAATACTTTAAAATCAATCCTAAATGTAACTGGGAGCCAGTGTAAAGACCTGAGGACTGGTGTGATGTGTTCATATTTTCTGGTTCTGCTCAGAATCCTGGCAGCAGCGTTCTGTATTAGCTGCAACTGTCTTATGGTCTTTTTAGGAAGGCCAGTGAGGAGTCCATTACAATAATCCACCCTGCTGGTGATGAAAGCATGCACAAGTTTCTCTAAGTCTTGACTGGAAACAAAGCATCTAATTCTTGCAATATTTTTTAGATGATAGTATGCTGATTTAGTTATTGATTTGATATGACTACTGAAACTAAGGTCTGACTCTAGAGACACACCCAGATTCCTCACTTGATTTTTAGTGGTTAGACCCCTAGCGTCAAGGTATGCGTTCACCTTGAGAACTTCATCTTTGTTGCCAAACGCAATGACTTCAGTTTTGTCTTTGTTTAACTGAAGAAAGTTTTGGCACATCCAATTGTTTACTTCCTCAATGCATTGGCACAGGGAGTCAATGGGGCTGTAATCGTTAGGCGATAGGGATAAGTAGAGCTGTGTGTCGTCTGCATAGCTGTGGTAAGAGATTTGGTTCTTTCTCATTATTTGGCTCATTGGGAGCATGTACAGGTTGAATAGGAGTGGCGCAAGAATTGAGCCTTGAGGGACTCCGCATGTCATGGATGTCCACTCAGACTTATGGTCTCCTATACTCACATAATAACCTCTCCCTTCTAAGTATGACCTGAACCATTTTAGGACTATCCCAGAAAGCCCCACCCAGTTTTCCAGCCTGTCAAGAAGTATGTCGTGATCGACAGTGTCAAATGCAGCACTGAGGTCGAGTAGTACCAGCACTGATAATTTGCCTTTATCAGTGTTTAGGCGAATATCATTTATTATCTTTATGAGCGCTGTCTCTGTGCTGTGATGCGATCTGAAACCAGATTGAAAATTGTCAAAGTATCCATTCGAGATTAAGAATTTGTTCAGCTGATTGAAGACAACTTTTTCAATGATCTTGCCTATGAAAGGAAGATTTGAGATCGGTCTATAGTTGCTTAATATGGTCTTATCCAGATTGCTCTTTTTCAGGAGGGGCTTGACAACTGCAGTTTTCAGGGAGTTTGGAAAATTCCCAGAGATAAGTGAGGCATTTACCACTTCTAGGAGATCTGCTTCTAAACAGTTTAACACACTTTTGAAGAAAGATGTGGGAAGTGCGTCAAGGGCGCAGGTTGATGTTTTAAGGTGCTGTACGGTTTCTTCTAAAATTTTGCCATCAATTTCATCAAAATCAGACATAGTAGCTGCTTTCTCAGGTTGTGGTCTGATCTGTCTGACCCCAGCGCAACTCAATGATGTGCTGATCACCTTTCTGATATTATTGATTTTCTCGGAGAAGAACAAAGCAAACTCCCTGCACTTGCTGTCTGAGAGCAATTCATTGGGAATCTGGCTTGGGGGGTTTGTCAGTCTCTCTACAGTAGCAAAAAGAGTGCGTGTGTTGTTTAAGTTGCTGTTTATAATATTTGAGAAGAAAGTCTGTCTAGCTTTGCCTAGTTCCATATTGAAAGCATGGATGGTGTCTTTGTAGATGTTATAATGGACTACAAGTTGTGTCTTCCGCCACATGCGCTCTGCTTTTCTGCATTGTCTTTTCATATTTTGCACTGCTGTTGAGTTTCTCCAAGGTGCTTTTTGTCTACCACTCTTCCTGACTTTCACAGGAGCAATATCATCAATTACACTTTTAACTTTTGAGTTAAAAGAATCAAGGAGAAAATCAACAGAGTCAGCAGATAAGCTTGGTGTTGAAGATATAGCCTTCATAAATAGTACACTAGTGTTCTCATTTATGCATCTCTTCTTGACAGATACAGATCTAGCTTCAATGGCAGGAGAGATCAATATATCAAAGAAAATACAGAAATGATCAGACAGTGCTACATCCTTAATAACAATCGATGAGATGTTTAGACCCTTACTGATAAGTAAATCTAGAGTGTGTCCACGAATGTGTGTCGGTCCGTGTACATGCTGAATCAGGTCAAAAGTTTTTAAAACAGTTTTGATTTCTTTTGCCATATTGGTTTCTGTATTATCTATGTGGATGTTAAAATCTCCAGCAATAGCAAAACAGTCAAACTCTGAGGAAATTGTTGATAACAGTTCTGTAAAGTCCTCAGCAAAGGCTGAAGAGTATTTTGGAGGCCTGTAAAGAATAATAAGTAAAATGCGTGGAACGCCTTTTAACACAATACCCAGATATTCGAAAGACGGGTAATTACCAAATGATATTTGCTTACATTGATAGACATCCTTAAAAAGAGCAGCTACTCCTCCACCTCTCCTTACAGCTCTGCAGACACTCATAAAAGTAAAGTTAGGAGGAGATGTTTCATTGAGGACTGTTGCACTGCAGCTGTCTTCTAGCCAGGTTTCATTTAGAAACATAAAATCCAGGTTGTATGTGGTTATTAAGTCATTGACTAGAAGTGATTTATTTTTAAGTGAGCGGATGTTTAAAAGTGCTAACTTAACAGTCTTACTTTTTGTCCCCACAGCAGTCTTAGTTTGGCGTGTAATAGGCACCAGATTAGATGGGTTTGCTGTACGGCTTTTGAAAGCCTTAGACTTTCTATCATGTAATCGAACAGCAATAGAGGAAGATACAGGCACACTGGGTTCCCGCTTGTTATGTAAACATTTAAGAAAGTTACTGTTGTCATAGCGGAGACCCGACACATATCACTGAGAGCTGGTATCAGTTGTTTTTGGTTGACCTCGGGCCGCTGGAGGAGGGTGTGGGCCCTGGCGCTGTGGCAGAGGCCGAAGAGCTCTCACAGGAGGAGGGGGAGGGCGAGCTGGGCCTGCAGGCTTTGGTGGATGTGGGGCCTGCCGTTTTTTGGTTGACATCTGGGGGCTTGCAGCAAAAGAGTGGGATAGTTTGGTTCCAGCAAACACCAGTTCTTCCATTTTCTCTGAGAAGCACAGAAGTGGAGATGCTGGAGATAGAGAAAATGTGTCTGGTGAGACGGGCTGTTGCTCTGGTGTTATCGGCTGTAATATGCTGTCCTGGTTTCCCTGGCTGTTTTCCAGAAAGTCGTCCTTGGGTGCTGAATCTTGGAGCAGTTCTAATATGTCACATTCTGTCTGTGGTGAGCGCTGTGGGCAGGGCTCAGCAGAGATTGTGTCCGTGAGCAGAAGTTGTTGTGGCTGCATGGTGTTATCATTGTCCTTGTGTGACGTGTCAACCGCATGTCCATTCAGGTGCTGAAGTGAAGTCCTGTGGTCATTCATACTGTGTCCAGGTGTGTGTGTGCCATTCAGGTTGAGTGGTTTGGCACACACTGCAGAAGGATGATTGAGGGAGAAGCAGATATTGTCCTTTAGCACTCTTGAACCAAGTTTGTTTGGGTGGAGCCCATCCTGTTGAAACAGTTGCCTCTGACTCCAGAAAAGATTGAAGTTGTCAATGAAGTTCACTCCTTTTAAATAGCAGTTTTTTTGGAGCCATGTATTAAGCCCAAGCAACCGTGAAAACCTGTTTGTTCCTCTTGCTGGTAGTGGTCCACTGATGAATGTTTGAACTTTCAGTCTTTTAAGTGTTTCAAAAAGTTCATTGAAATCCTTCTTAAGGAGTTCTGACTGCTCTTTATGAATATCATTTTTCCCCACATGAATGATGAGTCGATTTGCAGTCTTATGTTTCATCAGAATGTTCTCAAGTTCACTGTTTACATCAGAAGTTGTTGCTTGTGGAAGGCAGCATGTAGTTGTATCCCTGCTACTAATGTTTCTGATTATCGAGTCCCCCACTATCAGAGTCCTGTGCTCGGCTGCGCTCTGAGCTGAGTGCCGCTGTCTGCTCGACCTTGAGCGCCAGTTAGCAGTGTTAGCTACTGGCTGATTCAGTCTGTGTTCGATCACATTCATCACGTTTGGGGATTTCTCATTTACATTCATTAATACTTCAAATCTGTTCTCAAGATGTATAGGCGGTGGTAGGAGACCAGTGTTTGCAATCCTTGTCAGAGCCGTATCTGGGGTAGAGGATGCTACTGCGGCAATATGTGATACTCGTGACAATCTGATGTCTCGAGTGCCTTTGGGTCTCGCTCCCTGTTTGTGCCACCGATTTGTAAGTCGATCGGTTTGTTTCTCTACACTCAGTATGGCCTGTCGAGGAGTACTAGATGCATGGGACTCACCGGCTGTATGCTGAGGGCGTCCATGGCTGATCTCTGTTGTGTGTTCCGTCTGGTTCGGTGGTCCCACAAATAACTTTGTTTCAAGAACTACAATCCTTTGTAAAAGTCTCTGGCAGTTAATGCAGCAAGTAGATTCCAGAAGAGGCATTTTCTCTTATCCTTTATGAGTGTAGACTGTTGTGTTTTCTCTTCCCCGGAATGTAAGCTTTCAGTGGGAGGCTGGTCAAGTAAAAATAATTCTGCTTTTTTTTGTAGTAATCCAAGCGTTTGAGCACTGTACTGATTATCTGAAGTTAAAATTAGGTGATAAAAAGAGATAAAATATAAAAATATAAAAGCAATAGAGCAAAGCGCAGAGCAGTAAGCAAGAGCGTCCGACTGGATATGGGATGACCAGTATACTGGGAGGGAGTTAGACTGCAGTTATTGAGGACAGAACTGACGAATCCTGAACCAGGTTAAAGAGTAGTCCTCCGTTAGTTATGATAAATAGAAATTGATCATAGATGAGAAGGGACAGAATTTAATCCCTAATTTATAAATTGATAAATACAAAGCCTTTATAGTCATTCTTAGAAGGAATTAGAAAAGACCATGGGAGTATTAAGCACCTGGAGTGAATCCTCTGGGTGCATGAGCCATGAACGCTGTAACAGACAGCTATAATCTGAATAACAATAAGAAAGAGACCACTGCAGACAGAGGTAATCAAAAGGGGTTGAGTGGATTTTGCTTTCTGACTTGGAGTGTAATGCTGCGGTTTTAAGCATAACCAACATCTGCAAGGTTAAACACTCAAAATTCAAACAGTGGAAGAATTCATTTGAGAATTGCTTTTTAAAGAATACAACAGCGCTGGAAGGAGCTAGTGACATTCCTCCTGGGTTAGTGCATCACGGCCTAAATTTAATTGATCCTGCCAGACATGGACATGATATATAGAATATCGAGACAGAATAACCTAACCGGTGACTAGAGATGACTACACATGAGCTACATAATCCATCGACGACCATCTGGAATGTTGACTATGTCGACGCTTCTCGAGGCTCCATCTTATGCGATTCCGGTTGAACAAGTGAAAGTTAAAATGTCGGTGATAGGTAATCAAAAGCTGCAAACGAGCTGTTGAAACTCCGATCCCTGTGCCGGAAGCAGCAGCCCTAACACATCCAAATGTGGAGACAAAACAATATGCTTACTCACCCTCGAAATGACCATTACTACTCAATTATCTTTGAGGCATTCTGGGCAAAACCCTGCATACCCATACATATCCAGAGGTTTATTATGCCTTAAGCAAACAAAGAGAAGGTACGGGGAACAGACTTGAAAATTTAGGATTAAATACTTGAATTTGAATGCCTGCGAGCAAACTATGAATGGAAGGAATATTAAATTTCAATTTCATGATTGTATACAAGAAAGGAACAGCGAGCCTTGATCATGATGTGACATAGGAATCTAAGAGATAATTGATCTGTTGACTCTTGAGCATGGAATTTTATTTACTTATTTTCAGGTGTGCAGCAAATGTCTGCCATGACTCCCAAGTTGCTCTTTGCAGAAATAACCCCATTCATGGCTGGAAGACGCTGGCCACAACAGTTGAGAAACTTGAATAAATGGTGCATAGACATGTAAATCACACAGTTGGGCAAGACAATGTCGGTCGAGTCTCCTTCACTGATTAATCTGATATATAATACTAATATGACTGTTGAGTTAGCAGTTTTTGGCCAAGTATGTGTAACTTTGACCGGCGCCTCACAACTCCTTGATCCTTTAGTCTGCATTTATCTGTACATTAATGTGAAAATACCCCTCATATAAATGACTCCTATAACACATATCAGTAGATTAAGTAGCCACCAGAAAGTTGAGTATTACATCGATTATACACATTCCAATGTTATAGATCTAATTTGAAGTATAAAGTGACTTTAAGAATTTAAAATAGCCTAATAGGTGAAATATTTGTTTGTGAAATTACTATTACACTAGTGATATGCAAATTACTGCCATTCTAGTCCACTGCAGTATATGCATACAGCCAATGACAACGTGCTCTTTAGCTCGGGTTTTATTTTATTTTTATTTATTTATATACACACGCAACCGAACTGTGGTGAGTGAGCAACGTTATGAAGAGCGCGACCCGTGATATTGCATATGCATAAAGCTCTTAAGCACTCTTAAGCTTATTTATAATCAAGACAGTTGTTAGTGGGTATTTGAAAACTGAGCGTAATATTGACAAGCTGATATAATTAAATAACCATAGAACTGTGGAATATCGGTAACGCGAAACTTGCTTAGGCTTGCTACGAGCATTGAGGCAAGCTATCCGGCCCCTCTGCAGTCTGCAGTGCAGATCAGCCGTAATAATCAGATCACGCCACGTCATCGTGGACGCCAATTTCAACTCAGCCGTGTAGGAAGCGACGGAGAAATACTTACCTGAATGAAGTTTAATCTTGTAGAGGAGACACATTAACAGTGGCTGCTGGAAGCGCCTACCAAAAAAAATTAAAAATAAAATAAAAATTGGAAACTACTTGAAAGCCTTGGAAGTGGAGTTTGAACTTGAACCAGTGAGAGATTGTCTCGTGATTTGCATAGTTGTTCATTTATGTCGGTGAATCGGTGATCTGCGGGATAAATGGCACCAGTCTAAGGAGCAGCACTTCTCATGAAGCCTTGGCTGATCAATACTCTCCGAAGACCGCTGTGCCCACGGGGCAGTGTTGCCAACTATTTTCAAAGGAAAGTAGCTAAGGCCTTCCCTAAAAGTCGCTAAATGTCGCTAGATGACGTCATACGTCAATTAGCATATTAATGACGTCATCGCGTCGTACTTGCGTTCTGTCAGCCTAGTGCGTTTTCTCTCTAAATTATTGCTCTATTTAACATTATATAGCCGAATGTCAAATAAAGCTGTTTTCATTTCCTTTTTTTTTTGTCAGACAATAGAACGAGTAGCTATAATATAGTGAATGATTACATTTTTTATTGGCCTATGTGGAACATTATCTGAATTGAGAGAGTTAGGGAACCGGATGAACTAAGCTCTGTGATAGTGAGTGTTACAAGTAATAAGCACAAGAAAATAAATAAAAATTAAAATGGTCAAACTAAATTCTTTAAATATAACAAAAGAAAAGCAGATAAGTGATAAGTCCATGGAAAAACACTGCTCATTCGCGTCTGTCAGCGGCCGTGCGCTCCTCTCAGCCATTCACTGAACAGGGGAGAAGCAGCGAGAGAGAGTGACGACAGGGAGAAAGCAAGACCTCGCGCTCGCAGGACAGTACTGGCAACATTTGGAGGTTACTGAGGTTTGTCCAAAAAGTCGCTAAAATTGTCGCTAGTCGCTTTTTTGAAAAAATGTCGCTAAAGGGGTCTGAAAAGTCGCTAAAAATAGCGACAAAGGCGCTAAGTTGGCAACACTGCCACGGGGAGATGCGAGACTGAACGCGGGAACCTCAACCTCGACGTGCAGCAGGAGGTAGGGCGGGACATCGTCGGATGTCGATAATTGTTAACAATATGCGTGTCCTGAAACATGTTGGCTGGCGACTGAACGAGAGCATTAATGGAAGCGTCAGCATCTGCGAACTCAAACACGTGTAAGTACCGGTCTTTTATACCGCAAGTATTAGACGCGATTGGATAGATGAGAAGGTAATACATGACGTAACAATTGAGTCTTCCTGGCGGAACTTACGCTACGCTTTCATTTCAGTTCATCTTTAAAGGGGCACAGACCTCTCCCGAATCATCTCCAGCAGGAGCAGCCTCTGAAGCACCACTAACTCCGCCCCTTTGTTTCCCTCGTAAGTTGATATTAGTATTTAAACATTCTCAATGATAAAAAATGTTTCTAAAAAATATTTTAATAACACGGTTTTGGCGGTTATAAAGTTCTATTGACGGTGTTCAACTATAACTGTCGGTCTCACGGTTATATAATAGTCTCACCCTGAAAGCGAGTGAGACTAGTCTCACCGCACCGGTCTAAATTGCAAAGTTCATTGCAAAGTTTTTTTTTGTTAAGGTTTTGTTTACTGTGTGTGATGTATTTAATGGAAAGCACGTTCACTTCTAGTTGTCTTGCTGTTAATTTTAAATAAAAGCAAGTAGCTAATCAGTGTCTGCTGTTTATTCAAACTCATTCTGCATACGTCATCTCCTTCATCGCTCTGATTGGTTTTAGGTCTATCCAATTGCGCCCAGAGGCATTTGAGCTACGTCCGTTGGTGACGCCCCTTTGGAAATTGTAACCCTTTCCGTCTGTGTGCTCCCCCAAATGTCTCTGCGTTGTGTTTGGATGATGATTGAATGAGGAGGACACAGATATCGTGGTCGTCACAGTAGTGAAGCTTTATTATGCGTTCTTTATCTGCATCAGCCACTATGCAGCACACAGCAACATCTTTTCACAAGGAAAATAGAACTGTTAGTAACCAATATCAAAAATAAAAATGCATACAAAACTATAAAACGAAACAGCATAGCCTTAGCTGCAGTTATATTAACACTCAAATCACGGGGGTTCACAAAGATTGGAAAAATAACTTTCCGCATATGACAATTAATGTCAAATGTCACATACACCCAAAATACAAAGAACAAAACTCAAAATACTCCGACAAACGTTAAACACCATACAATACACAGAAATATATACTCCACCACATGGAATTTACAACCCATTAAATAATATCAGAAATACAAAACCATCCATCGCAAATAACTGCACATATATGTTAGTTAACATCTTTAACAGTAATATATTTCTTCAAATTACAGGGATGGCCAATATAATTAAAGAAATTAAATAGATGTAACAGAGAACAGTGAAAACCCTCCTTACCTTTTCACAAGGAAAATAGAACTGAATTAAAAAAAACAGCTCCACCCAGTGAAGAAAGGCTCACTCACACAGTGAAACACTCACAGAACACAGCTCCCCCCTAAGGCTGGGAGAAACATTTTACATCTTTCCTACATCCACCCCCTCTTTAAATGATGCCGTCCCAGTCATCACTAAAAAAACAAAATTAAGTCAGTTTAAATCTTAAGATTAACTTTGAAGTGTCTGTGTGGGGTGTGTATGTGTGTTTGTATTGCTAAAGTAGAGCTGCTTCTTCGCTTTAGCCTTTTCCCACACTTTCCTTCCTCTCTCTACCTTCTCCTTGTCAATCTCGCTTTGGAGGACATGTATCTCCAAGGAGAGTCTATTTGGAGGGCGCCTTTTCCGCTCAGGATATCTCCTCTCTGGCCGCTCAGGATTGGAGACTTCCAGCGACGTCTGCTCCCCATGCTCCTCCTTTTCACTCACAGTCTCTTTCAATCGACTTCCATCCTGTTCATGCTCTTCGTCCACAACATCTGGCAATTCCACACTTGTACACTGTGTAATAGTGCCACTGTCTCCACTTTCAATTGTCTCCACTACTTCCTCTTCTTCCTCCGAAACACTTGAGTCCATTCCAGACACATCCTCCATGTCAGGCTCTTCTCGTACCAGGTACTTGGAGCTCACCGGGAAAAACATGCACTGGGACAGAAGATTTCGGTGGATGACTCTTTCCCTGTCACCATCTTCTTGACGAACCACATACACTGGAATTCCTGGCTGTTTCTTCACCACAACATATGGACGTGGTTCCCACCTATCAGCTAGCTTCTGTTTCCCCTCGACATAACACACTTTCACCATCACTCTGTCACCCGGTTGGAACATGTGGCTTTTGGCTTTCTTGTCATAGTGCTTTTTCTGAAGATCCTTAGCATGCCTCGACATTCGGTCTGCCTCATCATAAGCATAGGTCAAGCACTCATGCAGAGTCTGGACATATTCACTGTACTCACATGGTTCTTTTGCTGTTGACAGGCCAAAAAGGAGATCAACAGGCAGTCGTGGATGTCTGCCATACATCAAGAAGTATGGGGAGAAACCAGTCGAATCGTGTTGAGTGCAATTGTAAGCATGTGTCAGTGCGTCAATGTATTCATGCCATTTAGGTTTTTTATCAGGATCAAGTGTGCCCAACATATTCATCAGAGTTCTGTTAAATCTCTCTGTGGTCCCATTTCCCTGGGGATGGTAGGGGCTAGTATGAGTCCTTGTAATCCCTGTCAGCTTACACAACTCCTTGACTACTGTACTCTCAAAATTTCTGCCTTGATCTGCATGGAGTCTTGCTGGGAAACCAAATCGACAGAAGAAATTCTTCCACAGCACCCTTGCCACAGTGACAGCCTTCTGGTCTTTTGTGGGGTAAGCTTGGGCGAATCTTGAGAAATGATCGGTGACCACAAGGACATTCTCTATTCCTCCCTTAGACTTCTCCAGGACAAGGAAATCCATGCAGATGAGTTCCATAGGTGCATTAGTGTGAATGCTCACCAGCGGAGCCCTATTTCCAGTGGGAGTTTTCCTCAGACAACATCTTTCACACTGCTCACACCATGACTTTATTTCACACTGCATTCTCGGCCAAAAGAATCGTTCCCGGAACAGATTCAATGTACGCTCAAATCCCAAATGACCAGAGTCGTCATGAAGACTTGTTTTAGCCAAAAGTCGCATTTTCTCTGGCAAGACCAGCTGAGCAATGGACCGTCCCTGAACATCCTTAACTTGCCTGTAAAGAATTCCATCTTTGACCACCAGCCTCCTCCACTCTTTTAAGAGAAGCCGTGCATCTTTCCCCTTTTCCAATCTTTCTCCACGTCTTGGCTTTTTGTTTAGTGTCTTGTAATGTAGGACTGGCCCAATGACAGGGTCCTCCTTTTGACATCCTCTGATCTCCAGCTTTGTCATTGCAGGCAGCGCATCAGTACCCGCTCCATCAAATGGATTGGCTAGCTCGTCAACCCAGCCCAGAAACTCTCCCTCTTTGCATGCAACAGTTCTCTCCGCTTGCTCACTAACGTCTTCCTTCCTCCCTGACTCATCCCCACAGGACTGGCCTTGCTGCGTGGAGGAAATGCACTGTGGGCAGGACTGAAGAGTTTCTATGACCTCTTGATTAGACATCCTTGAGAGTGCGTCGGCATTAGCGTTGGACTTCCCTTGCCTGTACTCAATCCCAAAGTCAAACATGGCAAGCTGTGACACCCAACGCTGACCAGTGGCGTCCAACTTCGCTGTACTCATCACATATTTAAGTGGATTGTTGTCAGTCAGCACAGAAAACTTATGCCCATAAAGGTGATCATAAAACTTATCTGTAACAGCCCACTTTAGAGCCAAAAACTCTAACTTATGTGCGGGGTAGCGGGTTTCAGGTGGTCTCAAACCTCGGCTTGCATAAGCAATTACTTTTTCCACACCATCTTGAACTTGTGCAAGGACTGCCCCAAGACCCTCACCAGAAGCATCCGTTTGCAGTACAAATGGTAAGCTGAAGTCGGGGTAGCCCAGAACTGGTGCTGTAGTTAGTCCCTCCTTCAGTGCTTCAAACGCTCTCTCACATTCATCTGTCCACTCAAACGGTTTCAGAGTTCCAGAAGTTCCTTTCACCCCTCTTTTCTTCTTCTTTGGGTCTCCAGAGGTAAGTCTATACAGAGGTGCCGCCAATGTTGCATATCCCTTGATGAACCGTCTGTAGTACCCAGCGAAACCAACGAACCCTAGCACTTCCTTCACACTCGACGGCCGCTTCCAGTCTCTGACTCTGCTTATCTTCTCAGGATCTGTATGAATACCCTCCGCAGACACCACATGGCCCAGGTACTGTACTTCTTTCCTCAGTAGACTACACTTTTGAGGCTTCAGCTTCAAACCATGTTTGCGGAGCCGGCTGAACACTACTTCCAACCGCTCAAGATGCTCTTCAAAAGTCCTAGAGAAGATAATCAAGTCGTCAAGGTAGATAAGGAGGCTCTCAAAGTTCAGATCACCAAAGCAGCAGGTCATTAATCTTTGGAAGGTTGAGGGGGCATTCTGCAGACCAAACGGCATCCTGTTGGCCTCATATAATCCCATGGGGGTACTGAAAGCAGTTTTGAGCTTGTCCTGTTCAGCCACCTCAACTTGCCAGTAACCAGATGTGAGATCAAGAGTCGAGAAGAACCTTGACTGTCCCAGCGCCTCCAATGCCTCCTCTATTCTTGGTAGCGGAAAAGCGTCTCTGGTACTGCAGGAATTCAGTTTCCTGTAGTCCACACAGATCCTCAGGGAGCCATCTTTTTTAGAAACAACAACGATGGGGGATGCATAGGGGCTTTTGCTTGGCCGAATGACTCCAGCTTCTTCCATCTCTGATATGGCCTTCCGCACTTCCTGGTACTGAGACGGGGGTATTTTGCGATAAGGGAGGCGGAAAGGTTTAGAGTCCACAAGAGGTATCTCATGTTTCACAGTGGTGGTATGTCCATAATCCATGGAGTGTTTGGAGAAGACATCAGCATTTCTCCTCAGCAAATCCTGAAGCAACACCAACTGCTCCTCACCTTCTACTGCTGCAGCACTAAGATCAACTCCACATGTCATACCATTAACAGACTCAACACTGGTAGTCTGCTGCTGACTTTGACAAGACGCTGTCACTGAATTTTCACACTGACTCGGACACATGAACTGGTTCTGGCACAGCATTTGGCACTTTTCTTCCTCTTCAACGACATTCTGAACCAGGAAAGCGTCTGCAAGCAGGGTCCTCGGGTTGACAATAACATCCTTTCCAGACAGATTTAAGAGTCGGATGGGAACACAACCTTTTTCAACATTAGCAAGCAGCCTGGCAACCATAAGGCCTTCTGGAACTCTTTTGGAGGACTGGCTCTCCACTAGAACTGTATATTGTGATTTCTTCGGTCCACCCACAACTCTGCCAATAACATCCTGCTCCTTACCAGCTGGTATCCTTATTCTGTGACCAGCATACTGTACTTGACCAACTTTACCTGTAGCTCCACCAGGTTCACTTTTACTCACAGCAACCATTGCAGAGTGCCACTCCGGATTGGTCAACTTCACTTTGGCCAGATATTTTCTGCCATATGATGCTTGAAGGTCATTTCTGGAAACCCTTATTACATTAGTCCCAATGAGCAATGGAACACTGGATCGGTACTCCGTCACAGGGACAACAAAAGCAGGAACATTTGAGTAGACCCTTCCCAAAAACTTAAGGTTGATGCAAAGCACACCAACATAAGATACGGGTTGACCAGCGGCACCTTCAATGGGGATGTCTGATGGCTGCAATTCCTGACCACATAGGACAGGATGTCGGCGCCAGAACTCATCAGTAATTGTAGTTACTTGAGAGCCAGAGTCAATGAGAGCTTTACACATTTCTCCATTCACTCCGACCACCCCTTCATTACAGGGACCTACCAGCGGGGTATCAGCTGGTTTCGACCTGCCCGTTTCATGTTGCTGGGGACTCTGTTGCATGCCTGTGGTTGCCCCGGTAACCACAGGCCCTAAGCATTTAAATCCTGCCTGGTCTCTGCTCCAATCTCAGCTTGGGCTGCCTCATCAGTCATCACTGTCCGACACAGACGTGCAATGTGTCCCGGTTTTCCACAACGATAGCACACTACGCCCCTTACTGCAGTGTCACTACTCTCTTGAGGTCTCTGGGTGCGAGGAAACACCGTCTGCGGTGATGCTCCAACTTTAGCCTCAAGCTGCGTCAATCTATTAAGCTGATCCTCCTGACTGCTCACCAGTTTCTTCACCATGGCTGTGAGTTCAGTAAGATCTGTGTTTTGCCTATTTCCTTTTTCTGTTCTCGGCTTTTCGCCACTCAGGTTACCACTCACTGTCGTAAACTGAGCCTGTGCATACGTCTTTCTGGCCTTTGGCTGTGTCTGAAACTTCCTTGTCTCCCGAGCCAGGTTACGAAGTTCTGCTTGAAGTTCACGGAAACGTAGAAGTCTAGGCTTCATCGGTGCTATCCTGTGAAAAACCTCTTCGTCACTCAATCCTTTCATGAACTGACGAGTCAGTTTGCCGTCCCGGTCTGGGAAAGGCTGGCCTCCATACTGAGCATCTTCCACTGAACGTAAAGTGGCCTCCAGAGCAATGGCGTATGAACACGCTGATTCGCCAGGGCGCTGGTATCTCTCATAGAAATCAGCTAATGGGTCCAGGGATGTCTGCATATCACTATACTCAGCTCGTAGTTCTTCAAAAGCTCTGCCGGCAGTCTGCTCGTTAGGAGGGAGATTCAGAACTAGCCTCCTGGCTTCACCACTCAAATGTCGCACTACAGTAGAAAAGGACAGATTTTCGGGCATTCCTCCAGCATTAAGGAGGTACTTCATATCTCTTATCCAGTCTTCAATAAGTATCCTGCAATCAGGACCACCGCTGAACACTTGCACATTTCGAACTTGATGTGTCTGTGTAAAGCTGGGCTGTGGCGTGGTCATTCCAGCGGCAGGAATGTATACATCTTGCTGATGAGCCACATGCGGAGGAGCAGTCTGAGGTCTTTGCACTGAAACGGGTTGTTGTGCATACATATGTGAACCATGAGACACCGGTACTGTCATAGGAGCATACACAGGAGGTGAGGAGGACGACACAACTGCACAATGCGAATGTAAGGTGCGCTGTCGATCACTGTAATTTCGGTGTGTTGGAACGGAGTCTGTCTTCTGCAAAAAGTTGGTTCCAGACAAAACAGGAGGTGCAGGGGGCTGGAGTGTGTCAGGTGGTTTTGAGTACATGGCATTTGGCACACCATAACAGAAGGATGGAGGAACCTGAGAGGCCGTTGGATGACCCGGCAAGTTGGTTTGGGGTGAAACAGCCATTGCATCAGGAGAGTGCAGGCCATATGGAGAAGTGTACATATTGGGTGCCTGGATCATACCTGGACAAGTAGGAATGTAAGTTTTAGGCGGCACAGTCAACGCTGGGGGCAGGTATGGGTCATTTGGAGAAGGGGACATGTCAGTTAGCATTCTGTTGGCCACGTTTGGTGAAGCCTGAATGGTAGTGACATTGTCATGAATGTTAGTTTGGGACAAAACAGTCGGCACATTATATGGATGTGGGCTAACTGAAGACATGGGCATGGTGGTTGGAAGTCCAAAGAATGGGTTATCTAGGCCTTGGGCATGAGCTGAGGGCTGTTGTTGCACAAAAGTGCTGGGGCAGGTGCCCAACTGGTGCCAGCTCACTGCCGAGGGGGGCACATTCTCCGTATGTGCAGCTAGCTGCCTTGTCTTTGGCCTGACAGACTGTTGGGGGTTATCATTTGGCTGGGATACAGTTTCAATACTCACATCGACGGGCATGCTTATTTCATACTGTTGGATTTTGTCCTGCTTTACTGGTAACCATGGGGTGGCCTGGAAGGGCTGCCTTAGTGGTACTTGGGGATGAGGAGGTGGTCGATGAGGGGTGGTTTCATGGAGACCCTGCATTTCTCTTCCACTTCTTTCCATTTCCTCGTCTGTGCAATACACTATGTGTATGTAGTGTGCAATACCCTGTGTGTAGTGTTTGAAAATGTAAAAATATGAAAAAATGTAGTAACGTGCAAATTAATGCTGTTAGTGAATGTGTTGTATATATCTTATGTTTCCTGTAATCACAAAGCAAATAATCATAAATGAAGATAAATTAAAAAAAATATATAAAAAAAATGACCCACTTCAAGAGATTTTAACACACCTGAATGCACAAAAAAAGTATATTGTTTCAAAAGACACAGCAATTCACAAATGTGTTACTCAAATTAACACTCTTATAGCACAATATCAAAAGTTCAGAGACAGGGGAAAAAAAATTCTTCTTAAGCAACACTCAGTTCAGTCCAACAATATATTTAACACTGTCACTTTAAAACAAAAGAGTTTTTTTTTTTTTTTTTTTTTTGTGTGCTTTTTTTCACTCACACTTCTTATTTGTCAGATTGCTTCCGTTGACGTAGAAACCAACGATCCGGGTCACGGCACCAAAGATGTAACCCTTTCCGTCTGTGTGCTCCCCCAAATGTCTCTGCGTTGTGTTTGGATGATGATTGAATGAGGAGGACACAGATATCGTGGTCGTCACAGTAGTGAAGCTTTATTATGCGTTCTTTATCTGCATCAGCCACTATGCAGCACACAGCAACATCTTTTCACAAGGAAAATAGAACTGTTAGTAACCAATATCAAAAATAAAAATGCATACAAAACTATAAAACGAAACAGCATAGCCTTAGCTGCAGTTATATTAACACTCAAATCACGGGGGTTCACAAAGATTGGAAAAATAACTTTCCGCATATGACAATTAATGTCAAATGTCACATACACCCAAAATACAAAGAACAAAACTCAAAATACTCCGACAAACGTTAAACACCATACAATACACAGAAATATATACTCCACCACATGGAATTTACAACCCATTAAATAATATCAGAAATACAAAACCATCCATCGCAAATAACTGCACATATATGTTAGTTAACATCTTTAACAGTAATATATTTCTTCAAATTACAGGGATGGCCAATATAATTAAAGAAATTAAATAGATGTAACAGAGAACAGTGAAAACCCTCCTTACCTTTTCACAAGGAAAATAGAACTGAATTAAAAAAACAGCTCCACCCAGTGAAGAAAGGCTCACTCACACAGTGAAACACTCACAGAACACAGCTCCCCCCTAAGGCTGGGAGAAACATTTTACATCTTTCCTACATGTATATGAAGCTTTGCCAGACCATAACAACTGAGAATGGTCTGGTTTTAACCAGGCTATGGTACTTCACTGTTAACTAATCAATAACTAATAATTTTTTTTATGCTTTCCAGAGAACTACTGAAAATTTTCATAATTCATGCAAAACTAATCAATAATAACCAATGCAGGACAAATGACTAGCACTACATCAACATTTTAACTGCTACTGTAAACGAATACACAAGGTTGTTTACATTATCAATATGTAATAGCATAGCAGACTTATGATTTGGGAAAGCTGTTAATAATTGGCCTATACTGTCTATTTATCAACTGAATCATTTTAAAGAAATGGATTTTTAAATGCAGTTGTCGGGACCTTACTTGTCCTGTGGCCAATTTTCCGGCATTCCTCTGGACTGGCATTGAATCACTAGAGTCATGGTGAGTACTGGAACATATTGAGTCATCAGCCACCCAAATAACATATACAGTTATTTTATTATTTAACCTACCTCCCCAAAAAATATGTTTTTATGTATGTCACCTAGCTCATATATATATATATATATATGTAAGCAATAAGGTACGAGAGGCTGTGCTGTATCGTGAATAAGTAACGGCTGGAGGGCGTTGTTAGGCACGACGCGAAGCGGAGTGAACAGCAACAGAAGTTACATATATTATTTCGCCAATAGATGGCGGCAAAGACTGTCTTTATGAGTGAGTGAGTGAGTGAGTCTGTAGAGAAGGCTTTTGAAAGGACTCGAACTTGTGATCACGGAGAAGACAGACGCAACTGACAGATGACTAACGTTATGCACGGAAAACCCCATGACTGTTAAAAGGACAAAATATGCAGCGGACATTCAAACGCATTTTTTTATTATGAATATAGGACTGACCTGAAGGAAAATGCTACGTCTACTGTAAATGCAGGTACACTCGCTTACTCGATCTCTCACAATGCTCTTCTCTAGCTTTAAATGAACAATATCAATGAGATGAAACATCTGTTTAAGTTGCTAAGAGTGGTTGCTAGGGGTGTTGTGTAGTGATACATAGAACCGTTGGGTGAAGCGGTCATAGCCGTGTTTTATCGTGAATAAAGCACAGCTATTGACCAATCAGAATCAAGGATTGGAACTAACCGTTTTATAAATTTAAATATGTGTGTGTGTGTGTGTGTGTGTGTGTGTGTATATATCTTGTGAGTGATTAGAAGATTCTACACTTTATTGGCTTTTCATTAGTAACTACTGTAAGAATCATGGTAACAAACTAGTAATGACTCAAGTGTTACTACATACTTCTGTGGGAATTACTATTATTTGGATCCGTATTCTAAAGTGAAGATCATGGGAACTAGTTAGTAATGACTAAAGTAATGACTAAAGTGTTACTACATACTTCTAAAGAAATTTTCTAAAAGTTTAAAAGTTCACCAAAAATCTCAAACGCTTGAAACTACTTTGGTTGCACAAATCATGACTAGATCATGTAGTAACACTTGAGTCATTACTAGTTAGTTCCCATGATCTTCACTTTAGAATATGGATCCAAATAATAGTAATTCCCATAGAAGTATGTAGTAACACTTGAGTCATTACTAGTTTATTACCATGATTCTTACAGTAGTTACTAATGAAAAGCCAATAAAGTGTATAACTGCATTGGTTATTGATTAGTTTTGCCTGAATTATGAAACTTTTTCAGTAGTTCTCTGGGAAGTATAAAAAAAAATTGTAGTTATTGATTAGTTAATAGTGAAGTACCACTTTCATCTGTGCGCTATTACTTACGGGTTTGTTAATCAGAGATTCTTGTTAGTTAATAATAGTTACTAGATTATTAATATTGTGTTACTCATTGGTTCTTGTGTAGTTATTCATTAACGAAGGAACCGTATTCTAAAGTGTTACCAAAGATTTTAATATAAATATGGTAGGTAACAAGATGCGAGGGTTTACAGATCACAATGCAAGCGAGAGAAGCCTCATGTTACGGTCGCCTCCGTATAAACCTCAGGCTTTTAAAACTTTTCAAAACTTTCAAACAGCTTTGACAAGCCAATATTTAGTTTATCTTGACAAATGTTATATAGTTAAAGGCACACTATGTAGAAATTGTGTTTTTGTCAAACAGCGACCCCTATACTGCCCTACAAAGGCAAAAGACCTTAACTCACCAGAGTGTGAAACTGAGAAAAATGACTTTAAAGTTTTTTTGTTGTCCAGCCAATTGTATGATAGGTAGGACAATGAAAATTTGCCAAGTAGTTGTCATAATGAATATATTTATCTACATTAAAAAAAAATTAGCTCAAACTTGACCTTTGACCCTTATTCGGAAGTTACTGTATTCTGCCTTTGCATTATCTGCAAAACAATAATGGGTCATACAAAGGCAAAATACCTTAACTTCTAATTTATTGACCATTTTGGCTTTTATCACTCTATACAAACATTTCTATGATAACAACAATAGCCTTAAAATAACATTTAGTAAGTTCTGTCTAGTAAGGGTTAATATTACATCAATAGTTACAAAATATTACAAAATTAAAAAATAATGAGAAAGACCTTAACTCAGAGTGTGGAACTGAGAAAAATGACTTTAAAGATTTTCAGTTGTCCCTCCAAATTAATTATAGGTAGGACACTGTAAATCTGGCAATTAGATGTTTTAGTAATGAAAATTATCTACATAAAAAAATCTTGAGCTCAAACTTGACTTTTGACCACTATTTTAAAGTTACTGGACACTCTGCCTTTGCATTGTCAGCAAAAAGTGAGAAGTCATGCCAAGTCAAAAGGCAGTAACTTCCACATTATCAATATTTGGTTGCTGATCACCATTAACAAAATCATTATAGTAACACCTGTATAAAATCTAGTGATCATGGCATTTATTTTGTATGATTTACACTTATAGACATCTACTTATTGCTACCCTGTGCTTTGGTTGCATTCTGGTGGCATTATTAATACATGAGACATGGCAAAATACCTCCATAGCGGTAAGATCTTCAATTGGTACCGAGTGGCATAAGACTTGATAAACGCGCGTTCAAAATGATCACGATAAAACAGGTCCTCGCGCACATTCGACCCGGGGACTCGTTTATAGTATATTCGTGTTCGAAGGTGTCATGCTCCTCGTACGTTCACGAAAAGTACGAAGTACGAACGCAGTGCTTTCCATCTTGAGACTCGGTGGGTAGCGCGCTCTGGACTACCTAGACGACTAATGCATTTATAGCACAACCTTCTGTGTTCTGCGTCTTTTCAGTAGCGGTGGTTTCAACTTTCAGCTGTCTGCGGATTTATTCCGGACAGTGTGATTGTAGGTACAACCCGCTTGTAACAGCTTGTCTGATGTTGTATGCACCAGCAATTCTTGCTTCATTATGTTGTATGCACCAATATACCGTTGCTTCATTATTATCACTCCCTGTGACATATTAGTCCCGCGTCGGCCCGACTGTGTTCAGGGCGGAGCCGAAGGCGCCGGCAAAGTTTTGGCACTCTGCCAGCTAGATGCATGATTGTTTCAACCAGGTCCGGTACCCGATCTGGGTGAGGCGGGGCTTTAGTTCTTTGTTGTATTCACCTGCTACGGCGTGTGTAACATTTTTTTCTGTCAACTCTGCATATATCATTCGCGATGGATAGCCTATCGCACGTTTGTCGATGGAGCGGGTTCAGACCATACTAAATGTTCTGACCGCATTTGTGCTGGACAAAGCTCTGAGGACATCAGAAGTTACAGGGACTGATGGCAGCTGTACAAAGCTATATCGTAATTTCAATTTTAATGGAGAGCAAAACAACGGCAGAACACCGTACAATCTGAAAGGTAGCATATTTGATAGAACGCCAGCACCGTAACTTCATATTGACGCGCGGCTAAACAAAGGCTGAGTACCGTAACTCAAAATGAGCGTTCCAAAACAAAGCCAAAGAGCGGTAACTGGTGTTACGGTGTTCTGCCTTGGTTTCTCACGGGCTTTTGGAAGTTACTGTTAAGACAACCCATTATTTTCTCGAAAAAACGACGGAATTGACTCAAGATACTTATGCACATGATAAAGGGGGTCTTGAATGTGCCAAAAATATAAAAAACTAATTTTCGACCAAACACGAAGTTACGGTCTTTTGCCTTTGCACGGCAGTATAGTTGCTGTGGAATACTTGCACTGTCGTAAATAGCTAGCCTGACATATGTGGAAATCGGTGGCGATTTCTTTAAGACTGCAAGGGAAGCTCAGCTTCCCCTATAATGTCAAAAATGAATGGTCAAACGTGTACTATTGTGTTAACATTTTATTGACTAAAAATGCGTTAGAACACGGTCATCTCGAAGACGAGTTCGTTTAGAATAAGCTACTTATAGCAGGTCGGCTGACTCGATCTCCTTCTCATACATACCTGTAGCGCGTCACAGTGCATTTCCCTATGGCATTTCACCGTTGAAGCTCGGCGTCCATTGACTTCAATGGGGCTGCTTTGAACAGTTTTTTTCAGTGCTTCGAAACTAGACGGTCATTGGATAAATACTGCGATTATGTCCCGTCCACGGACGCCGGGCGTCTCTGGGGTGAATAGGGAAGTGGGCTGGCCTGGAGTCCGGGCGTCTGCGTGATGATTGGAGGACTGCATCTCTTTTTGATTGACAGCGATTTCGCACAATAAAAAATCGCTGACGCACAAGCTATTCGAGATATCGAGCTCAGTCTCATCGTGGATTTTGTAAGTGTAGCCTACTCGAAAGACGAACTTCTGTAACATATTTCTTAGTATTTGCAATTTTCATCAGACATTTCACAGTGTAACCTAATTCCCACATTTCTTCCGTCGATGTCAGGTGCCTTGTTACATGTGCGGGCGTGGTGTTTAAATCACGGCACATCTGTCTAGTTTGGTTTCGGTTTGTGTGTGGGGATTCGGACATGCGTGCTCCGCGTTTTTGTTTTCTGTCTTCTCATGCGTAACCTTCTGTCTTGTGTTCGCTCTGTTCAGTGTGTTGTGTTTTGTGTAGCACACGGTTCGTGTTTACATCGGCCGCGTGCTTTCATGTCATGTTTTGTCTTGTGCTGTGTAGCACACAGCTTGTGTTTTACACTAGCTGTGTGCTTTCATGTTGTCATGTTCTGTGGGAACACGTGGCTTATGAGTGTTCTCATTGTTCTTCATGTCTCATTTTGTGTGGGCACAATTGCTTGTAATTTGTTTCACTGGCCATGTGTTTGTGTTTTTGTCATGTTTGGTGTGAGCACATGGCTTATCATGCGTTTTCCTTGTGCCATGTGCTCTCCAGATTGTGTCGACTCCCATCTTGTTTCCTGATTATTAGTTATTTTGCCCCACCTGTCCTCCCTCGTTACCTGCCTTTTTTGCTCCCTATTTATTCTCCTTGTCCTGTGCTGGTTCGTAGTTTTTGTTTGTATTTTTTATTTTATTAATAAAATAAAATCAACTCTGAATCTGAGTCCTCGCTCTTTTCACCATCCCCGCACCTGACAGTCGAGTAAAAAAAAAAAAAGAGCTTCCCCTCTTTGAAAGACCAGCAGCCGCCACTGGTGGAAATTATACTGGTCTAATTATCAACAATGGATGAATGAACAGCATCGTAAAAAAAAATGACATACTACAAGCAAGCGCAACAACATACAACATAGAACGCAAACAAGTTTAGAAATAAGAGATTTACTTAGTCCATCAACAAGATCGCCAGGTCAGCATCGCTGTTGCATCCAGTGCTGCTTTTTAGCTCGCGCCAACTAGTGAAAGCCCGACCGAGTGGGACTCTTTTCCGGTTCCTCACGCGGTCAGATTCTCTTTTCCTTTTCCTAGTCTCTTCCGACCACGTTTTTTTTTGCTTTTTCCATCGTGGAGTATCACGTCTGAAATGCGTGCAAGTGTCTTCGTGCTTCATATGTTGTTGTTGATGTGTGTGACGTCGTTGCCGTCAAGCATGTCGTGATTCTCGCGAGATTTGTCAGGGGCGCTCCTCTCAAACTTGCATTGCTGGTTTTTACAGCGGCATCCCTCCCAAGCTTTACTACCAGGATGATTCGCCCTACTATGAGTTTGTTTACCACCGAAATGACTTTGAAGCTGTTATATGAAGGTACAATGCTTGCATAGTGTGCCTTTAAAATGTACAGTTATTTCAACTTGTTTTAATTATTTATTTTAAATTAGAATGGCAATTCCACAATCCATTTTCAGGAATTTATTTGGAATTTAAAATGCATTCTGAACAACCCAGTAATCAATATCATAAATGAAACCACTACATTACTTTAGTTCAGATCATCATCAAACAAAACTGCATGACTAATGTGAACTGTCAATCAACTTCAGTGAAACCACAAGCGTGTGAGCGTGTTTCTTTCGCCCTTCTCAAACAGTGTTCTTCATAAGGTTAAGTGACAGCTATCGACCATGTCTCAGTCATCACATCTATGAGTGCTGGCACCGTCCTTCTCCCATAACGTACACGTGCCCCTCTCGTGACAGCCATCTGCTATCCTCTTTGAAGTCCTGCCCTGACCTCCATGCTGCTGGGCTTTAGCTTTTTCCTCTCTTGACATCACTCAACTGTAACTCGATGACTGGAGAAAATTGCCTATCCCCTTTCCGAATATGAAATCATCCACAATAACCATACAAAGGATAAATAATCAATAAATCAAACAATCAGTCAATCAACCCCACCGGTACTGCAGCATCCTCCTCGGCCTCTTGCTTTGAGAATATATTTTGCAGACATATTCCAATCAGTTTATCATGTTTTGTGCGGTTGCCTTGGAAACTGGGAGCTCTGTCAACCCCGTTTTCTTATTGACAGGACTGCATGCTGGGTAATCACCCCATAAGAGTACAGCTTACCACATCGAGAGACGAGCAACAGACACATTACATTTGCGAGGCTTCATTTTACACAGACTGAATTCTAATGGTCTTCCATTAAGATATTGAGGAGTAATTGCTACTTCAGGCTGTCTTCATGTAAAATTTAAAGCTCCTTACTTCAAAGATCATGTTACAACACTGCTAATGCTAATTTATATATAAGCTAAAAGTCTTGAAAGTAATTTGATAGATTTTAATTTTATTGATTCAGTAATTTACTGTAAAACACTGCTGTGATTGTCAGCATGTGACAAGAAGGCTCCATCAGTTTTTGCTGAATGAGACATTGATTTCACCCTATCCAGCATTTACATCAGCCTGGCTTGGTCACTAGCATTAAGAGACAAAAACAAAACAAAAACAAAAGCTTTGTCCCACCAACCTTACTCAATTTCTGTCTCACTAGCTACACTTCTCAGCACAAATAACAAAATTGAGTTTTTGAGCACTCGTTAATTGTTGTACGAACAAAAAGTATACAGTTACCGTGTTGGTAACACTTTAGTATAAGGTAATTTGTTAACATTAGTTAATGTATTAAACAACATGCACTAACAATGAGCAATTGTTACAGTAGGTGCGTTTCCATTACAGATTTGCGCAAAACTTTTGCGATTTTTTTTCTAAATATCGATAAAAAAAACTATTGCGAAATGACGCCGTTTCCATTAACCGATGTTATGCAACTAAAACGCCATTTTTTCCTCTCACGATAAGTCAGTCCAAAAATCATGGCAACTAACATTGGTAGGTTTATATATCAGAGCCACCGCACTAGACATTATTATTATTAATGGAAGGAGACGTGGCGTGTTATCCAAGCATTAATGGCAAGGAAAGACCCTTATACTGTGAATGGCACATATGAGGTGTTTCTCTGTGTTTCTCCCTCATTTCTGCTCCGAGGTATTGATTGTGGCATTTCTTTGAGGTTTAGAATCCAGTATTTGTGTAATTCTTTTTTTCTTTTATGAATTTAATAAAGAACTCTGTCTCGTATTCTGTCCAAACACACCGCGCCTTCTAAGTCAGGTGACTGTAAATGCGCAAAAACTGTTTCCATTGCAGTTTTGCAAAATATTTAGGGCCCAAGCCTTGAAAAGGCGAAGGCCCTATTGTTTTCCTTAGGATTATTATTATTAGGGCCCACGCCTTGAAAAGGCGAAGGCCCTATTGTTTTCATTAGGATTATTATTATTATTATTAGGGCCCAAGCCTTGAAAAGGCGAAGGCTCTATTGTTTTCCTTAGGATTATTAGGGCCCAAGTCTTGAAAAGGCGAAGGCCCTATTGTTTTCCTTAGGATTATTAGGGCTCAAGCCTTGAAAAGGCGAAGGCCCTATTGTTTTCCTTAGGATCATTAGGGCCCAAGTCTTGAAAAGGCGAAGGCCCTATTGTTTTCCTTAGGATTATTCTTCTTCTTCTTTTTATTAGGGCCCAAGCCTTGAAAAGGCGAAGGCCCTATTGTTTTCCTTAGGATTTTTTTAAAAAAAATTCTCTATTATTTTTCTTACGACTATTCGGGCACTTTTGGGGCTCTTAACGTGCTCGAAAACTCTTGAAACTTTGCACACGGGTCAGAACCCGCGGCCATCAGGGCCGGGCTGAAGATGGTACCCGGGCGTGGCAGGGGGGCTCGACAGCGCCCCCTTGAACGGGGTCAGAAAACTTGTTATTATTATTTTACTACATTTTGGCCACTTTTGGGGCTCTTAATGCTAATTTCAACATTTACTTACATTATTAAAATCTAAAGTTGTATTTGTTAAAATGAGTTAATGCACTGTGAAATAACATGAACAACTGTATTTTTAGTAACTAACATTAACAAAGATTAAGAAATACTGTACTTGCCTGCCTTGCCTGTACTTTTTTCACTCCTCCCCTCACTGCAACCGCCTACTCTCACATACATTTCAGGCAAGGCGCATCTCAAACAAGCCTCTTAGCATGAAATGCGTAACAAGCACACACGACACACATACGTAACTTGAAGCAAACTTTTACACATCTGTTAACAGTAACAATATTAAAGGCTTTAAAGCATGTTGGTTACATTTCTCATAACCAGCGGCGGCGCCAGGGGGGGTCTTGGGGGGTCTCAAGACCCTCCCAAAAAATGCTTTGACCCCCCATTTGACCCCCCACCCCCTTCCTGATTAAAAAAAAAATGTATCCGGGATAAATATATTTTAAAATGTTTATCTTCAAACTACGCAGAACATACAATAATAATTAATAATTTATTCGACATACAAAATATATAAACATAAGAATCACGTTCCCTCTAAGCGGCGCGCGTGCGGGGTCGTGCACTTCTGATGCCGCGGCCGCGCAGAAAAGAATAATATGCCACGCAGAGGACTGACGCGAAATGTGTGGGGAAATCCATTTGATTGTATGTGAGAAATAATTGCAGTGCTCAAACTGGTGAGTGCAGTTAACAGGTTTCAAAGAAAGAGAATGATGTGAGCGCGTGTGATTGGCAGTGAGTCGTGTGTGCGGACCAAATATCTCAATATTAGATGCGACGAGAAACGCAAAGACATGTGAAATAAAATCACAATATCATGTTTTAAAGAAGAGTGGTTTGATTAAAGTGGTGGAAATAACGGATGATGGACACAGAACGGTAACAATTACACACCCACCCGCGTGCAAACTCAAAATACATCATTAGTTTACATAGATTTAAATAGTTTCAGGCATGGTTAGATTAGGCTACTATAAAAGAGTTCACATATTCACTTTTCTTGAAAATATTTAGCTATTAGATCTAGCTATTTACAGTAAATGCTTCAGTTTGTTTTCATATTATAATAATATAATATGAAAACAAATTGAAGCATTTAAACTGATATATTATATCACTTCAAATACTTCAATTAATTTTTTTTATATTATATTATATTATATTTTATATATTTTATTATATATTTATATATTTTATTGTATTATAAGCCTAAATAAAGAATCTCAAAAGGGTATTGTTTAGGGCTCATTGCCATTAAAAAGTTTGAAACCCCCATCTAAAGAAAATATAGGCTAGGAGATTCATAAGCTATAAACAATCATTTAACTTTGATGGTTTAATGCTGCCTGTACAATTAATTGACTGTACAAAAACACTTTATGGTTTTCCTAAACCATCTCAGTGTAACAGCTTAATTTTCTTTCATAATATATTATATTATTGTAAAGAATTGAACTGTCCTGCAGAAGATTTTGTAAATAATTTTTCATAGGATTTCTTAGTAAAGACTGGAAACAGAGGACACCGAGGAATTGGAGGATGAGGAGGATACTATTTTGTAAATATGTTTTCTGTCATGGGTGTGGCTATGGCAATGAAAGTTTGAGCATATTGTTTGCAAACTGCAATTGATTGATTAAAAACAAAGTAGTTGATATGCTGTGTTGTTTTTGTTGTTAAGTAGCAGCAATATGCAGTTATTAGCCGTGTCCACTGTATTTTTTGTTGGTTTTCATGAGACCCCCCTTGAAATGACCAGGACCCCCCATTGCCCCCCCAATCAAAATTGTCTGGAGCCGCCACTGCTCATAACTCTAACATTTCAAAAACATAGTATTATTTCATTAATGTGTTTCATATCTGATGAGGGAAAGTATGTATTAATAACACAGGACACGGAGGTGGAGCTGGAACTGCTGCTGCTTCAACCATCAGAGTCTGTGTTAGCGCGCGCGCCCCCTCCTCAAGCAGGCGAACATTCCCCAAGGGAAAAGCAATCAAATAATCGATCGATTGAGCAGGAAACATCAATCGTCAAAGAAATAAACACTGTAAAATACATACATTCTTCTCTTGTCTTGTCACATATCACATATTTATTTACTATTATTTATCTAGTAACCACCTCTTCTCTTGTCTTGTCACTTCTTACATATCACATATTTATTTACTATTATTTATCTATTTTTCAAGTGCTCTTTTTAATCAGTCCAGCCTGAATTCATCCAGGAGAGAGAATGTTTGCCGGGTGACATTTTATACACACAGTCACCTCACACAGACACACAGAGAGAGGGACAGAAAAGAAAGAGCAATCACAACCTCTCAATCCACCAATCAATCCCTCCAGAGCCTCCACTATTTAACCCCTGACTCAGACAGCGGTATTATTCTGCCAATGAAACTGATATTTTAGAAATGAGCAGCCAGCGCACATCAGGATATAGAGCAATGAGGAGAAGAGCAGAGCTGCAGGGATGCCTAGTCAGGGGAAGATCAGACTGGTCTGTGCTGCTGCCCAAAAGCAACACTCTGAGCAGCATACTAATGAGAAATGCAAAACATTTATGAGGGCTGATTAGCCCATGATGCCTCTGACCGTTTAAAAAGACATGGAGGAGAAAGATGTATGGGGAAATTTTAAAATAGTGAGAAGATGTGAAATGTGGATGTTTTATACAGACTGTAAGCTATTCAAAATTTTGAGGTCTGTAAGTATTTCGAAATGCACACAAAAAGGTAAGATCCAAATGCAGTGTTTATTCAGGGTAATCCATAATCATCGTCAGCCAGGCAAAGAGTCAAAATCCATACAACACAGTCCAAAAACAAGAAACAAACCAGACAAGAACTCCAAAGTGCAGTTGACATAAAACAAGGACTCGACGACAATCACAGAAACAAACAGGGTATACACACAGATACTAACAAGGTGACGGGAAACAGCTGTGTGCAATAATCAATGAGTGACAAACAGGATGATGGGAAATGTAGTCTGAGTGAAGGACACCGTGGTGGAAAAGGACCTCTGTTGGAAACCCAGGGAAACACAAACCAGACACTGTGACAGTAAGATTTTGTGATGCTGTTGAAATAAGTCTCTTACACTCAACAACGAGGCATTTATTTGAATATAGTAAAACAGTAACATTGTGAAAAAATATTATGATTTAAAATAACCGTTTTCTATTTTAACATATTAAAATGTAATTTAATCCTGTGATGGCAAAGCCAAATTTTCAGCAGTCATTACGCCAGCCATCAGTGTCACATGATCCTTCAGAAATCATTCTAATATGCTGATTATTAGATTAGCCTAATATTCTGTTGCTTAATATTTTTGTGGAACCCATGATCTTTTTCAGAATTCTCTGATCAATCGTAAATTCTGTAACACTTTACAATAAGGTTTCATTAGTCAACATTAGTTAACCACTTTAGTTAACATGAACTAAGAATAAACAATACTTGGTAACGCTTCCTTTTACAGTACAGTACTTACGTGTACTTAGAGTGTACTTACCTAGAAAGTACTGGCTAATATAAGGTAAGTACATGGGTTAGGGGTAGGTTTAGGGGTAGGTTCAGGGTTAGTACCTAGTTATTACCCAGTAATTGTAATTACTATAATAAGTACATAGTATGTACATGGGTAACAGGACTGAAAAAAGGAATTGTTACCCAATACTTCTAAAGCATTATTTATCTTACTTAATGCTAATTTCAACATTTACTAATACATTATTAAAATCTAAAGTTGTATTTGTTAAAATTAGTTAATGCACTGTGAAATAACATGAACAACTGTATTTTTAGTAACTAACATTAACAAAGATTAGGAAATACTGTACTGTAACAAATGTATTGCTCATTGTTAGTTCATGTTAGTTACAGTTTTTCTGAATTGCTAAAACACATATCTTGAAAGCATCACTCACTTTCTCAAAACGTTAAAGGGATACTCCACCGGTTTTTCATATTGAACTATGTTATTCCATTAACTAAGACGAGTTGATACATACCTCTCTCGTCTCAGTGCGTGCACTAAATCGCTGTCTTGCGGTGAAACTTAGCTTAGCCCAGTTCATTAATTAGGATCCAAGCAGAGCAGCGACCAAACACCTCCACGTTTTCCCTATTTAAATACAGTTACACGAGTAGTGTAACTCGACCAAGAATGGTGACACAAAATAAAACGAGGGGGGAGAGAATTTTTCACGAGTGATGATATTACTGTGCCGAGTCGAAGTGCTCCCAAGCACTTGCTATGGTATTCCGCCATACATTATAGTTATCCACTTTACACGCTTAGAAAAGTGCAACGTTTTATTTTGTGTCACCATTCTTGGTCGAGTCACACTACTCGTGTAACTGTATTTAAATAGGGAAAACGTGGAGGTGTTTGGTCGCTTCTCTGCTTGGATCCTAATGTATGAACTGGGCTAAGCTAAGAGCTAACAAAGTTTCACCGCAAGACAGAGCGATTTAGTGCACGCACTGAGACGAGAGAGGTATGTATCAACTCGTCTTAGTTAAGGGAATAACATAGTTTAATATGAAAAACCGGTGGAGTATCCCTTTAACCACAAAACCAAATTTTCAAACCACATTCACAGAACCTCTGACATCTGCCTCAAAACCATTTTATCTGTGCTCAAAATCAAACAATGATCTCAGATCATACACACAGCGAGTCAAAATTGTAAACACTACAGATCATTCATTAGACACTACATCAAAAAATGGAGAACACAGAATCCAAAGCATGCAGTTACAGAAAAAAAGTAAAGTGTAACAAATAAGTAAACAAATTTTGCAATTACATAAATAAGTATAGTGATGACAACTTACAGTAGTAAGGTGAATAAACTGTATACTGTATCCACTGCAAGTATAGTTGTACTTAATATTGAATAGTAGGCCTATCGAATGTCTTTATCATTACTTGCATACTGTGAAAATACAGTGAGCCAACTGCAAAAGCCAAAAAGGTTACAGTAAAAAACTCTAAATGAAAAGCATGCTACAGTAAAGTATACTCAGAAGAGTTGTGCAACTGCAAAATCAAGGTCAGTGAGAGAGATTTTATTCTGCTTCAGCATCATGTCTTCATGTTGGTCCGGCCGGAGGAGTTTCTCCACATCTCAGACAATGTCATCTCTGCAGCCAAAGGGAAAACCCCTAAAGCATATCCGGCCTTGACAACATTCTCCATACCTTACTCTTCCTCATCCTCTTCCTGCTTGTTCACCTCCTCTTACTCATCCTCTTCCTTCTTTTCCATCCATTGTTGGTATCAACATTCAGTGCAACACTGAGTAAATTTTGGGACTCTGAACTGTCTTGTATTATGTACCGTTGGTTTGGTCACATCGTTAGAAATAAGTATGAACAATTTTGAGTCGTTGTGTGTAAACGATGACAACTGTGTTGCAGTTGTGTTTAACTTTCGCCTACCTGTGTTTAGCATTTTGAAACAGTTCATCACAGTGCAAAATGTGTTTTAGTGAGTGAGAATGTGTTTAGAGTTTTGAAAAAAAGAGTGCATGAGATTTGCAAACAGTGTTTTAACTACCTGAACTTGTTTAATGGTTTAAAGAAAGAATGATTTATTCGACAAATTGGTTTAAGAATTGAGAATTTAGTTCAGAGAATGGGGTTTAGTGTTTTAGCAATTCAGAAAAACTGTAATACATTAAAGAGTTAGTTTACACAAACATGACATTTCTGTCATTAAGGGACCATTCGGTATTTATGGAATGGACCACCGGAGGAAAATAGAGGAGGGTCATGTCTTTTTATTCTTTGTGGAGGGGAGGGTCATCCAACTTTTTTTTTGTCAAGGGGGAGGGTCACCCAACTTTTGTATTCATGAAAACAGCAACATTTCAAAGTGGCTTGTTTGGTGCGTATTTTTCCATGTAGCTCTCTCAGTATCGGCCCCCCATCGCTAGCAGATTGGTCTGACCCAACAAAAATCAGACGCGAAAGATAAAGTCCAGTTTGGCGCTGTTTGACAGTGCGCGTGCATGCTCAGAAAAAGTGCATAATTTCAGAACAGAACGACAAATAAATGTTTACCCGGCAAAGCTTTAAAGTACGAGCAAATAATGAACTTTTGTGATTGCGAATAGGTGCAGAGTCCTGTGAGTGTAACTCTACCCCTGCATTAACATGTGATGTGAATGTACGTAAAGTTGTACAGTATTGGGACTGCCTTGTTTACTTTCGCCTGGCTCCGCAGCACATTTAGTTTCGAGAACATTTTTTATAAAACATGGACCATAATTAAAAGGGCTTATGTCTGCTATTGTAGGCTCATTTTGTAAATTTAAGCAACTAGCTACTAGATGCACAAACTGGGTGCCGGTGTGATGAGACGTAGGCTATATGCTTGGCCAGATTCGGCTCGAAGTCGTGCATCTTCGGATGCGGAGTCGCGCGCGCAGTTACAAAATCTGCCGTGCACACCGCCAAGCGATTGAAGCGAAACGACTGTTATGTCTGAAAACAAACACAAGTAACTGAGTTTACAAAACTCTATAGCTCGCGTGCTACATTGGTACATTTATCGCACAGACCAATCTTTTCGTAGATATATGTCGCACTGTTAGGCTACAGCCCTGTACAGGACCCTTTTTAATGAACGTTTGGTGTAGGTCTACTAGGCATAGAGATATATCTGAACATCTTTGCCAAGCGCAAACCAGTACAGAAGTAATCAATAAATTACCGGGGAGGGTCATGCCTTTTTTTCAAAATCATTTTGGAGGGTCATAGAAAAAATAATTCCTGGCAAAGGGAGGGTCAAGTCTTTGACTATAGATCGCAAAACTCCTCCTGTAGCCCCTTAAATAAAAAACGAACAGTCCCTAATTACCCATTTCGTTCCAAACCCATAAGATCTTCATTCATCTTCGGAACACAAATGATGATATTTTATATGAAATCCGAGAGCTTTCTGACCACTCCATAGACTGCAACGTTATTACCACTTTCAAGGCCCAGAAAGGTAAAGCCATCGTTAAAATAGTCCATGTGAATACAGTTGTTCAACCTTAATGTTTTGAAGCCATGAGAATACTTTTTGTGTGCAATAAAACTTTTTTCAACAATTTTCTCTCTTCCATGTCAGTCTCTGACGCTGTTCTCGTTGTAAACACAGTGCAGCGCTTCTGGGTTCTACGTTAGAACGCCGGCTCAGTATTAACCGGCTCCTATGTCACGTGAACAGAATCAGTTCACATAGAATAAAAACTTTTTTCCAAGAACACTGAACTGATATCTTCATCTCATAAAAGTGTACACGATTATAATGATTTGAAGAAATAACCAGCACTTAAAAAAGCTACATGAGTATGTATTTTTAAAGCTTTTTTAAATGTATTTTTATGCCTTTATTGGATAGGACAGTTACAGATCGGACAGGAAAGCACAGGGCGTTGAGCTGGGATCAGCAAAGGACCTTGAGCCGGAAATTGAACTCGGGTTGCCGGAGGCGCAATTGTGCCATATTTAGGAGCACTACCCATGAGGCTATCTGCTCCGACAACATGTAGCTTTTAATTTGTAAAACAAATTCAGCTTTAACTTTTGAGATAGCCTGTATCATTGTTATACCCTGATCTCTCATAATTCTGGAGAGAAAATTAAGTTTATTAAAAAAATATTGTAAGTCACAATATGCTTGTATTTTGAATGTCAGTGCTGCAGAGAGCATGATGCACACACACGTTTTATTTGAATGGTACCAATCCACAATCTGATTTCTGACTTGTTATGCAGCCTGAATCATAATCAGACCGTGTTTGTTCGTTGGCCAGAGCTGAACCCGACTGAGCCTGGTCTCTCCCAAGGTTTTCTTCTCCATTCAGTCACCTGATGGAGTCTGGGTTCCTTGCCACTGTCACCTCTGGCTTGCTTAGTTGGAGACACTAAATATTTAACAATACTTTTGATTTGACTGCACTGACACTAGTGAACTGAACTGAGCTGGACAATGACATCACTGTTTTCTGCAGAACTGCTTCATAGATGGAATAAACTAATTTAAAAATTGATTATATTTACAACGGGACTGAATCAACACCGAACTGACTTCAGCTGAACAATGACACTATTTTCTTTTAGAGCTGCTGTACAGCCCAAATTAACTCTGTTGCATAATTTAATAATTTTCCTGTTATCACTGTATAGCTGCTTTGAAACAATCTGTATTGTATAAAGCACTATATATATAAAGGTGACTTGACTTGACACGACACACACACACAATCAAAGGGGGAGAGAGTTCAAGTATGAGAGATGGACAAGGATAAGGAAAGATTTGATTGCAGTAGTAAAACACTCTTTCTTGGTGCATTTTGGTTCTGCTGTGTAGCTTGTGTTTAAAATGGAAAAGTTATTGCATACCAAACCTATAATCCTTTAATGGTATTACAACCATCTGTCAATATCAATATCCACATTACAGTCAATATCAATCTCTTCTCTCCGCAAGATGACAGGATCAGTGGATAGTTTTAGCATTAGAAAATCATACTTGCAGACAATCAAGCATTTGACAGCCATGGACAGTGGAATCCATTGAATGCTAGATGCAGTTATGAGCAAAAGAGGGGAAAAAAGCAATGGTTTGACAAAAACATTAAAAAAAGACATGATGATTGAGTATTGCTCATATCCGTATTAAACCACTCGTCACCACAGATCCAGGAAGAGAAAGCAAGCTTCAGTTATTAGCCCACATGTAAAGTGGATTACCTTTGTGGTTGCTTGTCTAAGGCCTTAGTCAGTACTGAAATATTGAAATGAATCATCAGGAGAGAAGAAGGGAATGTGTGTGGGATTTGTTGAGAGTTGACACTTGGGTGTCATGTTATTTCACAAGAGGGAGGGATGCGTCCTTGGTGGAAATTTAAATTCAGGTGCTCCTTCATGGAAGTGCAGCCCCTCCCCTGGGCTAAGTGAAAGCCGCATTCTGTATTCTATCAGCAGAGAAGGCAATCTCTCGGCTCATCTGCTTTAAACCTATGTAAAGGTTAGGGACAATGCACAGCTGATTGTAATTACATTATGTCCAACTGTTGATTACGTCTTATGGTGATATTTAAGAACGTGAGGTCACAGGGAAAAGCTTTATGACCTGAGAGTCCAACGGAAAAGGTGTAATAATCACACATCTAGGAGGCCTGGGTGTCCTCTGCAGTTACACTTATGCGAGCAGAGGCCTCGCGAATGCAAAACCTATAATTGCAATGTCAGTCACAAAGAGAACATCCTGAATAGCAGGAAGCGATTCATATACAGAGACACACATTCGGTATAGGTCCAACCAATCTTAAAAACTTCTCAGAGGTACCATGTCCATGGTTAAGAGTCACAGTGCCCTCTGCTGGCCTTCTTATCTCTCTCAGCCTCTTACAACCTCTTATGCCAATGGGAAATCTTACAATGTGTTCAGAGGTTACAATCATTTGACTGCTGCATCACTTCAGATCTGTGGTTGTCCATTCACCATAAACAGCAACTACTCTAAAATTCATTTTAGCAAGTTATTGTTCTACCACTTAATTGCACAGCATCTAGGCTTACAACATGTAGATATGATTTAGGATGTGAAGCAACACGTGATGTGATATACAGTACAATCAACAAGAGCTTTTAGTCAAACAAAGAGGTTGATTGAGCAGAAAACATAAGGGTCAACGCTTGCAGACAGTGTGTATAATAATTCAACTGTGGATGTTAAAAAGAAGAAGAAAAAAGTTTCAGAGAAAGGATATTAAAGAAAATACAGAGTTATGGTTATGTCGTGACTAGTCATTTGCTCTTGAATTCAAAGCAATTTTTCACACTTTCCGAATCCCAAACTCAAGTCCCATAACTCTCTACTTCTTGGGTCCTGGGTAATCCCACTTTGATTTAACTAGTCCCCAGATTGAACCAGCAACCTAACATCCCATTGGCTTTCTAATGTTCCTGTGGTTTTCCTTTAGCTCAATTGCTGCTAGCAATGCCAACATAATTGGTTCAATTCCAAGGAAGCACATATTACCTAAATGTATTAGAGGTCTGCACGGGCTTTAAACTGAAGCCCGAACCCGGCCCGTACCCGCGATCATTTAACCCGACCCGACCCGACCCGACCCGACAATTACATTTACATATTAAGCCCGAACCCGACCCGAACCCGAGGTCCATTCTGTTTCTCACAGCAATACCATTTTTGCAATATGCTATGTTGTATTTAATGATTGCTTGACTGACATATTAAACAAATACATGTAGGCGCAGCGGCCCTATCAGCAGGCAGCACAGCAGTAAGAGAAAAAACTTACCACGTAATTTTTTGCTTTATCAGACTCATGGTTTGCTTGTTGTCGTCGGCTGTCTGTATTGTTACTGAAATAGGGCGCGAGAGCGGTAGCACATGCGCAAAACAGTTTTGTGATATAAATGATATGATAAAATAAAACAAATAATTAAAAAAATTATATTTATATATCATTATATTTGAGAGAGAGAAAATCGCGCACATATTGCACATCTGCGCACGTAGCCTATACTTTCTCTCTCTCGCGTGCCGGTCACCACAACACAGCAAGCAGGCAAAGCACACGGCACGCAAACTATATATAGCCTATTTAGTTTTTCTTAGTTAAACCCGAACCCGACCCGAACCCGAGGCTGTTCATTAACATTAACCCGAACCCGACCCGAAACCCGCACATTTTTCGGGACCCGTCGGGCTCGGGTCGGGTAGCAGACCTCTAAAATGTATACATTGACATTTATGTTTTTGGCGCTAATCAGTGCATCCCGCGTGCCTGATGTGCAAACAGAGTGTGTTACCATTGAGAACTATGTCTTTCACACATTCATAGTTGGCCAAACTACTTTTTCACTAATCTCCCCTGAAATGTCTTGGAAATATATTTGCCTACATTTTCCAAAAGTTGCATCTGAATTTCCTGGGATGATTCTGAAATTCTGGATGTTTTGAAAGCAAGCACAGACCACAGGGATTTCATTCTGTACGTACAGAATCCAGATTCGGATACAAAATACCCAGATGAGACATTTACATTGCTTTTCCCTGTAGGAGAAAAATCACTGTTTTCTCCATCTCCATAACTGACACCATGGCTCCAGGGCCTCTGAAATCCAGCATAACAAACAACAGCTCATTAAGATTGAGTGAAGAAGCAAATGTACACAAGAATGCATCAAAAGCTATCAATATTTTAAATGAGATATAGGCACCTTTAAAACACTTTCATGGATTACTATTACTGTTTATTCTGATGTAAAACAATAAACAGATAAAGGAAGAGTCTGCATCTTATGAACACTATATCACTAAACCTATTTTGTATTTACAGTGAACAAACTAATACATTGAGTACCTTTCTGCTTTGGCCATATTTTACCTTTCTGAAGAAATCAGAGCAATCTGATTATAGGCCAAAGCCACACTGAACCATCATAACCCTTTAGCCCTGTCTGCCATAGAGGCCAAGTGAGGATGGGAGGTTCGCCAAACCCTACGGAATAAGAACGATCTCAGACCTCCAAATCATATGTCCATTCAAGCAACATAGACTGTCCATTGACCCTATTTCCAGAGGTTGGCTCAATAATGCACTGGTGTTATGTCTCTGTCACCTCACCTGGGTATCGACAGGTGCAGGAAGAATTACGCCTGAGCTCTACTGACGAGTTTGGCTCTCCTGGCTCCTTCCTACCATTCACCCTATAACCCCATTGAGGCTTTTAGCCGCCTAAACCAAACTGAAATGAAATGCGGTCAAGGGAGATTCACCTCCAAAAGAAACGGAGGAAAGAAGAAAGGTGCATGTAGCCTTTATTATTTCCCTCCAAGCTTTCTGTCTGGTGTTGTGTAGTGGAGCACAACCTCAGAACATTGAAGTTCGTTTTTTTCCCTGTATCGCCAAGTGCTGTTAACACAGGATATGTAGTTCAGAGGAGCTCAACTGTGATGTGCACAATAATAAGCTCTTATCTATAGCTATGAGAATTTCAACTGCCATGTTAGAGCTTCTGAATACAGAACAATTTGCCGTGTAATGGTAAAAAACTCCGAACAATCCGATCCAAGACATGATCATTATGGAGTTATAACGTAGTTATTTATTCATCTGATTAACTTTCAAGCCATAGCTTGAGAAAATCAAAGCCATTCTGTCACTCCGTAGGACACTCACAAAGCTGTCATCTCAGAGCCAAATTTAAACTCCTCCAGTTCACAGTCCTTCCACTTCTTAAATGTTTTCAGAATCTTCCTCATAATTGTAAACTCTAAAAAAATGATTGGGTTGTTTCAAACCATGTTTGGGTCAAATATGGACAAACCCAATCATTGAGGTTATAAATTTAATAAAATAAATTCAACCAATGGTTGGGTTTGTCCATATTGAAGCAACCCAGTAGATATCTGACTGTAGCTGAAATGAGAACAGAGAGCTTGACTGACATTTAAAGAAGTCCTACTAAATGTGAAAAATTCAATTTTGGATCATTTTGACTGAAAAAAAAAAACGTTTTATTGTTTTCTGTTTGAGTTGAAGGAGTTGGAGCAGAAAACCAAAACAATCAAAGATTATGTGATTGAATTCTGCTGCTGTGCGCTTGTGCCTGCTCTATTGTGAGGGTAAGCTGAAGCAGTGTGTGTGTGTGCAGTGCACTGCAAAATAAGTAATGTATAGACAGCCACTGGTAGCATAACTGAGATCCACTTAACTATTTTAAAATATATTAAAATAGAAAACAGTTATTTTTGTAATAATATTTCACAATAGTACTGTTTTACTGTATATTTTATCAAATTAATGCAGCATTTGTGAGCATAAGAAATTTCTTTCAAAAACCTTAATGTAATGTTACAAACTTTTGAACGGTAGTGTAATTATTACAGTGTAACTAATTTACACCACAATGCACTTAGTTTCACTCACATTAGACATAGATTTAAAAAATAATAATAATAAAATAAATTGAGCGAGTTAATCAAAAGAGTCTTACTTTGAGGTTCATATTAATGTGTTTTTGTCTCAAAGTTGTCTTCTGGTCTGATTTGATCTCAATATTAGATTAAAAAAAATCTGTGCTATAATACAGTATATCCCCTATATGTCAAGATTTTTTAAGAGTTCAGTAAGAGATACTGTAGTGAACATAAGATTATCAAGACAGGGACAGAGGGCCAATATGTTGATGATGACTAAAGGATGACTACGATTTGCCATGTTAAGATAGTAATGGTAACTGATGGTAATGCATTTGAAAGACAGAGAGAAAAGTACAGATGGACACATTTAATGTAAGTATTTGATAATCTATGACCTTGGTAGAGTGCCAGACCACTTCCCTCAACTTCCATTTTACCTTTTTTTTTTCTGTTCCTCACTGCCATTTAACATTCCAGATGGCGTGGGAGCTAGAAAGGAAACAAGACGCTGTCTATCTCTCAGCTGAGAGAGGAAGGATGAACGAACTGTGAACCTGAGAAAGAAATGACAGGCGGTATGTTTTGTTTTGAGAATAATAATAATAATAATAATTCATTACATTTATATAGCGCTTTTCTAGGCACTCAAAGCGCTTCACATGGAAGGGGGAATCTCCTCAACCACCACCAATGTGCAGCATCCACTTGGATGATGCGACGGCAGCCATATTGCGCCAGAACGCTCACCACACACCAGCTTACTGGTGGAGAGGAGACAGAGTGATGAAGCCAATCAGTGTATATATATATATATAGGGATGATTAGGAGGCCACGATGGACAGAGGCCACTGGGCAAATTTGGCCAGGATGCCGGGGTTACACCCCTACTCTTTCGAAAGACATCCTGGGATTTTTAATGACCACAGAGAGTCAGGACCTCGGTTTAACGTCTCATCTGAAGGACGGTGCTCTTTGACAGTATAGTGTCCCCGTCACTATACTGGGGCGTTAGGACCCACACAGACCACAGGGTGAGCACCCCCTGCTGGCCTCACTAACACCTCTTCCAGCAGCAACCTGGTTTTCTCAGAAGGTCTCCCATCCAGGTACTAACCAGGCTCAGCCCTGCTTAGCTTCAGTGGGCAACCAGTCTTGGGCTACAGGGTGATATGGCTGCTGACGGATTAGACGGATAGAATTGCCATCCCAGTCTTGAATGTGATTTGCAAAGGGCCCAATTACCTGCGACTCTAGATGTTACAACTGGTAATGATTCCATCATTCATTCCCTTCTATAATTCCATCACGATTGAATCGTTTCTATTGTGAGGTATATTTTCAAACTTTTAGGAGATTGTGTGGGTATTAGTTTAAGAGGCAGCAACAACTATAGGCTAAAGGTTGCGAATAATTTACAGATGACTTGACACATCTTAGCAACTTCAGACGTGATTTTTTTTTCATTGAGGAAAATCCAATTTTATATTTATATTTTCTCTTCTCCAATGTAGAAATGAGTCTAAAAAACAAGATTTGTGCCAACTCATTTTTTATTAATTTTTTTTCTACAGTGGATGCCACTGATGTAACGTAAAAGTGCTCTTATTTTAACATGATTATGAACTAGAGTTGAAACATATACTATATGTGAAATAGTTTTGAAGATTTTCAAGTATATGCATACTCTAACAAATGAGCAATGCAATAAGAATGTAGAAAAAAGGGTGAGATGATAAGATGAATTCTTGTTTAAATTTTATTGTTTCTTGCAGTGAGTGAATCTAAGTATATGTATGTCTGTGTGTGTTTGTGTTTATGTGTACTTGATTTGATAAATATATGATTGTGTGCATTGTAGTATCAAGGCATCATTGTGTGTGTTGCTGTGTATTCCCTCATTTCACATTCATGGTTTCTCTCTCACACTAAAACCAATGAAAAAGTTTATAGTTACTTTGAGGACGAATAAAATCATATTGATAATATTAATAATTCATAAACATTAATCCTCATAAAAAATAACATTAGAATTTGTAGCTCTGTATTTTAGCTTTGAAATGCTAGCACACATTTCACAACCTGGCACACTGTGTTTCTGCTGACAGTTCCTGTTGACATTTAAGACGTGATGTACGTACTACATGATGGATCAACCCTGAAAAATCATCAAATTAACTTTAAATATTATCAGATTATAATAGATGAAAGTTGATGATGCTAACATTAACATAAAATTAGTAAACGTAAAAGGTGCAAAAATGGGGCTTGCCTTTATTTTGTGATGCCTGAAGTTCAATCAGATTAAAGTTAGGCATCATATTGTTGCGATTGGTTGATCAGGGACCAATCAGTGACCAGGGAATACTTATATCATAAGAACATAGTTTTATCAGTATAAATCAAAAACCATGTGATGTCCATTCCAATGAACACAGAATCTGAAGGGGTTAAAGGTACAATATGTAAGAATTTTGTAATAAAATATCCAAAAATCACTTGCACAGTGTGATATATTTCCTGCAGTTGTGTACTTACAATATCCCAAAAGTCACTAAAGATTTTTTATTTCAAAGAAATTCCAATTTTAAATAAGTGGCCGTCCCGGAAAAAAATGTCGCCTGTCAATGACGCAATATCCGCGCTATCCTCGGTTTCCATTTATACTGCCATAGCCATGACCTAACCATGGCGACAGACGTGGACTGCGTAGTGCGTAACATTTAGCTGCACGCAGTTCTTGTTTCTTTCAAACATAGACCATGGCAAGCAGACTTTGGGACAAACAAGGAGAACTAAAATGAGGATCAATATCAGCGTGGCGTTTTTGAGATGCCGAGAGCTCCACGTCCGCGACTAACTTGGACTTGACAGAGCTTCACGTGTCACGACTTGACAGCTTTATTAGACAAGTGAGCAAATGTACATCAAACAAATCAATGTTATATAGCGTTAGCTCAACATGATGAAATGTTAGAATATGGTCAGTATGTTATTCTAATGTTGATCTAGCTTACTGATAGTTTCGTATAGCAAACGAACTAACACGTAGTATAACATAACTTGCAACAAACATTTAAATGCCGTTTAGTGTGATAGTGTAACGTTAGACCGAGTGAAGCAGCGCTGCGTTACCTCACAAGTTTAATTCGTCTAATAAACTGACCTGTGTGAGTAATCCAGCACTTGCGGGTAGTTCAGTAGAATTAAATGTCCTTATTCCTTTACATCCGCGGGACTCGCGTGTGATATCTGTCTCTTTAGCAAACGCGACCTGCTTCATACCACTTTAATGTTAAAAAACATAAATGTTTGCACTCATCCATAAACATTATAAGATCCATCAGCTTGACAGCAAGTCCCATCATTCAGCTCATCACTGCGTCATAAACCTACGCCTTCGTTATTGTTGGAAACTGCGCCCTCTTGTGGTAAAAAAACCCCTACATATTGTGCCTTTAAGCAAATCTTTTTTTTTTTACAGCTTGTTTGGTTGAAGATCTAAAAACATGACTTGTTTCCACATGACTGGATATCTGCAGTAATGGATGTTTCTTTAGAAACCTCTTGATGGCAAACCATAGTCATTTAAACTTCCTGGGGTCCTATTGTACATTTTTGATGATACTGGATCCTGCTAATGGACAACACGGTAAACAGCCACAAACATGTTGTATGTCCATTACGGTGCATTAATTGGGATAGAGCTGATGTGTTTATGGGGCTCGAGTCCAGCCACCATCCGTCAGTTAACTAGATGTGGGACCTTGCTTCCTTTGTCTCAGCGTATTTTTCTTCCTACATATGTAGCCAGCGAAAGATAAATAGAAGCAGCATCGGGGGAGTAAAGTAATTTTCCTGCAAATTATAGAAGTGGAATGAATCATCCTGCGCCCACCGTATTCATCATTTTAGCAGCCATCAACATAGTGCTCATCTCATACTTTTCAAAGCTGGTTAGAAAAGAAATAAAAAATGAAATAAGTGAAATGACAACATGAGATGTAGCAGCACTACTTGATGCTCCCCCCGCAAACACACACACACACACACACACACCCTCCTCTCGCTCCACTCACCTGAGCATTACAAACCTATCTGCGGGATGACAACCTCACTGCCACAACAAGCCCCTCTCCTCTCAGCTTTAGTTAAGGGATGTCTGCCATGATAACCAATGCCTTCACTCTGTATGTGCTGTAAAACCACTCAAGCTCTGGCTCAATTCCCAACACAATAAGACCTGTGTTCTCCTCTCTGCTCCCCTTGGTTGAACTTCATGGGGCTGAATTTTTACGTTTCTTTGCAGGGCATCTGCAGGTTATTCTGCTAGATTGTAACATGGTGGAGAGTGCAGTGTGTCGGCCCCTTCTCTTCCAAATTGTGCACATATCAAACAGAAAGCTGATTAAAAGAACACACTGCCTCTGTATTCTACCGTAGGCTACCATAGATGAATTTAAAAGTGTTGTTGTTCAAAGGCATATTGCCAAAGATCAACAAATGAGTGGGGGAGAAATTAGCAGAGGCTTGGTTTTTATTTATCATGATCCAAGAACTATTTGCTTTGTTGCCACTGATGGGCAAGTTTCAAAACAAATTACATCATGCTTTATTCTAAGTTCTCTCTTACTCCCACTGTGTTTTTTGTGTCAGTGTTGAGTTTAAACCAATCGTTGGCCCACTCCTGCTGCCCACTTGAATCGATAGCAAACGATTGACTTCAGTGCCAGAACTTTAAAAACTGGGGGAAAATCTTAGGAAACATCTTCACTGATGATGTGAAACAAAATTTTATGAAACACACTGTTTAATGTTAGCAGGTAGAGGTTTTCAGTAAGTTGTGTGTTTTTCAAGCATTTTAACATACTATGATTCAAAAGTCTCTTAGCAACATTCATTAATCCAGTCTTACATGATCCTTCAGAATTCATGCATCTCTTATCATCATTGCTGAAAACAGTTGTGCTGCTTAGTATTTTTGCAGAAACAATTTTTTGATGAACAAACATTTCAAAATTAGAATAAATAATATATATATATATATATATATTATTTACAACAAAACTGAATAAAATGTTTTAAGTTACTAGTAAAGTGCATTTGTTGATTAAAGTCATCCTACATACTTAGGCTGACTGAACTGCCACTCTGTCATCAAGTCCTGAAAATTGTGCAATTCTGACTGTACAGTTTCATTTATTTATTTTCAGTACTTAGCATACTGTGCAAATCTCCTGCCCACAAATAATAGTTTGTGGCTAAATTCTAATTCTTTATATGCTTTATCTTATGCTTTTGTTCCTCTGTCAACTATTGCTTGACTGAGGAACTCAGCTATAAGTTGACAGAGGAACAAAAGCATAAGATAAAGCATATAAAGAATTAGAATCTGGAAATAATATGATTTCCGCAGTATGCCAAGTACTGAAAATAAATAAATTAAACTTTACAGTGTCAGAATTGCACAATTATCAGGACCTGATCACAGAGTGGCAGTTCAGTCAGCCTAAGTACGGGATAGTTGTTGGGATACAAGGTTCAAGTTTCACACCATCCTGTGTCAACAAGTAGTGAGTGCAACAGTATTTCCTACATGTACAACATGGCTAGAAGAATAAAAAAAATGCAGAACTAAACAAAAAAGGCCTAATGAAAATTGAGAATGCAGTTTACTGATTCCTGGTTAATTAACTATGATCCCTTGAATTCCCATAATGTTTTCATTGATGCAGGCCTGGAGGAGAGGCGCAGTATTGATTCTTGAAAGATATCTTGCTGACCCTCAGTGAGTTAAGAGTAATACCTAACATACTGTTAACACAATACTATTCTCATTTTTATATGGAATGAGCTAAATGAATAAAGCTCAATCAATAAAAGTTAGACAATACTAATATGAGCTACAAATCTAACTAGGATGGCAAAAAAGAGAGATTATTGAAATTGTACAAATCAGAAAGCTTGTTTTGTAAGGTATAATGTACATCCAGCCAGTTGTTATCTCAGAATAAACCCTGACATGGTGATCAGGAAAATGGGAGCAGCTGCGTTTGTATAAAACAAGAGAGAGCAAGTCCACGAAACTGGATGACATAATTAAATAACTGTACACAACATATTGATTTGACTGAGTTTTAATATTTTATTAGCTCACCAAACACAAAACTTCCATGAAAGAAAAACATTCCTAGCAAGCATAAAGCGTTGCTGACTTAGCAACCCAGATGAGTCTGTGTTATCTGTTTTTTCAGCGGTTGTTATTGGGGAATATGGTGCGATTGACCAATCAGAATCAAGTATTCCACAGAGCCATTTAATAAACCATGTTAAACTCTCAGCACTGTTGATTTTTTGAGATCCAGTGTGTTTGGTAAAGAGCAACTGATAGGCATTAGTACAACATTTAAGTTCCAGGACTTTGGGGTTGACCTTCCAATTTATCACTGAGGCTGCACAAAGGGATCTGGGGCCGTATTCACAAAGAATTTTAAGGCTAAAAGTAGCTCCTAACTGGCAAATTTAGGAGCAACTCCTAAAAATAATGGGCGTGTCACTCCTAACTTTAGGACTCCTGATTTTTTTCACTAAGAGTAATTCACGAAGCATTTTAGCCCTAAAATTGGCACCAAATTCTGGGACTGCTTAAAAGAAGTCAAGAGGACTCCAAACTCACTAAGACCTATTCACAAAGGATTGTAGCGCATACCACCGCCTCTCGCAGTCGTCCGGGGTCCGCGACACAAGCGGGAACGCTGCATTGATCTGCAAACAAATCCTCTCCCATTCTCACGCTTAGTTTTGCTTGATATCCCAGTGCCGAATTTCACTTTTATTATGTTTTTTTTTTTTTCAGCACCAACTCGGCCAGCAGCAGTAACTGATCCTGCGTCCAGTAGGGCTTTCTTTTACGTTTTGACGACTTCATAATCCACTGTCATTCAACTATTACATTTCTTCAATAAGAGCAACATTTCCTTGCTTTAAGTAGCCTAGTCTATTTAGGCTAATAGGATGTCAATTAACCAAGCAAGTGTTAATGCAAGTGTTGTTTTTCATTATTAGGCATGTGGAGGTTTTCATTAGGCTACCTTTATTTAATTTATTTTAATTCACGACTTTTCTCTCTCTCTGCCTTTTTAGAATTACACTTCACTGGGGCCTGCACAAACATGTCTTATATATGCATTTCGATGACATTACTATTATTATTTTGTGTAGGACACAGACATATTTAGATGTCGTAATTCCATGATTTGTTGCGTCTGTGTTATGCTCCGCATGATGGCCCTGTCATCTAACAACCAATCACCGTGATCATTGCGAGGAAGCTCGTGCATGAGAAGTGACGTCATCCATAGCAACGAAGACTCACTCTTAGTTTAGGAGTTGTCATTTTTCCTTACTAAGAGTAGGTCTGAAAGGCGCTGTGAATAACTTTTAAGAGAAAACTCCTAGCTAAAATATTTTAGTGCGATTTAGGAGTACTCCTAGTGGTAAGATAAAATTCTTTGTGAATACGGCCCCAGTTCTCTTAGTCTTCTTCAGCTATTAGTCATCTAAAACTTATTAGGAAATCTATAGAGGACATCCCTTAAATAATAACTCTGAATTTTACAGGATCACATTTATTATTGTACTCTCTTGCATTGTATTTACATGTTTCACGCTGTTGAATGACCCTCATATAGACCCTAGAAAGCAGCATTATGCAGGTTTGAATAACACGAAAAGCAGTACAACAAATGCTTAGAATCAACATGAAATGGAATGGAATGTCTGGCACAATATCCATTTGAATCATGATGTCTCTAATCTCTGCCTAAACACCAGCCTTTTAAACAATCGACTGCAAACTCGCATTAAGATATGCCTCCATTCAATCAACAACTGATAGAACCAAGTCACATTTAATTAGTTTTTGATAATCCATTTCACTTGAATACACATCACAATACGGAAGAAAAGATCTGTCGCTGCTTCAGTTCCATCTTAACTTTAAATAATTAAACACAATTAATGCACGTTTAGTCATTATTAACTAAGTGACTGGCATGTAATTTATTGCAAAAATTGTTAATTCTCTTTCTGTCTCAGTGGATCACCATAAGTATTACTTATAGAGGGGCTCATCCAAATTAAACTTGTTCAGTTCAGAAACAATAAGCATTTTTAGATTCTCCTTTAATCTCATCCAGTCATTTCAAAACCTTATCAGTTTGCATAAGACTGAGGCAGATAAGAGAGGAAAAACGAATATCTCCAGCACAAAGTCAGATGTTATGAAGTCAGGCCCTCGTTGTTGCTGTGCTGATGGAGGGGATGATTAAAGAGGAGCTAGCGATGCAGAGGCGTTCCCAGACTATTAATAAGTCTGACATATGACTACTGCAACTCAAAGGGAACATCATTATGGCTTGGCTTCTCTTTAGTAGGTTTTTATAAAATAGTACATTGATTCAAAAGGCCAATTTTGTTGAGCATTAGTAGTGAAAACTGGAACCCACTGTATGTACAATCAATTGAAGGCTGAATGGATTATTACAAGACTACTGTAATCCTTTAGGTGACCTTTATGAATGACTTACATAAGGTGCATATTCTTTTACTGATTAGTCTGTCCAGCATGCTCAATACACTAGCATCGAGTTTTAACAATCTTAAAGTGCAGCATGTCACTCTAGAGTACAAATCCATATTCGTCATCACTAAACACCTGGCTAAATTGTGGCCTATTATTGAAAAATCAATAGGACTTTCCTGAGGCTCAATGGACCAGCTGCCAATCACGAGTCCACATTTACAGAAAGAACAATCCACAGGCCCAGACAACTGATGGATATTACTTCTAAATAAATATATTTTATATATTGGCTGGCCCTGAAAAGTGCACTCGTTGATCTGCAGCAGTTTTACGGGATTGTGCATAATTTCCACCCACTCTTGTACCAGAAAAAAAAAAAAAAAATCCCAGCAGGTACGTTTTTCCAAGCGTCTTCCTGTGCTGAAAAATCAATTCAACTGCACTGAAGCTCAATGGACCAGCTGCCAATAATGAGTCCACATTTACAGACAGAACAATCCCACAGGCCCAAACAACTGACGTATGTCACTTCCACTCTGATAGTCATTCATTTAGGTAGTTAGAGCATCAGCTGTACAGTTCTGCATCTGTTTAATGTTTTCCAGGAGTATGGTTTGTAAATAAAATGATTACTTAGTATTTTAAAGGTTGTGTAACACAAAATGTAGAGATTGAGAAAAAAATGCGTAGGAGGATTAAGAAGTCAGAAGGGAAAGTTTCAGAAGAGTGGAAAATCAGGAACAAAAAAAATGGTTAAAGGACTTGGAGAAAAGTTTGATCTCTTCAGATCAGCAAGTGAGCTTGGCTGTGAAAAATAATTGTAAGTACCTCTTTAAGAATTTTGAACATGACATCAAATTTTGATTATTTGATTTGGGGCAAAAGAAGTGAGCCAAAAACACCATTAAACCAAATGAAAAATAAACCCTTTTTTTTTTTTTTTTTTTTTGTGACCCTGTAAGAAAACAGAAATGTGACTGTCATTATGTAATGCAGGCCTATTTCCCAAATGGAAAATGGAAGAAGCTTCAACTGAAGACACATTTCAGTGCAATTTGATTTTGTCCCATAATCTCAAAGTCACATAATCTCAGGTATTGTACCAACTGATCAACCTGTCAAATGACAGCATTTTGCAGTAATGCTTTCATGTCTTCAACTGCTTAATCTAAATGTATATCTCCCAGACTTTCACAAATTTACACCTCACTGCATGCTTTGTGTATATAAGGTTCATATACACAAAACAGGATCATCACCTCAAGCCACCTAATATGCTACCACAGAACTACACTAGTGACCTGAAAAAAAAAAAGCTGATAGCTGAGTGGAGAAAATGACTTCCCCTTGAAGTAATGTTTGTAGTAAATTATTTATAATGATATGAATATGCATCATCTCAGAGACAGCTTTGTTATAGAAAGAAGAGTAGATACTTCATATTCTACTACCAAATAAACAAGAGAGCATCTTGGAACATTCTATAAATTGCAATACCAAAATAAAGATCAAAACTACAAAGAAATGAAGATGATAACTGTAAAAATAAGTGCATTTAATTAAAATAATTTTGGAAATATTAATTTTGAAAACCTATGCATTATTTACCGCCTTCTTAACTTTAAATAAATGCTGGGTTGCCAACTCAAGCTCTCACGTAATACCCAAATAAATAGAGACAATTGAAAATAAAACAAAATCTGCTAATTCCCAACCTGCACGTCTGTCACAGTTGTGTTCTGTTTAGTTTGTTTTCATTGGACTTGTCTGCCTGTCATCACGTCATGTGTCGTCTTAATCATCATCATCATCTGTATCACCAGTGTTCTGTTTATCAGTGTCATCTGTGTTGTATTTAGGGCTGGGTATCGTAACAAAATGTTCGGTACCGATACCGATACCGATACCTTGACTTCGATACCGGTTCCTGAACGATACTTTTTTCGATACCAATTTTATGTAACCAGGTTTAACAATATAACATTACCTAATTTTTTTTTCAGTTTGTTGACTTTTTTACACTCATATTTTGAGTATGTAAAAAAGCACCAATGCTAAAGTTTTCTATGTTTCCTAATCATTTAACAACATGTATTCTTTACTTCAATGAGCTCATTGTTTCTGCTTTAACTTAATGCATTAATTAACGATGAAACTGAATGAAAATTAATTGAAATGCATTACACTGTCACCTCTGATAACAGATCACTCTAAATTGTAATTTAGACATGCATTTTCTGTAAAGCTGCTTTGAAACGATATGTATTGTGAAAAATGCTATACAAATAAATGTGAATTAAATTAAATATAGGCTACTGGGGGGCGGGATATATACCTGCACGTGAAGCTTGCAGCAAAGCACTGGCAAAAGTAGCCTAATGATTATGGATGTGGAAACAATAGCAAGGAGATATTTTAATTGTTTATTAATGAACAAGTGTTTACTAATGGTGTGTTCACACCGAACGCGAATTTAATTATTTGTGCGAGTAGATTGCATACATAGTCAATGCAAAGACGCGAATAGACGCATCATTCGCGCCGGGCGTCGCGAATGACGCGAATTGGGCGACGCGTTTGCCGCCAACGTCTTCCGCGCAAGTTGAAAAATTTGAACTCGAGCTGAAGATTCAAGCGTCGAACTAGACGCGATAGACGCGTATTTGACGCTCTATTCGCGTTCGATGTGAACACCATTACTCTCAAGTGTATTTTGTACGCTTCAGTGCCTAGATTTACCGTGTTGCCGGTCGATCTTGGCAGCAATGATCTTGTCGAAAATATTGCATCGCGTGCATCTGGCATCGAGTCTGGCACATGACATAGGTACACTTTGGATCATTTCCACATATTTTCTATCTATCTGGGTTGGGACGCACGCTTACACACACACACACACACTGCAGCCTCACGTGCGACGAGCCGCGTCTCTGGGCAGCCGCGTAAACTAGTGTTTTTCCGCCACAGCCAATCATGCTGCATGCTTATTGTTTCACTGACGTTGACGAGATTAACCACTTAGGTACCGAAATGTGGTACCGAAAAACAAGACATGTTTCGATACTCGGTAGTATCGAGGCAATTCAGTCGGTACCTAAAAAGTACCGAACTCGGTACCCAACCCTAGTTGTATTTAAGTTCCGATCTCCGTTATATTTAGTGTGTGTTGCTGCCTGTTCTGCTGTCCTGTGTTATATTACTATTAAACATTCATTTTATAATTATATCCTCGCCTCCGTCTGCCTTCCTGCAACCACCCATGACAGAAGATTGGACCAAGACCAAATGGACGACAGGGCTATATTTGTCGCTATTGCTCAATAGAGCACGGAATTCTTTTCCTTCACGGATAAGTTTGTTCGCCAAGCCGTCACTAGCACCCTCGATGACGAAACCCTCAAGCTGCTTTTCTGGATCGGGGCCAATTTCCACCAGGTCACCGACCTCCCAAACACCGATGGACTGAACTGGAGGGAAGCCATCGGCTGGTGTTTGGTGAGTGTCGCGTCCCGATCCAGAAAACAACCACCATCTCCAGAGTCTCGTCCCACCGAGACCACCCCTTCCAGAACTTCTTCTCATCATGACTGTCAAGCCTGAGCTTCTTCACATCATACCTGTCACGCCTGAGCCCTCGTCTCCGGCCAAGATGGCCGCCGCCACGCCTGAGCCCTCGTCTCTGGCCAAGATGGCCCCCACCACGCCTGAGCCCTCGTCTCCAGCAAAGATGGCTGCCACCCCGCCGCCCGAGCCCTCGGCAAAGATGGCCGCTGCCTCGCCTCCCGAGCCCTCGGCAATGATGGCCGCCGCCTCGTCTCCCGAGCCCTCGATAAAGATGGTCGCCCGCCTCTCCTGTCAGCCCCATCACTCGCCCTCTACACGCCAGTGGAATGGTGGGCTCGCTGAGGGGCTTCCAGCCCTCAGTACCATCTTGGACAGTGGATCACTGGGATCCAACTCCAGCCACCGCATCCAGGATTCCAGATCGGCCCATCAGTCCACTGGCTCACCCTTGGATCCCGCCTCCATCTCCGCCGTGGTCCATCAGGTCAACAGTTCCACCAGGCTCCCTCATCCCCCAGATTCACCTTGATCGCTCGTCGACCTACCCTCATCTTTGGACTGTACTCCTCTGGCTCCGCCTCGTCCCTTCGTCCCCCCGGCTCCATTGGACTCCTCACTCCCTTCTGCTCCTCCTTGGTCCTCAGTCCCTCTGTCTCCACCGCGCCCTTCTGTGTCCCCGTCTACACCTTAGTCGCCTGAGCCAGCGGCTTCCCCGTGTCCCTCTGTACTAGTGTTGTTTTTGGCGGCCTGTTTTAATTTTAGTTTTAGTCTAGTCTTTGTGTCAAGCTGTCATTTTAGTTTTTATTAGTTTTAGTCACGTTCATACTCTTTTTAGTCTAGTCTAGTTTTAGTCGACGAAAGACATAGTCTTGTTTAGTCAAGGAAAATTGTATTTTAGTCTCTTTTTAATAATGCAATTCTATTAAACCCAGTCAATATAGTATAAGTACCTAGTAGTAGACGAAACCAAAATTTTCTTTTAGCCAAACCCATTTCAAACAATCTTATCGTCTTATAGTTATCTTATTATATTATTGTTACCTTATAGATTAGGGATGTCCCGTTCCGATCCACGTCATCGGTATCGTGTCGATACTGGCCCAGAACGCTAGATCGGAGATCGGAGGGGAGAAAAAAAATATGATCCGATACCTATCCAACAATGCTTGAATATGAGCATTTCCCTGGCTGTGACATCAAGTTAAGCAGCGCAGTCTGCAGATTGGGCGGTTTTGCAATCTATTTTGCGGACCAAAAATAGATTTGGACGGGTGGATAAAAATTGGGCTGGTTTCGGATCAGTTCGGTGGGTTTTTGTAGCCGAAACACCAGCACTTCAGATCCTTCTTTTGGCGACCCTCTGTTCAGCAGGCAGTAGTCTCACTCACTCACTCACATACACACACTACATCTCTGGCTGACGTGCCCCCTAAACTCACAACAGACACTCCCTCCCACTACCTTCGGTGTACTAAAAACACGGTTTTGCAATCCGTCTCCTTAGTTTATAAACCGTAGCCTGTAAACTGTAGACACAAAATTGACACATATCCAAGCAAGAGTTTGTGCGGAGTGTGGAGTGCGCACTGCATGGCGCGGGTGCGAACACTTGCGTTTTCCTATCCACAGTGGAAACAACTTAAAATACTTAAAGAAACAACTTAAAGTACACGAGTAGTGTAACTCGACCAAGAATGGTGACACAAAATAAAACGTTGCGCTTTTCTAAGCGTGTAAAGTGGATAACTATAATGTATGGTGGAATACCATAGCAAGTGCTTGGGAGCACTTCGACTCAGCGCATATATATCTATGGACTCGGCGCAGTAATATCATCACTCCGGAGAGGGGGGAGAGGATTTTTCACGAGTGATGATATTACTGCGCCGAGTCGAAGTGCTCCCAAGCACTTGCTATGGTATTCCGCCATACATTATAGTTATCCACTTTACATGCTTAGAAAAGCGCAACGTTTTATTTTGTGTCACCATTCTTGGTCGAGTTACACTACTCGTGTACATTAAGTTGTTTAAGTATTTTAAGTTGTTTCCACTTTTGATAGGAAAACGCAAGTGTTCGCGCCCGCGCCATGCAGTGCGCACTCCACACTCCGCACAAACTCTTGCTTGGATATGCGTCAAAATCTTGTGTCTACAGTTTACAGCCTACGGTTGCCACTTTACACGCTTGGAAAAGCGCAACGTTTTATTTTGTGTCACCATTCTTGGTCGAGTTACACTACTCGTGTAACTATTTAAATAGGGAAAACGTGGAGATGTTTGGTCGATTCTCTGCTTGGATCCTAATGAATGAACTGGGCTAAGCTAAGTGCTAACAAAGCACTTTTCTTACGAGGCAGGCAATACTATTACTGTGAGCTAAATGGGTCAGCAGTCTCCACTGACCCAGAAAGCTTGGTAATATGACATCAGTTTCCTCTATTACTGTTTTACCATCCACTGTCCAAACAATCATTGGCCATTAATTTGTCTTCCTATCTCTTTGTTTGACACGTCCAGGCATGTAACTCTACCTGAGGACAGATTACAAAAGAGAATAAACGGGATATGTCATCTCTCATGAGTTACAATTAACCCCCTGGGGTCGGCTATCGCGCCGGCGCGATTGTCTCGCTTTTTTTCTTATCAGTGCAAAAGAGACTCAAAATACTCGGTTGATTTTAATCTTACAAATAAGTGTTGTACATCATTAGATCCTGTTAAGTTTGTATTTTTTTTGTGGATACACACAATAAAAACAAAGTGTTGTGCTTTTCGCCAAATAAAGAAAAACAAACATGATGCGAGTTCTGCGTTCCCTCTGTCTGTGAAGTCCATTCTGAAACGCGTCCTAAGATTAACTGGAACTCCGCGAATACTTGTCACACAGGCACGAGAGATTTTTCTTTATGAAGCTTGAATTCTCTTCTTTTAAATGAAGTAATTTATATAAAAAACAAATATTCTCAGTTTATGTAATCCGTGAAACCAAGGAGAGGTACAGTTTTTTTCTCTCCCCCCTCATTATTTTTAATGAGCTGAGGCCGGCACACCCCCGGCGCTGTTCACATGGTAAATAGGTGATCTATGCGTCGCACACGCGGACACGCCCCCCGATCAATGCCATAAAAACCCGAAGTTTCTTTATGAGATTCACTGATAGATCATCGCGTTTTGAGGATGGCACGCTACTCCGGTGATGAAGCCCTTCAGATGATTCTGGACAGCGAGGAAGAATTCACCTTTTCCTCAGAGGAAGATTGCAACTCGGATGACGAACGGCTGCATTTTGAAGAACGAATTGATCCCGCCGAGGATACAAGTTCGGAGTAAGTTGTTTAGTGTTATATAATTCCTTTTCTGATCATATAGAACTCATGAATTTTCAGACGATATTTTGCCTAGTTTTGGCTAGCTTATGACAGCCCTAACATTCGTGTATGCTCAAGTGTAGCTAAACTTTTAAAATGTGATATTATACACTCTAAACATATTTGTATATTAAATATATTTCACTCGGTTTTGATTAGCCTATGACACTGATTATCATGCTAAAATACTGCCTTATGCATAATGTATCTTGTTTGCGAATATCTGCTTAGGCAACACGATCTCATAAAAGTGCGTTTCTAGGCTTAGGTTATATAATGTGATTTAGTGCAAATATATTTCCGGTAAAATATGTGATAGGCCTATTGTCTATGCAATATATTTATATTATGTTCAGTTTTGGTTAGCCTATGACACTACGTATCACGCTTACTGCCTTATGCACAGATGTGAATAGCCTACAGGTGTAAATGTTTGAAATGTGTCGTTCGCGAACGATCCGTTTATTGCGTGTAGACCACTAAATGCGTGCGGATAATGTCTATGTATAGTGGATAATGTGTATGCTAACAGGTTTTTTTTTTTTTTAGGAATGTGTGTAGGCCTACAGCACGCTCTCCTTCTCCAGCAGCTCGCAGAGGGGAACGCAGGCGTCGTTCAGTTCTCAGTGCGATTGAGAATCAAACTGAGTAAGTGCATAGATGTAATATTTTACAGATTTACAATGTAATCATGACATCTTTGCAGACACTGACACACAGAAAACAGTTGATTAATAAAAATAAAATAAAAATTTATAACGATATTCGACGTTTGCTCCTTGATTGTCGAATGCCATTTTTGGCAGAAATGATCAAATACATACAGATGATACAGTTTCATTGATTGTGTTATCAGCATTCTCACTTTTTTTTTCTTTTTTTTAACAGATGTGACAATGAACATGTCCAAGCACCTGTCCCAAAGAGAGCCAAGGCAAACAAGCAGGCAAGCAACAGGCAGACCACTCTGTCATGGAAAACAGAGACCGATGTTGACATGGCTCCACAGACACTGCGATTCCTTCCTGCACGGGAAACTGGACCGCAACTGAGCTCTGTAGACTCGCATTCGCCCATGAGTCTATTCAAACAATTTTTTTCAGAAAGTGCTGTGTCAACTCTGTGCCACAACACCAATGCTCAGGCTGCCAAGGCAGCTGCAAAGGGCTGCAAATACAAATGGACGGATGTCAGCATCAGTGAGATGTACCGCTACATTGGGCTGCTGTTTTACATGGCCATGGTGAAGGTCAGTTCCATCAGAGACTACTGGCGGCAAAGCAGTGTTTTCTCCGTACCCTTTCCTGCTACAGTAATGTCTAGGGACAGATACCGCACCATTTCATGGAATGTACACATGAGTCACCCAGATGCAGATAAGGAGAATGACAGAAAGAGGGGCACACCTGAACATGACCGTCTTTTCAGGGTCAAACCTCTCATGGACACTATCCGTCATGCTTGTAAAGCCATCTATCATCCTAAAAGAAACTTAGCTGTGGATGAAAGAATGGTGGCATGCAAAGCACACACCGGTATGACGCAGTACATGAAAGCCAAGCCAACCAGGTGGGGTTTCAAGCTGTTTGTTCTTGCAGACTCATCGAATGGATTCACTGTGGACTTTTCTGTGTACACAGGAAAGAACAATTTCCCCACAGGCCATGGACTGTCATATGATGCTGTAACATCTCTTTTAGACCACACATTTTTGGGTTCTGGGTACCATGTGTACATGGACAATTTTTATACAAGTCCAAAGCTCCTAAAAGACTTGTTTGCAATGAGGTTTGGTGCATGTGGGACTTACAGGGACAACAGGAAGGACTGCCCTCGGAATGCAGCTAATTCACTCTCTAAAAAATCTGCCAGGGGATCCATCAGGTGGATTCGGGATGGACCTCTTGTATTTGTGAAGTGGATGGACACACGAGAGGTATCTGTCTGTTCTACCATCCATCCTGCTTATACGGGAGACACTGCACAGAGGAGAGTGAAGACACAAGATACATGGAGGACATAGACATTTCCATGTCCTACACCTGTGACTGAATACAACAAACACATGGGTGGTGTTGACCTGTCTGATCAGCTGTTACAGTACTACACTGCACAACACAAAACAATGAAGTGGTACAGAAAGATTTTTCTACACTTCTTGGACATTGCTTCCACCAACTCTTTCATTGTGCACAAAGAGCTACATGGTAACTTGTCCCATAAAGAGTTTATGGAGCAACTTATCACAGAGCTCTGTGGTGTGTCACAGACAACGGCACCAAAACGGACCAATAGTGACCATGTACCGGTTCCAGGAGCTGAGCTGACATCAGAAGGCAGGGATGTTGCCACAGTTGGTCGCCGCAATTGTGTGCATTGCACAACAGTGCGTGGTAAAAGGCAATTGACACCATGGAAATGCCAGGCATGCAATGTTCACTTATGTCTTCAGTTGAACAGGAACTGTTTTCAAGAGTGGCATAACGATGTGTGACTGTGTGCTCTGCTGCTAACTAACTTTCACTAACCATCAGCCTTCAGAAATCATTCTGATTGTTTATTTATCGCTCACAATTGCTTTGTTTATAGCCGACTGATTATTTATTTTACTCACATTTGATTTGCTTAGAGCCCGCATCAACGGGGCATAAGCATTTACTGTGAGATACCTGCCTTTACTTTTGTTTGTTTATCGCTCACAATTGCTTTGTTTATAGCAGACTGATTATTTATTTATTTTACTCACATTTGATTTGCTTAGAGCAAATTTAGAACATTTAGTTTCTCCACACAGAGGAATTACAATAAAACAGATTGAAAAACAAAACCTTTGAATCTCCTCTCATTCTTTGTTCAGGCTTCCTCACCCTAATGGGCCATTGGGGGAGTGTCTGTCACACCCCTGGTCTGAATCTCATTAATATTGATAGGCCATTACCACTCCCACGCATAAACCTCTTCTGACAAAAAAACTGTCATACAAAGTATAAATTAATGTTTTGTTTTATGTGAACGATTAGGAGGGATGATTTTCACATCATTTTGAAGCCAGAACTCGAAGCGACAACATCCATTAGTCAAAAGTCTTGTGGACACATATTTAGTATTTGTTTTGTGGTCTTATTTCAGCAGCTTTCATTTTTATTTTTTTCAATAACCACGCATAAACATTATTCTCTTAAAAATACAAACTTGTACATACATGTTGCTCAGATATTATGGTAACCCCGTTTGTGCTATATAGAGTGAATTTACACCTTTGCCATTAACATGTTTATAAATAACTGAAAAAAGCACAAATGTAAGGGCATGCCAGAACATCCCAATGGCCCCAAAAATACCTCAGACCCCAGAGGGTTAAGCTGGCCATCGATTTACTCCTGAAACATTGCTCTGCACTACATGGTTCGCGCACACACACACACTGCCAATAGCTTCCTGTCATAAGGCAGGGCTACACAATCTTGTTCCTAGAGTGGTAGATTTTGCCCTATGCACCTACCTTAAGTTTACCTGGGTCGTCTCCTAATCGACGCCCCTAAATATGAAGGCAAAAGAGTAGCAATACTCAAGAGCACGTAGATGTGAATTTGAGAACTTGTACAATAAATATTCGTACTTGTATGTGAACATTTACACTCACAGCTCCAATGTGAAAACCTGTAAAATAAAAATCTGAAGTTGAATGTTGAAATTTGCACTCGCAGATAATAGTCACAAACCTGTATTCTGAATTTGAAGTTGCAGACAAGCAGTCAAAAAATGTGTAAAATGTGTAAAAAACATTCACAGAAATACAATGACAGTCACAAACATGTAATATTTGCATTTATTCGTACATTCACAATACAACCTCAATTTGGCACTTGCAACTTCTCAAATCTGTCACTGCAAATTCAAATTTCGCGGCTTGACTTTTGCTACTCTTTTCGCGATATGTGAGGTGCAAAACTAACTTGTGCACTTGCAACTCAGTGGCGGTGAGAGCGGAAGGGGGGCGGGAGCGGGGATGTTCAAAGGAGCCGTTGTATTGGTTGGCGCCTAGCCAATGAAATTGGACTTCTATTGTACGCGATGATGTCACGAAACCCGCATCCTCGTGGATGTTCTGAAACGCTAACATGGCTTAATGCATTAGACTGATATTAAAAGAAATAAATGATATTATCAAACTTAGTAAACACCATACTAATAATACTACAGAAAAGCAGATGAAAACAGAATATGACGAAAGAAAGTATTGAGTATACTCTCGAGTATTGCTACTCTTTTACCTTCATACCTAAACGTCTCCTGATCAACGTTCAATAATATTTATCCTTTAGCGTGTCTCCTAATCGACAACGGCTGAGTCGGTCAACGTCTTGACCCCTATGAACACTATCACTTGGAAAATAAGATCTCTAGTGGTCCACTAACTTGCTGCGCAGCAATAACTAAACAGACTCCAGACAATGCCTTTGAATATGCTTTAATTACGGCCAGAGGATCTCAGACCAATTTCAGAGAGTATCCCACCAGCAAAAATAATACAACAGTTTTTATAGAATAGGAGCATAGCAAAGGTGACATGATTCATTATATAATTTTTCTCCAATATGATTGGTATCTTCATATGCATAATTCAACAAACCCTTCTGTTACTAGGCAGAAGCAAACTCTGAGTAACAAAGTGAAGTGAATCAAGAAACCAAAGTTATTAGTTTATATATTTAAACATCTGTCTAGTTTCATTTCCCCTTTTGTTATATTCAGAGATGATTCAGACACACACTGACTGACTTTGAGCAAAGTGTTTGGAAACATCTAGGTTTCAAAAGCATACAAATGTTTTTTTCTGCAAGGAAAATAAATGTTAGATGTTAAGATTATGATTATTTTAAAATAGTTTAATATTTTATTTTAAAAAATCCATCATACTAGTGAGCTACCTTCCTGCAAAGTTCAGCTCCAACCTTGATCAAACGCAACTGAACCAGCTAATTAAGACCTTCAGAGCAGAGATTGTCTTACAATTGGGAGATGAGAGGGTCTGTGGCTCCACCATTGGAAAAAGTGTAATGGCTAACTTGAAACACTTGAGGCACCTTAGCCTATTATATAATGGCAGTGACGTTAGTGGCCAGCATTCAGAGTTTTATGACAGTCAGTTCTCTTACGAGAGCTTCTCTCGTACTGCGTAATATCTTACGCTAGGGGAAAACCTCTTTTCCACGAGATATTGAAGCCAAAAAATTATCCTTAATTTTGAATTAATGTACAACGTGTTGCGGCAGAATACATAGGCAAAGGCGGCTTGCGTGCCTATTGGCTGTCCTGCGGCAACTGCAGCAGCCTATCAAGAGAGGCCCTTTGGTGACGGTCCAATGGGGGCCCTTTGCGCCCACTGCGTCACCTTCCCGCCGAAGTAGGCGTGGCCTAGCCCTATAAATATAGCTCGATGGGCTGATATCACTGATTTTTCATCTCTTCAGCGAAGCTCATGCATCGCTGGATCCGGAGTGAGAAGCCGCGCCGTTGACAAAGTCTTTCTGCGGGACGAGCCTCTGCATCTGAAGTCGCTGGCCTTCATCTCGCCGCCTTCAGTCGCCGTCCTGCTACGCTATCCGGCGTCTATATCCTTTACACTCTGCAAATTGTGTGCTCGCCGTCGCGACTCACACTCTCTCTCTTTATCTAAAAGAGCAGCGTCTTTTTAACCCTCTGGGGTCTGAGGTGTTTTTGGGGCCCTTGAGATGTTTTGACATGCCCTGACATTTGTGCTTATTTCAGCTACTTAAAACATACCATTTGCCAACATATAAATTTGCTGTATTCAGCACAAACTCTGCTACAATAATATGTGAGCAAAATGGATGTACATGTTAGCATTTTATAGAAAAAAAATATTATGCGTGGTTAGTATGTTTTGGGGGAAAAAATGTCACCGCAATAAGGCCATTTAACACATACTGAATAGTTGTCCACAAGACTTTTGAGTTACTATTCTTGTAGGCTAGAATTTTTACTTCAAAATGAAGTGAAAATCATTCTGACCACTCTTTCACAAACAACGATGTGAAGAAGCATTAGAACAACAGGAGAGAACATCAGTCTGTGAGTGTTTACTTTCTCATTTGATTTTAGCGCGGCTCTTCGTTACTGTGTTTACCCTGGTAAAAACGCGCGTGTGTTTGTTTGTGTCGTGACTGAGTTTCGCTGGCCAAATAGTTGGGCGTGGCCAAAGCCAGTTAAAGTACTTAATCTAGGCATTTGCTAATAGTTGTTAGAAGAAGCATTAGAACAACAGGAGAGAATATCAGTCTGTGAGTGTTTACTTTCTCATTTGATTTTAGCGCGGCTCTTCGTTACTGTGTTTACCCTGGTAAAAACGCGCGTGTGTTTGTTTGTGTCGTGACTGAGTTTCGCTGGCCAAATAGTTGGGCGTGGCCAAAGCCAGTTAAAGTACTTAATCTAGGCATTTGCTAATAGTTGTTAGAAGAAGCATTAGAACAACAGGAGAGAACATCAGTCTGTGAGTGTTTACTTTCTCATTTGATTTTAGCGCGGCTCTTCGTTACTGTGTTTACCCTGGTAAAAACGCGCGTGTGTTTGTTTGTGTCGTGACTGAGTTTCGCTGGCCAAATAGTTGGGCGTGGCCTGCTGTATTCATTAACAGGGTATTAGGTGTGTATAAAACTGGTTAGTGCACCGCGGCTGCCCTCGTGTGAAGCCCTCATCGTGTGAAGACCAAGGAGTGTAAAGACCAGCGACTCTACCTGTGCGACTCCACCGAGCAAGGACACCGACAAAGCACTTGAGTATTAAATTCTTCTTGTTTATTTATTGTTTCCTTTCTCTTCTACACACTTTTCTTTGAATCTTTCTGTTTGTAAGCTCCTTTTCACTATGTGTTTTCAAATCTCTACTATTACTAACATACGTAAATCAAACGTCACACGTCAGAGGCGGTGCAATCCTAACAATCTCCGTACCCTTCCGGTGTCTTCTAATACTTTATCCTTTTTTCCTATTGGTCTCTGGAACTGCCAGTCCGCTGTTAACAAAGCTGATTTCATTACATCTTTTTCAAGTCATTCAGGTCTCAGTCTATTGGCCCTGACTGAGACCTGGATCAGACCAGAGGACACTGTCACACCTGCTGCCCTCTCCACTAACTTCACTTTCTCACACACCCCCCGTCTGACCGGAAGGGGTGGTGGTACTGGTCTGCTCATCTCAAATGACTGGAAATTTGATCCTTTACCACCTCTATTTGACAACAGCTCATTTGAATCACATTCAATTACCATCACTAGTCCTATAAAAATCCATTTTGTAGTTGTATATCGTCCCCCAGGTCAACTTGGCAGTTTCTTGGAGGAGCTTGATGTGCTACTCTCATTCTTCCCAGAAGATGGTACTCCTCTTGTAATTCTTGGAGACTTCAACATCCACCTAGAAAAACCTCAGGCTGCTGATTTTCACACCCTGCTTGCATCATTTGACCTCAAACGAGTATCATCTTCCCAGAAGATGGTACTCCTCTTGTAATTCTTGGAGACTTCAACATCCACCTAGAAAAACCTCAGGCTGCTGATTTTCACACCCTGCTTGCATCATTCGACCTCAAACGAGTATCTACTGTGGCTACTCACAAATCAGGTAACCAATTGGACCTCATCTACACGCGCTACTGCTCTACGGACAATACACTGGTCACTCCACTGCACACCTCAGATCACTTCCTCCTCACTCTCAACCTCAACCTGCCTCAGAACACAACACACACTCCTCCACAGGTCACCTTTCGACGAATCCTACGCTCACTTTCACCCTCTCACCTATCCTCTTTGGTCTCATCCACACTTCCTCCACCTGATCAGCTCTCAACACTTGATACTAACTGTGCAACTGATACTCTTTTCTCCACTTTAACATCCTGCTTGGACAACTTCTGTCCCCTTTCCTCCAGGCCAGCCCGCGCCACACCCTCTGCCCCCTGGTTAACTGATATTCTTCGCGAACATCGTACTAAACTCAGGGGTGCAGAGAGGAAGTGGCGCAAATCGAAAGATTCGGCAGACCTGGGTCTTTATCAATCCCTTCTCTCTTCCTTCTCTGCTAATATCTCTACTGCTAAAATGGCTTACTATCACAACAAAATTATCAATTCTTCTGACTCTCGCATGCTTTTCAAAACCTTCTCCTCTCTTCTTAACCCTCCTCCTCCTCCTCCTTCATCAACCCTAACAGCTGACGATTTTGCCACATTCTTCATAGAAAAAACAACCACCATCAGCGGCCAATTTACCAATCCACAAACTGACACACACATTTTACCAACAAACGCACACATTCTACCCTCCTTTTCTCTACTTTCAGAGGCGGAAGTCTCTAAACTCCTCCTTTCCAATCGCCCTACTACCTGTCCGCTTGATCCTATCCCCACTAATCTACTTCAAGCCATTTCTTCCTCAGTTGTACCCACACTCACGCACATCATAAACAACTCTCTTCACACTGGTACCTTTCCCACAGCTTTTAAGCAGGCTCGAGTAACCCCACTGCTTAAGAAACCCAATCTAAATCCAGCACATCTAACAAGTTACAGACCGGTATCTCTTCTTCCATTTGTCGCGAAAACACTTGAACGAGTTGTTTTCAACCAGATCTCCTCCTTTCTTACACAGAACAACCTCTTAGACGACAATCAGTCTGGTTTCAAAAGCGGACACTCAACTGAGACTGCCCTGCTCTCAGTAATTGAAGCTCTGAGACTGGCAAGAGCAGCTTCCAAATCCTCAGTCCTCATCCTGCTGGATCTGTCTGCTGCTTTTGACAGAGTTAACCACCAGATCCTCCTGTCAATCCTAAAGATGAAGGGCATCTCGGGAACTGCACTCCAATGGTTCGAGTCTTACCTCTCAGGTAGGTCCTTTAGGGTGTCGTGGAGAGGTGTGGTGTCTAAGACCCAACATCTAGCTACTGGGGTACCTCAGGGCTCAGTGCTTGGACCACTCCTCTTCTCCATCTACATGACATCACTAGGATCTGTGATTCAGAAACATGGCTTTTCCTATCATTGCTACGCTGATGACACGCAACTCTACCTCTCATTCCAGCCTGACGATCCGACGGTAGCTGCTCGTATCTCAGCCTGCCTGACAGACATCTCTGACTGGATGAAGGACCACCACCTTCAACTAAACCTTGCGAAGACAGAGCTACTTGTGGTCCCGGCCAACCCAACACTTCATCACAACTTCTCCATTCAGCTAGGCTCGTCATCCATAACTCCATCAAGGTCAGCTAAGAACCTTGGGGTTGTAATTGATGATCAGTTGAAATTCACAGACCACATTGCTAGAACTGCCCGGTCCTGCAGATTTGCTTTGCACAACATTAGGAGGATCAGGCCCTTCCTTACAGAGCATGCCACACAACTCCTTGTCCAAGCACTTGTTTTATCCAGACTGGACTATTGTAATGCTCTCCTGGCTGGTCTTCCAGCTTGCTCTGTCAAACCTCTACAATTGATCCAGAATGCTGCAGCCAGAGTAGTCTTCAATGAGCCGAAGAGAGCACACGTCACTCCTCTCCTCACACAATTGCACTGGTTGCCAGTTGCCGCTCGCATTAAATTCAAGGCACTGACGTTTGCCTACAGAACAACCACTGGCACTGCTCCCTCTTACCTAAACTCATTACTTCAGACTTATGTGCCATCCAGAAACCTGCGCTCTGCTAGCGAATGTCGTCTTGTGGTACCATCTCAAAGAGGCACAAAATCTCTTTCTCGGACCTTTACCATGGTTGTTCCCTGTTGCTGGAATGATCTGCCTAACTCAACCAGAGCTTCTGAGTCAGTAGCCACTTTCAAGAAACTGCTGAAGACATATCTTTTTCGGCAGCACTTGATTCAGTAGAATTAACACTTTCTCTTCTCTTCTATTCTATAAAAAAAAAAAAAAAAAAAAAAACTGCACTAAAATTAAACTGAGAGGGGTTATAGCACTTACGCATTGTTGTCCTACTGTTAGTTTAACTGCTTCTATTGTTCTCATTTGTAAGTCGCTTTGGATAAAAGCGTCTGCTAAATGAATAAATGTAAATGTAATGTACAACAATATAATGATTTAAATTTCTTACGTCAGTTTTTGGTCAGCACTGCTGTATGCGTGGGAGTGTGAATGGCCATGAATATTAATGTGATTTACACCTGGGTGGGAAGACAAGACACTCCCCCAATGGCCCATCAAGGTGCTGTGAGGCAGTCTGAACTAAGAATGATTCACTGATGAATAAAAAGTTAAAAAGAACAGCATTTATTCAAAATAGAAATATTTCCTAAGAACGTAAAGACTTAAAGTCATTACTATCACTTAACACATCCTTTAAAAAAAAAAAACATAAAAAGACCAAACTTGTTTTTTTTTATATATATAAAAAAGTGGACTGCCTGTTGCTTGCCTGCTTGTTTGCCTTGGCTCTCTTCGGAACTGGTGGATGGACGTGTTCATTGTCACATCTGTTATAAAAAAGAAAAAAGCATGATCATGCAGATAACACAATCAAATAAACTGTATTATTTTCATTCTCAATCACTAATTGCCATGGATATTTTTTTTTGTGTAATTTCACACAAGAATAGGTAGCCTACATTATGATGATGTAAACACAATTAGGCTAAATTTCATCTGTAAAATATTACGTCTGTGCACTTACTCAGTATGATTCTCGATCGCACTGAGAACTGAACGACACCTGCGTGTCCCTCTGCGAGGTGCTGGCGAAGGAGAGCATGATGCAGACACATTCCTAAAAAAAAACTGTTAGCATACATTATCCAAAGTAAACTGATGGACAATTAATGGGTATGGATGCACAATGTATGTATATATCTGTTGATGGGCCATGGGACGGAGAAATATCTGTTGATGGCCCATATAGACCGCACGCATTTAATGATAGGACTACACGCAATGAACGGATCGTTCGCGAACGACACATCACTACATTTCAAACATTTACACCTGTATTCAGTTATTTACGCATGATATAGTGTCATAACCAAAACTGAACATTTAATTATATAAAAAATATATTGTATTTAGACCTCTTTTACCGGAGCCTGAAATATATTTCTCGTTATATAACCCAAGCAGTTATTCGCAAACAAAATAGGCTACATTACGCATAAGGCACTATTTTAGCATAAGTAGTGTCATAGGCTAACCAAAACTCAACATTTTTATACATAAAAAAATATATTGTATTTAGACAGTATCACATATTTTACCGGAGGCTGAAATATATTTCACTAAATCAATAGGCTATACCTAAACATGCAGTTATTCGCAAACAAAATACATAACGCATAAGGCAGTATTTTAGCATGATAATCAGTGTCATAAGCTAATCAAAACTATATATTTAATATACAAATATGTTTAGAGAGTAATATCACATTTAAAAAGTTTACACGAGTGAATGTTAGGGATATTGTGAGGCAATCTTTTCTGTAATGGTGCGTTCACACCGGACGCGAATAGCGCGTCAAGCGCGAGTGATTTCAATGTTAAGTCAATGCAAAGACGCGTTACGCCCGTAAAAAATTCCTGCGGCGCGGTAGAATCAAATCTTTCACATAAAAAAAGCAAATCTTTCACATAAAAACTCGATTTCAATATATGAGAGATACTCATTTTGTATTGAATGCTATTTATTCCATATCTATTCTAGATTATATGAAACATTATTATTCTAATGTAAAGACAACAAACACAATTTAGTGTATACAAACATTTAAAAAAAATCACAGGACAGGTTTCACTTTTGGAGGCTGGCTCCATTTATTATCAAAACAAAAATAAATGACAGATTAGGTGGGTCCGGGCGAGGCTGTAGAGCGCGGGCTTGACAGGCATAGACCACTCGAGGCCGAGGCCTTATACGGCCTACGCTGTCCTCGTCAGCGTCCTCACCAGTAGGTCCACCAAACCTAGCTCCTGGAGCAAATTGTGAAACCCCTGAAACCCTCCGGAGGGTCTGGTGGACCCGAGCAGGCCCGCCCACAGAAATGACTGGGCCCCTGAAAAGGTCCAGTGAATGGGCCCTCCCCAAATCTGCAATAGGCTACTCATATCATGCGTGTGCTCTATCTCTCTCCTACATTAACACATACATTTAACTGAGAGAGACTTACTCAGTGATGGGGTCTATAGTTACACACACACACAGGGCTCTCAAGTGTCACGCATTGAGCATGACAGTCACTCATTTCGGTCTTTTGTCACGCACTCCCGCCACACATTGTATTTCTCACGCGGAAAAATGATTTAATTACAATATATTTAATATGCCGCAGCGCCCAAAATGTCTCTGGCCGCGACGCTCTCACTTTGGACCCGGCAGGAATCAAGCGCGTCTCCCCTGTATTGTTGTTAGTCGAGCTACACAAAAGCCAATCAGAAAATAGCACTATTGTATCTGGGTACGATTTAACGCAACAAGCAATGAAAAAAGAAAAGAAAATTGTCATGAAACAACCCCATTCCCGCGACCTGTCCAATATCTTGGTGTGTTCACACCGAACGCGTATTTAATTATTTGCGCGAGTAGATTACAAGTCAATGCAAAGACGCGAATAGACGCATCATTCGCGCCGGGCGTTGCGAATGACGCGAATTGGGCGACGCGTTTGCCGCGAACGTCTTCCGCGCAAGTTGAAAAATTTGAACTCGAGCGAATGTTCAAGCGTCTAACTAGACGCGATAGACGCGTATTTGACGCTCTATTCGCGTTCGGTGTGAACACACCATAAGGCTGCCACTCTGCAGAAGCAAATTCCATCCTATCTTCGATATGTTGTAGTAGTTTTAGCCGGACAGTGCACATGACAAACTGTAAATGACATGAAATATTCTCTCAGTCCTCGCGCATCTGATAAGGCCTCATTAGATAATTTACAGGACGATTTTAGGCAATCGATTGCTTCAATCACACTGGGGAGATGGTGAGCAATAGGTCTTACTTCTTCTTTTACTGTCTATGGTCTTACCGTGTCAATTCGCGCACTCCATCGTGTGTCACTCACTTGCGCTGCTGACCGCGAACTGGCGCGAAGGCAAAGCACTGGCGTTTTGACTTACGTACAACAAAAAATAGCCTACTCAGACCATTTTCAGGAGAGGGGTGTTTGATTATGACACAGGCTACATTTTACTCAAGCAACATTAAATCAAATGCATTTTTTTTCTCACTTTCAACAATAAATGGTGCTATTTTGGTTAAAAATAAAATATGGTGACCTTTGCTTATATTTAGGATGAACATAATTATTGCTGGACTGCATGGGCCCCCCCTGGCGGCTGGGCCCCAGAAAACGTTCCCCTTTATCCCCCCTTATGGACGGCCCTGGACCCGAGTACAGCGACGATGTCCCCTACGCAGCTGTTTCTGCTCTCCAGAGCATATACGAGCGGTGACTCTCTCGAATAATGCTAATGCTAATGCTCGATAAACATCTAAAAAGATGGCCGCCAACGGGTTTCGAAACTTTCGCCTCCAGATTTCGCCTCTGACGCGCGTAAATTTCGCTTCAAACTTTTGTTTTTACACGCGTCAATTTCGCCATTGACACGCGAATTAACACAAAGTGGTCAAGCGTCAAACTAGACGTGGTAGACGCGAATTTGACGCGCTATTCGCGTCCGGTGTGAACGCAGCATAAGATGTCAAAAGCTAGGCAAAATATAGTCTGAAAATTCATTTGAGCTCTATACGATCAGAAAAGAAATTATAAAACACTAAACAACTTACTCAGAACTTGTAGGCCTATCCTCGGCGCGGGATCAATTCGTTCTTCAAAATGCAGCCGTTCCTCGTCCGAGTTATAGGCTAATCTTCCTCTGAGGAAAAGTGAATTCTTCCTCGCTGTCCAGAATCATCTGAAGGGCCTCTTTGTCGGAGTACCGTGCCATCCTCAAAACGCAATGAATCTATCAGTGAAGAAACTTCGTGTTTTTATGCCATTGATCGCTGGGCGTGTGCTATGCATAACGTTAGATCACCTATTTACCATGTGAAAAGCGCTAGGGGCGTGGTGGCCTCGGCTCATTAAAAATAATGAAGGGAGAACGAAAAAACTGTACCTCTCCTTGGTTTCAAACGGATTACATAAACTGGAAATATTTATTTATTTAATAAATTACTTCATTTAAAAGAAGAGAATACAAGCTTTAAAAAGACACATCTCTCGTGTCTCTGTAGCAAGTATTGACTTAGTTACAGTTCATTTTTCGGACGCGTTTCAGAATGGACTTCACTGACAGAGAGAACGCAGAATGCGCATTATGTTTATTTTTCTTTATTTGGCGAAAAGCACAACACTTTGTTTTTATTGTGAGGTTCCACAGAAAAAATACAAAGTTAACAGGATCGAATGATGTATAACACTTATATGTAAGATCAAAATCAACAGAGTAATTTGAGTCTCTTTTGCACTGATAAGGAAAAAAGTGAGCTGTTGCCATGGTGACTGAGGACTCACCTGGCATTTTTTCCTCAGAGTCTGCACTTCCGCCCGCTGTAGTGCCGCGCCGTAAAAGCGCCGTACTCAGCGGGTCCCCGAGCCTTCTTCAGCCCGTGAAAGCTTGCCGGTTCGCCCGCCAGCTTCACTCGAGTCCATAGACTGTAAAAAATATGGACAAAGCGTCTGTGACGTCACCCATAGACTTTCTGAAGAACGGTTTTGAGGCCGTTTATGGGGGGTATGGGCGGCGCCATCTTTTGAAAATCTTGGGAAATCCTAACCCCGCCCACCTTCTGGCCAATCCATATATGGGTAAAAGGGCGGGCTTTGTGTGAGACTGAGCCGGCCGGTGGATGCGCCTCTTCAGCCAAGCAGCCTCAGCTATCTGTAACGTTACAAGATCGACTGGTAGACTAGGCTACTTTTTACAGTCAGTATCATTCTTATGTTGAAACTCCTTTTCCTCGATTTACTGAAGCCTATATGTAAAACGCATTTGCAGCTGCATAGCTCGCTCATAGGCTGTGCTGCGGCAACTGCACATCCAATGGCGCGGGCGCCTCTGATGTGCGAGCAACTAGCTCGCAGATCAGTCTATTCTTATGCTACATTTATTCATTTGGCAGACGCATTTACAGTGTTTCAAACGCCAGTTAAAACCATAGGTAAAGTACCTCGGACGCTAACTTATCTGAGGCGATTTAATGCTAACTGTTGCAGTGCCACTGCCCACAAACATTGATGCTAAATAGTGCTAACTATGTGAAATAGTAGTGGAATGTCCCTTACCGGAAAAAAAGGAGCGAAGTACTCCTAGTCCAGCGTTTCTCAAAGTGTGGGGCGCGCCTCACTGGTGGGGAATAGAAACATGACAAGTGGGGCGCGACAAACGGGAGAAAATGTGGTAATTTTTGTGCCCATCTCTATTAATTCCTTTATTTATTGAGCATAAACTCAAAACAAAACAACGACACATTTAAATGGAAGCCTTACTTAACCTTTTCACACGTAAGTTTTTAGAGGCGCCCGTTATTTAGATCGTATCCCTTTATGGTTTCCATGGTGACCCGTCATTGCTTGTCACACCGCAGCCACAATAGCGCTGAATGACTGATTATCTGCTTTTATCTCACAAATTTGTTGGCTATAGCAGGAAATATCTGATATTCTGATTGTCAAATATGAGCAAGTGGATGTGTTTTGTTGTTTAAACACCTTAGTTGAGCTATACGCGATGGGCGTTATAGTTTATGCCGCATTTTAGAGAATCGGATCTGTTGGATTTAACAAACGTCAATTTATCCACTTCTCCCGTAATACATGAAAGTAAGTGGCTGGTAAACTGAGAGAAGCATAGAGTAAACTTGAAAGTTACTTACACGATGTGTATTTGATATGAATAATAGGCCTAGCCTACGTGTCGTCTAATTATAATGGAAATAATTATTATTGCCGCTTCCATAGACATAAGTGTGTATTTGACAAACTCTAAATGTATTGCTTTTTTAGTAACTTACTTATGTGAATTTAAATGTCTGAAACCTAAAATAAACATTATGTGGTTGAAAACACTGAATAGTTGTGATGTCAAGCGGTGAGCGCTCTCCGTCTCTGGTTCAGAAAATATGTGTAGCCTACTAAAAAACAGGCTCATTGCAGACATTAAATTAGTTAATCACTTAATTTTGAACTTTCAAAGTGCACCAGATTTATAAATGTATCTTTAAAACGTACAAACTTTTTTATTTACTTTTTAAACTTTTTTTTTTATTACTTTTTAAACTTTTTTTTTAATTTAGATATTTTAACTTGATTCAAGCAGTACAAATATCTTGAAACCAATGCAAAAATAGTAAAATCTAGTATTTTTTTCTTGTTTTATTTGTGGTTAGTTTTAAATACTCTTGGTAAAAATATCTTTTATATAAGAATATATATACACATTTTAAGGGTTTCAGGCTTATTTTAAGGGAAAGGTTTGGTTTAAAATATCTTGATTTAAGAATATATATACACATTATAAGAGTGTCAGGCTTATTTTGAGGGAAAGGTTTGGTTTAAAATAAGTATTTAAAGTATTAAAATAAGTAACTAATAACTAATATGGATGTCCCCTCTCAATCTAGACTATTTCTAAAAATAAGCTCTGAAACGGAGATACATTTAATAAATCTGGTACAACAAACATGCTCTTAATATTGCTTTATTAACTCCAACTGCAAAAGGAAAGCAAACGATTGTTAAAAAATTACAGCAATGCATCATATCACACCAATTGGTAAGCCTATTAAAACAAAGCTGTAAAATCCAATTAGTAAACCTTACTTGAAAAAAGCATGCAAACCAATTGCCTTGAAAAAACCGAGTAAAGTGAAATATGAATGTGCATGTCTAGTAGTGTACTAGGGCTGCAGCTATCGATTCTTTTTGTAATCGATTAATCTAGCACTTAATCGACCGATTAATCGAGTAATCGGATAATTTTTTTTGTGTGTTTTTAAACAACCAAAACAAATAATGCATAACGAAAATGATGTGGCTGTAAAATGATCAAGCATTTGGCTTTTATTTATATATATATATATATAAAAAAAAAACTGGTATTTATTCCAACTCCAACATTTGGCTCCAAAACTAAGCCTATTTATTGCAATTTTTACCCATTTAGTATAAGTGCCAACAATGTTCTATGCTCAATTACTTTGGTAGCCGATTAAAATGTCTTCCCCAAAAGTACGAGTGGATTTGGAGAAGCAGGCTGGGGAATTTCATTTTTTGTTGTTGTCTGTAACTATTTGGAAGACGTGACATACAAACAAGGTCTCGCAAAGACTGCAATACAATATTTGATCCTCCATCACATCGCGGTGTATACAGTGAATGGATGCTGAAATTATTGTTGCGTGGCTACATAAAAGTTTAAGCATATGTGATGCATTGCCGCAATTGATCTGACTGGCGCGTGAGAGAGACGAGGGTGCGTGCGTGTGTGTGTGTGAAGGGGTTCTTTTTTTAGGCTATACTCTCTTGCAATTGAACGTGAATACATTTACTACTTAAAAACATCAAAGCTAAACATCATATCTAGTCAAACCGCATCACGACATCGCTACAAATACAGTATGGGATTAAAATCAGCGAACATGAATGTATCATAGGCTTATGGTGTGTTCACCGAACGCAAATTTAATTATTTGCGCGAGTAGATTACATACAAAGTCAATGCAAAGACGCGGATAGACGCATCATTCGCGCCGGGCGTCGCGACTGACGCGAATTGGGCTGCGCGTTTGCCGCGAACGTCTTCCGCGCAAGTTGAAAAATTTGAACTTGATCGAATGTTCAAGCGTCTAACTAGACGCGATAAACGCGTATTTGACGCTCTATACGCGTTCGGTGTGAACACCATTAGTTTACCTTGTTTCAGCGATGCTTGGTGAAACAGCATGGAGTGGATGTTTTCGGTTCAGATGCTGAATCATTGAAGTCGTACTGTTGTGGTATGCCAGGTCTACTTTGCAGTAGACACATTGCACCTTGTTCTCTTCCTTTTTAAGTATGTAATGATCCCAAACTTTAGACATTCCCTGCCGTTTATGGACATCTTTACTCTCCGCCATCGCGCCAACTAAATTTAAAATGTATCACGCGCTATAGTATAGATCCCTGCGCGTATAGTGCGCGTCATAGGAATTTAACGAGGCTTCGAGGCAGAGTTTTTAACTCGATGAATCGTTTCAGCCCTACTTCACAATATTAAGGCTGAACTACTGTAGTCACATGGACTATTTTAACGATGTTTTTACTACCTTTCTGGGCCTTGAAAGTTGCAATGACGTTGTGGTCATGACGTTGTGCAATGACATTTTGCCATGATAGTGAGGTGCTATAGGCTATGCCTGAGTTTATCTGTGGTTATCATGATCTAAATGCATGATACTGGATGACCAATGGTTCAGCCTAGGCATCTAGCACTTTAAAGCCCCAGAAAGGTAAGAAAGACAAAGTAATTTTTCAGAGATTGCAGTTTTGGTGGGAGTTTGTTCTGTCCCAAACCAAGCATCAATTTCTGAATGAAGTCAAGTGTTTATTTATTTTGCGAAATCCAAATTTAAAGCATAAGACAGACCAAAAGGTAGTTTAGTTAGAGAGAGAGAGAGGTTCTTCTTCATTAATGACAGTCCCCAACAGATACTTGTAAAAGTGAAAAGGCATGAATAATTGTCAGTTAGCTGCCCTGCATACACTGCCTTTAATCCATGTATAAGTTTATATAATTTATCTTTTTTTTTTTATTACGACTCTTAAAGGGATAGTTTACCCAAAAATGAAAATTAGCCCATGATTTACTCACCCTCAAGTAGGGCTGGGCGATAAAACGATAATTATCGCAATATTTTTCTTGATAAAACGATATCAAGAGTTCAATAAATGTTTGTGCGCCAAAAGCGGAATGAAACTCATTTGAACCGCACGCCACACGGACCATTTATCCGCTCGGCTCAAAGTCCAAACGGCAGCGCGAGCTCACTAGAGCAGAGGCGTTTACTCTGATCGTCTCGCTCACGAGATCCAGTGAGAAGCGCTTGAATTCAGCGAAGAACACAAATGTCTCAGTGATTTAAACCAGTTTAAAGGCAGATGAAACAGCGCTGACAAACAGGAGAAACACTGCGCAAAGATAGTCAGAATCTGAATTTTTACTGAATCCATTTACCATGGATTTACTGTAAAGTTAGCCTAGTAATATTAACTGCAACATTAAATGTGGGATATACATATTGAATTGTATTATATTATTAATGTAGACAATGTATTAAATGACTAATAGAATATAATTACAGTATTTAATAATGTATTTACTAGGCTACTGTTTTTCAAACAAGTAGCCTACCATAGAAACCATAAAGTTACATTTTGCCATGATAGTGAGGTGCTATAGGCTATGCCTGGGTTTATCTGTGGTTTATCTTTGTTTATCTGTGGTTATCAAAAGGGCCCACGTCACTCCTCTGTTCATCTCTCTGCACTGGCTACCACTCGCTGCTCGCATCAAGTTCAAGGTGTTGACACTTGCTTACAGAGTGACCACAGGATCAGCTCACTACTACAAGTCTACATCCCTACCAGAAGCCTACGATCAGTCAATGAGCGACGGCTCGTGGTACCATCACAGAGAGCCTCAAAATCACTCTCCAGAACATTCTCATTCACGGTACCATGCTGGTGGAATGATCTGCCCACCCTCATGCGGAATGCAGAATCCCTGACAGCATTCAAAAGACAACTGAAAATGAATCTCTTCCGTGAGCACTTAAAGGAGCTGTATGTAAGAAATTTATTTCAATTAATCATAAAATGGCCCTGAAATGTCACTAGACATTAAGAAATCATGTACATTTCAAATACTTATATCACTGACAACAGTAGTCTGGCCAGGATATTGTCATTTAAAAAGTGCAGTTGCAGCCCTCAACTGATGTTGATGTTGTCATGTTGTGTTTTGGTCTGATGCTCCACCCTCCACCTATCTACCAATCACGAAGTCAGTAGTGTTGTGGCATCCGGGTTGCCAGCTCTGCTCTAGTTACCACAGCTGCAGCTCGTCACGTTCCTGCTGGATCCTGCAGCCGATCTGGCAACCTCGAATCAGGGAGGAGGGGGAGGGGATACACCACTCTACAGTAATTTGACAGTGATTGCAGTACTAGTTTTGGCCACAATCTTACATACAGCTCCTTTAACATAAAAATAAAATAAAAAAACTTCCCTTTTCCTCTAAAACCTTTGCTTATCTGGCTTATGCTACTCCGAGCAATGTCTGAACTTTGTATTTTGAGCACTTCTTGCGTTGTTTTTGCCTCCTCATGATGACTCGCTTGGTTTAGTCCTCAGTTGTAAGTCGCTTTGGATAAAAGCGTCTGCTAAATGACTAAATGTAAAAATGTAAAATGTAAATGATACTGGATGACCAATGGTTCAGCCTAGGCATCTAGCACTTTAAAGCCCCAGAAAGGTAAGAAAGACAAAATAATCCATGCAAGTCTAATGGTATAATCTTAATTTTATGACGCAATCGAGAACTTTTTTGTGCAAAAAAAAAAAAATATATATTCCACTTATTTTTAAAAATAACTGACCTGCAATGCGTGTTCACGAGGACATCACAAAGTATGTGTGTTTTGCTCATGCATGAGCAGCCAGTTGTTGTTCTTTGAACAAATCGATAAGATTTAGTAAATACTGTTTGTTTTTTTTTTTACAAAAAGCACTCATGTCATTACCATTATGCCTTTAAGTGGAGAAGTGACTATTAAGATTACAGTCCACAGTTAAAGGGTTTATCAACAAAACCCCATGACACTTTAGTCAACAGCTAGATAGATTGTAAGCAAAACCATGATCAACTCAGAATAATAATAAAAAATTAAGGCTGCAGTAAACTCACCTCTGTATTAATTTGCTGCATAAGCTCATCCAATTTCTCTCCAATGCTTCTTGAAGACTTGAAGATTGTGACAAAGCGTGGTGTGTAGAGATCCACAGATCTGTGGTGACTATCCTGTCAAACTCTGCAAACACCTACAACACTAGCCTAGAAATCTAGACGCACCCTAGCGGCAGCAAAAATTATTTTGCAGCAAAGTGTGGTCTAGCAACTCTCCGTTGGCTTTTCGAGCTGGAAAAACCAAACTCTGGTCAGGCCAATCACATCGTGTATAGAGTTGGTGGGCGGGCTTAACAATGACGGCAGAGATGTGACGGTTCCGCGTGATTTCCATAGGTGATTTCCCTGCTAACGTAACTTGAAAACAAAGAAGATGCTGCTGGCGAACAGCGGTCTTTCGAATCGGATTTGGCCGCGACTCTGGAGGACTTGGAGTTAAGAGAACGTAACTTAAGTCATTCTTAAAAAAGGAAGATGTGTTCGGAGTTTTGACGATCCGATACGGCAAAAGTTTAATATATCAACTAGCTCCGCTGGTGGAAAAACGCATGGGACTCACACAGCCACAGCCGTTCGTTGCTCTGGTTGGTTGTAGCGCTGTCCTATTGTGTGCCGAGGGATATTGGAAGACAACCGTTTATCCCGCCCCTCGGATTGAGGTATGCCAATTGTGAGTTCCCAGACGTAACATCTTGATGTAGGTCTGGCTTGCCAGGCTACTACAACACAGCAGAGCCGGCTCTCCCTATAAGCGAACTAAGCGGCTGCTTAGGGCCCCGCCGCCACTAGGGGGCCCCCTAACTACAGATGGTAGTCGCCGCTCAAAGTGTGGGGCGCGCCCCACTGGTGGGGAATAGAGACGTGACAGGTGGGGTGCGCCAACGGGAGGAAATTTTCCTTTTTATGCCTTTATATCTTTATTCGTTCATGGCGAGTCCGCATCGTCAACTTCATATTTGCAGCGACGCAGAAAACACCAGTTTATTAATAAACAATTAAATGTCTCCTTGCTATTTTTTACACATTCATAATCATTAGCCTACTTTTGCCGGTTCGTGCGCTTGAGTGCGGCTTTATAACACTCGTTATCCTGTATAGCCTATTTAAGTTATTAAATCAATATAAAGGGGCGATTTGTCCACTAATGGCTTAAATAAACAACTACTAGTCGACTAGAAAAAAAACTTTAGTCGGAGTTCGAACCAGCAGGGTTGAGCGCCGGAATGAGCGAGCCGAGGAATATTCAGAAATGCGCTCTCCGCTCACATGCTCTGATCAGAACAAAGGAATATTAAAATAATTAATCATTAGTTTATATCTCATACACTGCCCATCATTTTAATCCAATATCAAACACAGTAGCCTATGTTATGTCTATTTTTTTTTTAAATAGACCTGTCTCTCTTCTTTTCTTTTTTTAGCAGATTGCAAAGTGGCACTTTTATTTCTTTTCTATTTTTGAACTTGATACACATTTTGACACAGCTGCACTTTTATTTTCTCTATTTTTGAGTTCCATGCAAGTTATGACACAGCTGCACTTTTATTTTCTTTATTTTTTAACTTGCTGTTATGTTATTTGATGTAGATAGTTTGTATTTAGATAGTATACTTGTTACTTCAATAAATTGGAACATTTTAAGGTTGTTGCATATTTCATTAGGATTAGTGTTGGGGCGATGGGGGCAGTGGGGCTTGAAAATTCCCCCTTGTCCAAAATGGGGAATGACCGAAAAAGTTTGAGAACCACTGCGTTAAGTCAACCAACCGTGTCAGATCGCTGTCTTCCCTGGACTTGGAAATTTGACCGCATAAATGAAACGAGATCCATCGGGTGCAGAAAAAAGAAGAATATGTTTAAATCACTTTAGAAGGAAGCAAAGAAATTACAGGTCCAACTTCTCCCTCTTTTTAAAGTGTGGAAAAGGGAAAAGAAGTTCAAAGATCGAGACTCCAGCAACACCTGTAGTATATGCAACAACTTTATTGAAGATTTGTTAGATTGGGGTTAGATTGTATACAGTTGCCGGTTTGCGGTGGCAATACTCCATTATTTACTGCAAGGCAGGGCCCCACAATTTTTCTGCTTAGGGCCCCCAGATTTACAGAGCCGGCCCTGCAACACAGGCACACACACAAAAAAAGGCATGAGACAGTGTGGACATTTTTCAATGCATGGTCAGGCCTACAGGCCAATTCTAAAGCAAACCTAAACAGAATGTGGTTTCTCATGGTGGAAAAAGGGATATGCATAAGTACTTAACTTACTTGTCTCTCTGTAAAAAGAGCTGGCCAGTGGCCACTGCTCCATCTGCATCCACAATCTCACGTCTTCGCATTGAGAAGGTCTGGTCCATCTTTGAGGCAATGAGAGGTTCCACTAAGATAACATCAGTAGGGATAACATCACTTCACATTACTAAGTTTTTCATCTTGTTAAAAGATGGCTAATTTTATCAGCAGTGATAAAGCAGTTGAGTTTGAGTAAAGAAAATCACTTTTACATTGCCTGCATTACATTCTGAATTTACTCAATTTAAAAATAAAAGTATAATGCTGTTGTGAAATCACAAATACTGTCAAAACTTATCACAAACTTCATCTCTGCATAAGCTGCAGGTTAACGGTAGGCTACCTTTAACTGTAAATGTGCACCATTTCACCAGATTTGTAACGTTAACCTTAATAATTTATAAACCAATGCCAACAGAGGAGAATGCATCAGTGAAAATGGTAAAATAGAAAACCATAATTCTTACATTTGGGACAAATAAATCGTTTTTTAGGCATTCAGGAACTGTTATGGTACCTGTCAAAAAAACAGGCCACACCATATTCTTCAAGCTCCGAATATCACAATTAGTTGGTACACATTAAGGAGATCAGTAAAAAATAGCGACATACAGTAAAAAAAAATCATTCACACAAAAGTCGCATGCTTGATTACTCACCTTATTATTATACCAAAAACGTAGCGAGGCTCCAGATAAAAATGTAAATTGGCGCCTAAATACGAACAAAATCTATCGTGCATGCTCTCACAAGTGCCGCTTCTTCTTCTTTGTTTTTTCTGCACATTAGGCACGCTTTAATGCACTGCTGCCTCTCACTGGTTTAGTAACGTCATTGCCCTTTGTTGCTACTTGCTTGTAAAACCGTAAAACCTAGTAAGAAGTATGTATTTTATATTACTGAGTAAAGTTAACACATACATCAAGGTTACACATACATCACTGAGAATATAATATAAAATAAAGAGACCGAAAAAACTGAATTTTTATTTTAATTTAAGCAACTGCTGTCTATAAGAACCTGATGAAAACAACTGCTGTCAACAATTAGTGATCAAAAGAACTTCGCTGACTTTTTCACTACTCCCCAATTAACTTTTTCCAAAAAAGGAAAATTTCCTGATAATTTACTCACCCAAATGCCATCCAAGATGTTTGTCTTTTCAGTGGAAAAGAAATTAAGTTTTTTGAGGAAAACGTTTTAGGATTTTTCTACACACAATGGACTTGAATTGCAACCAAAATGTTGAAGTCCAAATCAATGCAGTTTCAAAGGGCTTTAAAGTGCTTCAAATGGCTCTCCTCAATACCAGCTGAGGATAGGGTCTTATTTAGCAAGTCATTTTTAAAAAAAAGAAAGAAAAAAAAGTATACTTTTTAACCACAATTGTTCATCTTGTGCTGGTCTGTGACACGCCGGGCATTACATCATCACGTTGGAAAATATATTATTATTATTATTTTGTTTTTGTTTTTTAGAAAATGACTCTTCGATTCAAGTGTGTAGAAAAATCCTAAAACGTTTTCCTCAAAAAACTTGATTTATTTTCCACTGAAGAAAGAAAGACATGAACATCTTGGATGGCATTGGGGTGAGTAAATTATCAGGAAATTTTCATTTTGGGGTGAATAATCTTTTAAAATGAAGTTACTGGGTTGGTGTAGCTACAAGATATTGACAGTTGTCAGCACCGAATAAAATGTTATGGTTCAAACTAAATAATGTTTAATTCACTGAATTGGCTTTGCTTTATCACTCTCTCTCTCTCCTCTCCACTATTCATACTTTGCACGTGACGTCACAAGTACTGGCTGGCGGGCAAGAAGAACGTCGTTCTCTAGCAACCAAACCCAGTAAACTAATCAAGGATCGTGCCAGGACGTCGCCAGTTTTAATATACAAAAGTTGGTGTTTTGAGGTGTAAACGACATGCCAGATAGTTGTTGTGCGATTGGATGCACTATGTCAAGTGTAATCTTAACATAAAAGTGCTTACACGTTCGCCAGTAGGTGGCGAGAACGCGTTCATCTGTACTTGATTTGATATGAGAAGATGAATAGGAGAATGAATGACACGTTACTGTTGTACTGCGTCTACTTATTACTTACTTACAGTTACTTTGCATGCATACTATTGTACACTTATTACTATACTACATTACAGCCTAACAGATTGCTAAAAGGATTATACGCATTTCGCTACTCTTGTCTGCAGCGTTTGTTGCCCGCCAGGTATCCATGGTAGTCACGTGACTGCAAAGTATGAATAGCTGGTGTGTGGTGAGCGCACTGGTGCTGTGGCTGCCGTCGCATCATCCCAGTGGATGCTGCACACTGGTGGTGGTTGAGGAGAGATCCCCTGATATGATTGTAAAGCGCTTTGGGTGTACAGTAGTACATATGAAAGCGCTAAATGCCTCATGCATTCATTCAATGTAAAGTAGGAAACAATTTAAAAAAAAATCTTTGTGTCTGAATGTGGTAACATTGTTTTCTAAAAATAAGAAACGTTGTGCTCTTAAAATAAGAAAATATGGCTTGAAATTGGATAGACTGTGTCAAAATATACCATACACTTTAAAAAAATACTTAATTAATTTAAAGAAATCACCAGAATTGGCATTTTTTTCTAAGTAAGAAAATTCAAGTTATATTTTCTCAAAACAAGCAAAATAATCTTTTGCTTTTAGTTCTAGGCTAGTTAATTTATCTTAGAGGAAAAAAAAAAAAATTCTTGCCTTATTTTAAGATTTTTTAACTCGGCAAGATTTCATTTTTTGCAGTGGCACGCGAGCTTCCTTTGCCCAGTCAGGGCATTTACCCTCTGGGCTTCTTCGTAAATGGGTTACACTTAGCTTCCTCCCGGTCAAAAACGGACGAAGCCTTAAAATTTAACTTTATTTTTTCCCAGGATAACCAACCAAATATATTTTTTGTTCTATAATATTTTCTCATTATTATTTAGAATTTTAAGTGTTTTTTTATGATACTTTGCATTAATTATATAATTTTTATGAGCTATTTTTTCCATTAGAATTAATATATATATTTTTATTTTATATTTAATTTTTTTTTCAATAAATGCAACATTTCACATCAAAATAGAGTGCCAGCCTAAAAAAAAAAAAAACTGTTCAAGTAGAAGAGCGCCATCTAGTGGCTTTAAAAAATAGTTACATGTGTGCAATGTCCTGTACCAGCCTGTAGGCTGCCTATAGCTTCCTATATAAATACATAGAAAGGCTTTTTGATTCCTTTTGTTGTTTTAGACATGATTTCTCTATCTTATTCGTTTTTTTTATTTAGATATACATTTAGATATTCTAAAAGACTAGTTCTTTATTTTTTTAACAATTTTTTTTTAGATAAGTATCAGGTTTTGCATTATGATTACAATCAAACTATAGCATTTGGTTAGAAAGGGAACACAATGCAAATATTTGTGTTACTCAGTATTTGATCATTCAAATAATTGAACAAAATAAGGGATGGTTAGTGATAATTCAAAACACTTTATACAGACATTTATACAATTATTTGCACTCTTGATGTTTTAGAGTGTCACCCCTTCATTGCTGTACACTTTTTTTCTCCACAGTGGCTGATCTGTAGCTTGTACCACCAAAAGTTTCTCTGAGTTTTCCTATTTTTTCGTATTTCCCATTCATTTCCTATGTCGGTCATTTTTGACCGGGAGGAAGCTAAGTGTGACTTTGTTTTTTTACAACCCTTTAACATATCAGAATCATCTCCTTGATTTTTTTATGTATTCATATAGGTAATACAACAAAAGTCACCAAGTTTCACCCCCATCCGATGAAGCAAAAAAATGAAACAATTCAAAACGTAAAAGTTTTCGGTCATTTTCGGACGAAGAAGCCCAGAGGGTTAAGAGCTTATGTGTCTCGCTCGTCCGTTTTCAGACAGACTGAGCAGCTTTTCGTTTCGTTCAGCAGCCGTGCTAAGGGACTAGCCGCGTCGAAACAGAGCCTATCCAGATGGATAGTTGACGCCATAGCGCTGGCATACACGTCAAAAGGCCTTAAATGCCCTTTAGGTGTTAGTGCGCACTCCACAAGAGGTATGGCCTCGTCGTGGGCTTGGTCTAGCGGGATTACCTTACAAGATATCTGTATGGCGGCAGGCTGGGCCTCCCCATCTACATTTATAAGGTTTTATAACCTAGAGGTTCCCGCCTTACAGGCTAAACTACTATCGGTATAAAATCAAGTACTGTCTGCCCCGCTGCTTCGGCGCAGAATACTAAAATCGCTTGAGCACTGCTTGCTGACCGATAAAATTACCCCATGGGCAAAAGTAAGACCCATACTGTTACACAGTTCAGGCCGATTGTTTTCACCCTGACTGTGTGAAACACTGCAACAGTGATTAGCTCCCTTTGGATGCTAGCTTATTGGGAATGACGCTGTTAGCCTCTCTTCTCAGACTCTCTGTGAGTCCCTGGTGATTGTGCACTATATGAGCCCCGGGCACCTGCCCTTGGGACTTTGGTGTTGGATCCCAGCATGCACAGCGTTTTACACTGTGTTCCCCTAGCGTAAGATATTACGCAGTACGAGAGAACCTCTCGTAAGAGAACGTACTCGGTTACTAACGTAACCTCGGTTCTCTCTAGAAGAGGGAACGAGTACTGCATATCTTGCCGTGCCTGCAACACGCTCTGGTTCGCTTCGGCCATGAAAAACCAGTGATATCAGCCCATCGAGCTATATTTATAGGGCTAGGCCACGCCTACTTCGGCAGGAAGGTGACGCAGTGGGCGCGAAGCGCCCCCATTGGACCGTCACCAAAGGGCCTCTCTCGATAGGCTGCTGCAGTTGCCGCAGGACAGCCAATAGGCACGCAAGCCGCCTTTGCCTATGTCTGTATGCTGCCGCAACGCGTTTTACATTAATTCAAAATTAAGGATAATTTTTTGGCTTCAATATCTCGTGGAAAAGAGGTTTTCCCCTAGCGTAAGATATTACGCAGTACTCGTTCCCTCTTCTAGAGAGAACCGAGGTTACGTTAGTAACCGAGTACGTTACAGTTTATGTTACACACAGTTTCTTGTGGATCACCATGTTCGTCTTATGAGTATGTTCTATATTTGTTATATTGCCAGTAAACGTACAGTAGGACTGCAATGTTTGTGGAATGTGCTTTACTGAGCGGTAAAAAAGAATGTGAATTGCGCTGTTAGCTGCAGATTACTGGTCACTACAGTGCACATAAAACCACATTTAAGATTAGATTTTAATCTGTTCATTAAAAACAGCTTTATTGAGCATACATACAGTTACAGTGATACTGGTCACTAAAGATGTAAATGTAACTTAATTGTTGAAATATGGAAGCCATAGAAAGAATACATTTGTTTATTAAAATCTTTATATTTTGTTTACCTTCATTCATTAAAAAGCGTTATCATTCTAAGGCAACACATCATTATTTTATTTATGTTTTCATTAAACAACAATATAATACAACATTTTATTTAAAATGAAATCAATAATTATTATTTTTATTTAATAAAATGTATTATATCAGCATCATAGTGCATGGCAGTCGTAGTCACGTAATTGCGTAGTCAAGTCTTACTATAATTAGTAAAACCTGAAAGCCAAAGAAAGAAAACATAGATATTGTTTATTTTCTTTAAACAATATAGCCTGGATGCCAGCCCGAACCCTGCCCACAACATTTTTTGGTCTGGAAGTTCGGTCTGGACTCGATCCATTGAGGAGTAATTATGATCGGTTCAGAATTAGTCGGGCCAATCAAATTGCCAGGGCGGGCTTTATACGATGATGGACGGATGATCTGCAGTTACGTAATCATCACGTTATCAAAGAGCGCTTAGGTTGAACTGGTTTCCCTCAAAGATGACTGCAGCTGGAGAATTGAGATGTATAGATTCCGCTATTGCGTCTGTTGTAAAAGAAATCGACAGCGCATTCATTTTAAAAGACGAACAGAGAACTGCAATCAAGGCATTTGTCGATCGGAAAGATGTGTTTGCCGTCCTTCCTACGGGATTCGGCAAAAGTTTATTTTATCAGCTGGCTCCGATGGTCGCTAAGAAGATGGGGCGCAATGAAAACCCTGTGGTCGTTGTAGTTTCTCCTTTGGTCGCACTCATGGAGGACCAAGTAAAAGAAGCAACACTCATTATTTTACTACTTCTTCCAGCGTGCGTGCAGTTGAGGTCTGTTGACAATTTGCGTAGCTCATAAAAAAAACACTTAAGCTACTGCGTTGCTCTGATTGGTTGTAGGTCTATCCAATTGAGTGCAGAGTTTTATTTTTTTCCTGGTTCGGTTAAGACACGCCTCATAATCAAAGCCCTATGGAGCAGTATCAGACTCACATTCTGACTAGAATATGAGTATGACGAAGTCAGGCTATAAACAATATACAATATCACTCAATATTACACAACGCCTATTATTAAACTTGCCAGGTGGGAAGAGGAAAGCCTTTTTCAACAACCCCTTTCAGTTTACAGCTGACCTGCTAGGAAAGCCTAAGAGCGGGCAACTTAGGTGTTCCAAGGAGGAGGTGGAGAAGAGTGCAGCAGCAGCGCACGGTGACCCCTGTAGAGACATCCCATTGGGAGAATGTCCATTCCAGCTGCCAAGGACTATGCCACACTTTCCATTCAACATGGCAGACTTCACCATGGACGAAGTGAGGTCAGTTGTAAGGAAAGCTCGAGGAGGATCCGCTCCAGGACCATCAGGCACAACATATAAGATCTACAAAAACTGCCCACTGCTACTGAAGAGGTTAGCCAAGCTCTTACGGACACTGTGGAAAAAAAGGCAGGAACCGAAGCTCTGGACACTTGCTGAGGGCTGCTTTGTCCCCAAAGGACAGAACTCTACAGGTCTCGAAGAGTTCAGAGAGATCTCCTTATTGGACGTTGAGGGGAAATATTCTGGACCATTGTTGCTAAAAGGCTTACATCGTATCTGCTCAGCAATGAGTACATTGACCCCAGTGTCCAAAAAGGAGGAGTTCCCGGATATTCTGGATGCCTGGAACATACATCAGTGATCAGCCAGATTATTAAGGAAGCAAAGAGTAACAAGAACACAGTCGCTATTGTCTGGTTAGATCTTGCGAAAGCTTACCCGAGTGTACCTCATCAGCTGATCCAAAGGGCTTTGGAACACTACCAAGTACCAACAGAGGTGGTCAAGATGGTGATGTCACACATGGATTCTCTGAAAATGAGGTTCACAGTGGGAAACTTCACCACCAAATGGCAAAGGCTGGAGAAGGGCATCATGGCAGGATGTACTATTTCAGTGGTCTTGTTCGTGACTGCCATGAATCTTCTTCTGAAAGCTGGAGAGATGCAATGTATAGGTCCGAAAGCAGAAGACGGAACAAGACATCCTGCCTGCCGGGCTTTCATGGACGATGTGACTGTGATGACCCCAGCAATCCAAGGAACACAATGGGTCTTAAGTGCATTAGAAAAGATGGCAACATGGGCACGAATGCAGTTTAAACCGGAGAAATCTAGAAGCCTCAGTATCCACAAAGGGAAATTGATGAGAAACACTTTCAGCATCCAAGGCTCAGAGATCCCAATAATTCAAGACCAAGGGATCCGGTGTCTTGGGAAAAGCTACGACCACTCCCTGAAGGACACGGACAATCTCAAAGATACCAAAGTCCAACTGAATATCTGGCTTAAGGCAATCGACACCAGTCAGTTGCTCGGGAGGTTCAAGGTATGGTGCTTTCAATACGGCATTATACCCAGACTGCAATGGCCCTTCCTGCTGTACGACTTTCCTATGACTCAAGTGGAAGCAATGGAGAAGATGTGCAGTAAGTTTGTGCGGAAATGGCTGGGTGTTCCCCCTTCCTTCAGCTCAGTGAACCTGTACAGTAAAACCTCCAAGCTCCGCTTGCCTGTTTAATCAGTAGCTGAAGAGTACAAGGCCTCCAAGGCAAGAGCAGTCAGCACGTTGCTCCTATCCAAGGATGGGAAAGTCCAGCACGCTAGCAAGTCCATCAAGTGCGGCAGGAAGTGGAAGGCCCAAGAAGCAGTGTCGGAAGCTGAAACATACTGGAAACATCAGGAGATTGTCGGAGTGGTCTGCCAAGGCCGTATGGGACTTGGACATTATAACATCAGAAGGTGGAGTAAGACCAACACCAGAGGCAAGAGAGAGCTTGTGGTACAGAGAGTCCGTCAGGCAGAGGAAGAACAGCGCCGAATTAAAGCAGTAGGACTGGCCTCTCAGGGGCAGTGGATACAATGGGACCAGGCACTGGAGCGATCACTGTCCTGGAAGGAACTCTGGGAAACCGATCAGGGCAAGTTGAGTTTCTTGCTACGTGCTGTGGCCGACCTCTTACCAACCCCAAGTAATTTAAAGATCTGGGGCAAGGAAGAAGATCCATCATGCAAGCAATGTGAAGCAGCATTATGCACACTGAATCACATCCTGACGGCATGCCCCAAAGCATTGGGAGAGGGTCGTTACAGGTGGAGACATGATAAAGTCCTGACAGAAGTCGCCAAATGGGTGGACCTGCAGAGGGTCAAAGCTAATAACAGCCAGCCACCACAGTCTCCAAAATTCATCAACTTCCAATCTGAAGGCAACCATACTCCCACGGTAAAGGCAACTGCCAGGCACCCGCCATCCATTCTACAGCGTGCTGTTGATTGGGAGATGCAAGTGGACCTGGGAAGAAGGCTTGTATTTCCACAGGACATCGCAGCAACCTCACTTCGCCCGGATCTGGTCCTGATTTCCAGGAGCATCAAGACCATCTTGGTAGCTGAACTTACGGTGCCATGGGAAGACAGGCTAGCTATTTCGCATCAAATTAAAAAGGCTAAGTACCAGGACGTGATAGATGAGGCTCTTACCAAAGGATGGCATGCAACCATGTTTCCCATTGAAGTCGGCTGTCGCGGTTTTCCAGCAACATCTTTGCGCCATTTCCTACAAAAGGTTGGCCTGGATCAGAAACATCTGAGAAAAGCCACCAGGGAGATAGCCCTGGCAGCTGAGACTAGCTCAAGATGGTTGTGGCTGAAGAGAGCCCACAGCTGGAACCCCGCTGCAGGCAAAGACTAAATGTTCTTCGCTGCCCCACTCAGGTGAAGCGTACAGGTTAAGGGGCGAAACGCTAGTGAACCTGAGACACCTGCTGATGATGCAGAGGGGTCTTCAGCAATGTGGATGCTCTGCCCACCTTCTCACTGTGGAATACCATCACAAAGACCCCATAAAAGTAGCTCTTGCGATTTCTGCTTGTAGCAAAGCATCTTTGATGTTTATCTTACCCTTACTGTCGTGACCGTGGGGAAAGGCCCACTGGCGGTGGGGGAAGACCCACGGACATCCGTGAGAGAACGGACGACAGTCGGAAAGACGGCACGCAATAGTGTTAGGGCTAGCCCCCCGAAACACTGCATAAACAAGCTACAAGTACTAAACAAAGAGAATACCCCCAGGCAGACCGAGGAGGGGGGGAGGATAATCTGCCATTAAGGACGGACCATACTGTTAAAGACCAGGACAACGGCACAAGGATTATGGAATTGGATGCAGGAAGACAGGAGGACAAGGATAACAGAAGATGTTACATCTGTGGCAGAGTATTCAAGAATGAACGTGGCGTTAAAATTCACCAAGGTAAAACCATGTGCAAAAAGCGGGTGCAGCAACGCGAAGCACCTGGTAATACCCAGAGATCTATCTCTGAGTATATCACAGTTGCTTGTCAGTCGGAGGAGGACCGGAGCCAGGAGACACACCACAGTGCACCGGACCTCTCTGCTCAACCTGCTCAGAGCACAAGAAGAGAGGGTGAATCTGGAATGCTAGAGGACTTTGAGAGGAAACCATGGTTAAATTTACCATCAGCTACAGACCGCAGATGGGCCCAGCTGGATAGAGATCTGGGCATCACCCTGGACAATACCCTCAGGGGAGATGCAACCAAGAAGATCAAAACCATGGTAAAAACTGTCTTTCACGCATGTCTGGACACCTTTGGTGTAAAGGAACGCAATGCTATTAGACCACCAGCCGGGCCAAGTAGGAGACAGCACCAGATTAAAGAATTACGGGAACAACTGAGAACACTCAGGAAAAGATGGCAGAAGGCGAATGACGAGGAGAAACCAGCGCTAAACCCGATACGGGAAGGGGTGCGGAAAAACTTAATTCTTCTCCGCAAAGCAGAATCACTCCGGAAGAAGCAGAGAGAAAAGCGTGGGAAGAGGAAAGCCTTTTTCAACAACCCCTTTCAGTTTACAGCTGACCTGCTAGGAAAGCCTAAGAGCGGGCAACTTAGGTGTTCCAAGGAGGAGGTGGAGAAGAGTGCAGCAGCAGCGCACGGTGACCCCTGTAGAGACATCCCATTGGGAGAATGTCCATTCCAGCTGCCAAGGACTATGCCACACTTTCCATTCAACATGGCAGACTTCACCATGGACGAAGTGAGGTCAGTTGTAAGGAAAGCTCGAGGAGGATCCGCTCCAGGACCATCAGGCACAACATATAAGATCTACAAAAACTGCCCACTGCTACTGAAGAGGTTAGCCAAGCTCTTACGGACACTGTGGAAAAAAAGGCAGGAACCGAAGCTCTGGACACTTGCTGAGGGCTGCTTTGTCCCTAAAGGACAGAACTCTACAGGTCTCGAAGAGTTCAGAGAGATCTCCTTATTGGACGTTGAGGGGAAAATATTCTGGACCATTGTTGCTAAAAGGCTTACATCGTATCTGCTCAGCAATGAGTACATTGACCCCAGTGTCCAAAAAGGAGGAGTTCCCGGATATTCTGGATGCCTGGAACATACATCAGTGATCAGCCAGATTATTAAGGAAGCAAAGAGTAACAAGAACACAGTCGCTATTGTCTGGTTAGATCTTGCGAAAGCTTACCCGAGTGTACCTCATCAGCTGATCCAAAGGGCTTTGGAACACTACCAAGTACCAACAGAGGTGGTCAAGATGGTGATGTCACACATGGATTCTCTGAAAATGAGGTTCACAGTGGGAAACATCACCACCAAATGGCAAAGGCTGGAGAAGGGCATCATGGCAGGATGTACTATTTCAGTGGTCTTGTTCGTGACTGCCATAAATCTTCTTCTGAAAGCTGGAGAGATGCAATGTAGAGGTCCGAAAGCAGAAGACGGAACAAGACATCCTGCCTGCCGGGCTTTCATGGAGGATGTGACTGTGATGACCCCAGCAATCCAAGGAACACAATGGGTCTTAAGTGCATTAGAAAAGATGGCAACATGGGCACGAATGCAGTTTAAACCGGAGAAATCTAGAAGCCTCAGTATCCACAAAGGGAAATTGATGAGAAACACTTTCAGCATCCAAGGCTCAGAGATCCCAATAATTCAAGACCAAGGGATCCGGTGTCTTGGGAAAAGCTACGACCACTCCCTGAAGGACACGGACAATCTCAAAGATACCAAAGTCCAACTGAATATCTGGCTTAAGGCAATCGACACCAGTCAGTTGCTCGGGAGGTTCAAGGTATGGTGCTTTCAATACGGCATTATACCCAGACTGCAATGGCCCTTCCTGCTGTACGACTTTCCTATGACTCAAGTGGAAGCAATGGAGAAGATGTGCAGTAAGTTTGTGCGGAAATGGCTGGGTGTTCCCCCTTCCTTCAGCTCAGTGAACCTGTACAGTAAAACCTCCAAGCTCCGCTTGCCTGTTTCATCAGTAGCTGAAGAGTACAAGGCCTCCAAGGCAAGAGCAGTCAGCACGTTGCTCCTATCCAAGGATGGGAAAGTCCAGCACGCTAGCAAGTCCATCAAGTGCGGCAGGAAGTGGAAGGCCCAAGAAGCAGTGTCGGAAGCTGAAACATACTGGAAACATCAGGAGATTGTCGGAGTGGTCTGCCAAGGCCGTATGGGACTTGGACATTATAACATCAGAAGGTGGAGTAAGACCAACACCAGAGGCAAGAGAGAGCTTGTGGTACAGAGAGTCCGTCAGGCAGAGGAAGAACAGCGCCGAATTAAAGCAGTAGGACTGGCCTCTCAGGGGCAGTGGATACAATGGGACCAGGCACTGGAGCGATCACTGTCCTGGAAGGAACTCTGGGAAACCGATCAGGGCAAGTTGAGTTTCTTGCTACGTGCTGTGGCCGACCTCTTACCAACCCCAAGTAATTTAAAGATCTGGGGCAAGGAAGAAGATCCAGCATGCAAGCAATGTGAAGCAGCATTATGCACACTGAATCACATCCTGACGGCATGCCCCAAAGCATTGGGAGATGGTCGTTACAGGTGGAGACATGATAAAGTCCTGACAGAAGTCGCCAAATGGGTGGACCTGCAGAGGGTCAAAGCTAATAACAGCCAGCCACCACAGTCTCCAAAATTCATCAACTTCCAATCTGAAGGCAACCATACTCCCACGGTAAAGGCAACTGCCAGGCACCCGCCATCCATTCTACAGCGTGCTGTTGATTGGGAGATGCAAGTGGACCTGGGAAGAAGGCTTGTATTTCCACAGGACATCGCAGCAACCTCACTTCGCCCGGATCTGGTCCTGATTTCCAGGAGCATCAAGACCATCTTGGTAGCTGAACTTACGGTGCCATGGGAAGACAGGCTAGCTATTTCGCATCAAATTAAAAAGGCTAAGTACCAGGACGTGATAGATGAGGCTCTTACCAAAGGATGGCATGCAACCATGTTTCCCATTGAAGTCGGCTGTCGCGGTTTTCCAGCAACATCTTTGCGCCATTTCCTACAAAAGGTTGGCCTGGATCAGAAACATCTGAGAAAAGCCACCAGGGAGATAGCCCTGGCAGCTGAGACTAGCTCAAGATGGTTGTGGCTGAAGAGAGCCCACAGCTGGAACCCCGCTGCAGGCAAAGACTAAATGTTCTTCGCTGCCCCACTCAGGTGAAGCGTACAGGTTAAGGGGCGAAACGCTAGTGAACCTGAGACACCTGCTGATGATGCAGAGGGGTCTTCAGCAATGTGGATGCTCTGCCCACCTTCTCACTGTGGAATACCATCACAAAGACCCCATAAAAGTAGCTCTTGCGATTTCTGCTTGTAGCAAAGCATCTTTGATGTTTATCTTACCCCTAACACTACCACACATTTGCTGTCTCTGCCTTCTCTTAAAAAATAAAAATGTTATCAAGGTAAAATCTACATATAGTCCCAACAAAAGTATTGTTTAGTGTAAATACCATAAAACTTCAAATAATAGCCGAGTCCCAAATAGACGTCTGACTCTTTATACACGTCTGGTGTGGCTACAGGTTTGGATAAATAAAGGCTGGTCTCAAATAGAGGCCTGGTCTTTTTTTTTGTTTCGGGTTGTATTTAATCTTCTAAAACCTTTTGTCTGTTTAAGCCAGTTCTATGGTGCAGATTGCGCACGCAAGAGAGCCCTGCGCATCTGGGCGGGAGCTGTTAGCGCAAGCAAGGCAGGCAGAGTTATCGGAGGCCGTAGAGGGAGAAGTGGAGGAGAGCGACGAGGAGGAGGAATTCGCCAATGAACTTGTGGTTGAGGATCGTGGTGATGATGATAGTGATGAATAGGTTAATATTGTATCACATGATTGCAGTTGTTTTACAGGGTAGCCTTCATTCTTTCTTGTTGATGTGTTTCGGGCAACAAGTTCATAGGCTCGATGGATTTTACCGGTAACTTGTATTGTTCACATCGTTTCGTTTTTTTATGCTGCCAATAATCTAAAGGGGGTCGCACTGGACGAGAAGCGCCGCGCCGCGTCGCGTCTATAACTCGAGGTATCGCACACCGGACGCACACTTTGTCAGTTTATGGCCAGCAATATTGTTGTTTTTAAGGACATTATGGAATTAAGATCATGTCTGTACATGTTATGATTGTAGGCTACTGTACAATTAAATACAATCATTGCTAAGTCTGCAGTCTGAACACCTTACCTCAGAGTGTCCGTTAATTGAATGAATTGAGAATATCACCTGAAAATCCGATAACCGTCTCATATAGACGCCTGTCTCAAATACAAGCCGGTGCAGTTCGGCGATTTGGGAAAATAAAAGCCTGGGCTATTATTTGAAGTTTTACGGTAATGTTGAAGATAAGCAAACAGGCTGTCGATTCATTAAATGATAAGCAATTTCTTCAAAAAAACTGTTTATTAAACTGTTTTGTTAAAAAAAATGGCATCTTCTCTTAATTTCAGTTAAAAGTGAAGAAACCTATGAAAACCAACTTGAGATAAAAACAAAAAACAAAATTGAGAACCAGCTTTAAGAATCACATCAGGCTCTAAGGATCTACTATTTATCTGGAGAAAAGGTAAATGAGGAACTGATTTTTTCAAATGTATCAATTCAGCTTTTTGTGTGTTAAACAATCATTCATCATAATCCCAAATGATATCATATTTAGACTATATTTTTTATTTTAAGTATTTAAATATTTATTTAAATATTTACTATTACTATTTTTACTACAATTTTTCCTGCCTACTAAATACAAAAATTTGATAGAGAGCAGTACTATACTGTCAGGCACCAACAGTGTGGTACTACATTAATATATCAGGACATAAGGTTACATTTTTATCTATGTAGCAGTTAATAAAACACCTGATCTACTTTTTCTTCATCTCATGTGCTCAAATCAAACCACCTGCAAACAGGTTGTTGTACTGGCAGAAGTGGCCCACGGTAAAACACAAAACGGATTCAGTCATAAATCAACTCTATAGGCCAGCTGGTCATAATGACAGGCCTTGGCTTTGGCTAGAGAGAGGGCTAGGAAACCACATTGGCTAAGTAATGTTTTGATATCTTGCTGAACAGCTGTTTTAATATTTTTCCCTCCAAAACGGAACATTATTCCCTCTTGTGCTAGTGCAAAAACATCTCATACAATAAATGTACACACAACAATCTTGATTGTATAGAGCTGCCTGGAGAAGCCATTGAGGGCTTTTTCAGCACCATCAAATATTCTAAGTCTAAGTAAATGACAGAAAATGGCACTGTTTGGTGGGTCTCTCCATTTGCATACCGCATACGCACAACATATAATAGCACAAGCATGTCGATATGGTTAACTAAGACCCATGACCTAGAAACTAACTGAGGTTGTAATATGTTTGTGCAACAAAAATCAGGGCAGAAAACCTAATGGACCAGATTTTAGACTTACCAACTGGTAAATAGTAGTAAACAGGGACTATGGGGAAGGCAATGGCCCGAAATAACAATAACCTTCACTAAGTCTGTGAGACAAAGCAGCTAAACAATAATTGCTCGATTATTTCACAGAACTTCTCTTAATTGTCAGGTCATAATGAAGGAATGAATCTCTACAGTTATGGTAACATAACATCGTGATGGTCTGACTCTGAACTATGTCCTGCGCAGCGACAAGACAATGTGTTTCATTAAAATTCAAACATGGGCATGTCTATTTATACTAATTATTTCCTGAACGGAGTTGTAAAATCCCTAATGTGATCATTAGAGGGGGTCATTTGCATTAAACTAAATGTAGCAGCTTATTTGCAAACTTCAGCTTGACATAGGCCCTATAATGAAGTCATGTCAAAACCTGCAGTCCAGGACGCATAAAGAAGTGATCATGCCACATTATCTCATAAATTACATCTTGCAGCATTCATCAGCCGCTCTGGGCCATCAGACCACCACACATATCTCATGGGTTGCTGATTAAAGTGACCTGTATTGTGCATGAGGTAATTACACAGTTCACTAATTCATTACTTTCTTTGGGTGAATGACCGCCTAATGTGAGGCTGTGAGGTTTAGACACCAGCAGCAGGGGAAATAGAGAATTTGGAATAATGTGTCTAGACCACAGGCGCAGAGCATCACTCTAATAGAGGCACAGAAAAAGAGGTGGGTGAGAGAATAAGAACATTTGTCTAACCAAGTCAATGGTTTAAATTGTTCCATTTTAACATTGTTATCCTCTGAGAACCTCAGAGCAGATTCCCCTCACAGCTCAAAAAGGGATCAATCAAAAATAAAAATTCTGTCATCATTTACTCACCTTCATGTCGTTCCAAACCTGCTTGACTTTAATTCTTCTGTGGTACACCGAAGAAGATATTCTGAAAAATGCTGTTTGTGTGTGTGTGTGTTTTGTCCAATTCAGCTGGGTATAATGTTGTTTTGGACTCCATTGACTTTCATTGTTTGGTCAAAAATGGTCACTGGGGTCCAAAACAACATTGACTAGGACATTTAGTAAAATTTCTTCTTTGTGTTCAGCAGAATAAAGAAGGGCATGCAGGTTTGGAAAACATGAGGTTAAGTAAATGATGACAGATTTGTTTTATTTTTGGTTTAACTATCACTTTACACTCTTAAATGTTACATCAAGACACATCCAAAATGATAGTTGGACATAATTTTCTCTCTTACTTCACTATACCATGTTTGCACTATCCAGAGGACCAATATGGTACCACACAGCTCATAATCTATTTAGCTCCCATTATCAATTCCCCTGAAGCCTTATATCTTTTTTCCTGTTATGCCTAAATCTGAAGTCTAAAGATTTGTTTTTATATTAATCTAGTGTTGCTATATGTTCATATTGTAGAAGTGTGTGTATGTGCAGCATACGGTTATTGACTTTGCAATCAATGTGTTTCTTTTATATCTGTGAATTTGCATTAAACATGATATGTTACCTAACTGTTGTCCTTTTTATCATTTTTAAAAGAAACATTAAATGGGAAACTCCAGCTGTGATGTATGTAGAGAACATGCATAAAATATTGTTTAACATGCACCAGAGACAAACTGTTAATCCCATGCACTTTTGATAGAAACATGTTATACATGCCCCCCTCCAATTGCAAAGATAAAAAAGTACATCTATCTCAGCAGGACAGATTGCATTTCGCTATCTAACCCTCATTGTAGCCTTACAGATGGTTAACTAAAGCCCATGCAGCTCAAGAGTATAACAGCATGTTTATCTGTTCTTTTAAACCTCTTTTACCTTGGTTACCCTCTGTATTTACCATTTCAAGCTCCACCCTCCAATGGAAATGCGACTGATCAGACAGTCTAGAGAATACCTGTGAACATATGGTAGTAGGAAAATGTTGCACTTGTTATAAAAATGTTTCGTTCACTAGGGCTTGGTAAATATATTTGAAAGATGAGGCTGCACATGAATTACACAGTCTCAGTGCATGTCTCTATCGATGAGAGAACCACCTGTCTCCAAATGCCTGTGTTTCCCTGTTGTGATAAGACAATGACAAATGGTTTATGGCACAGCTTTTAAAGCTGAGGAATCTATTATCATTTTGGCCCCAGGCAGGTATATGAGAGAGATTTAGATTGGTAATATAAAATGCAAAAGACAACATACTGCAGTCCTCCTCCAATTATTCAGTAATAATATTTCTCTCTAAATCATATCACATGGATGCACCTGTCACATGAAACAAGAAGTCTGAGCTAGAATTAAACACCAGGCTGTCTGGTTTATATCCGTATATGCTTCAGAAATCCTTAAATCCACCGAAAATAGTAGAAATGGAAAGTGCAAGCAACCCCCATCCCAATCTAGCAAGCCTGATGAGAATACTCTTGTGCCTTTGAGCTCACCAAGGCCGGACATGGGGTTTATGCGAAGCAGGGCTCTTAATCATGAGAGGTAATTCTTTAAGTCGAGGCTGCTTTTTCAAGGCATTCAAATTAATTACACCTCACACTGCTTCTCTCAGCAAATAGGTCACCGATGCACATTCAACTACACACTTTGAGATTCATACTCCCAAATTTGAGGAGCCTCTACATGTCATTACATTTTGTACTACATACAAAACAAAATCATTAAGCAATAGTGAGGACAGAAGTGCAAAAATATGTAAATAAATACTGTAAAAGTACAGTAAAGGGGCACATATATACACACACACACATATATATATATATATATACACTCACCTGAAGGATTATTAGGAACACCATACTAATACTGTGTTTGACCCCCTTTCGCCTTCAGAACTGCCTTAATTCTACGTGGCATTGATTCAACAAGGTGCTGAAAGCATTCTTTAGAAATGTTGGCCCATATTGATAGGATAGCATCTTGCATTTGTTGGAGATTTGTGGGATGCACATCCAGGGCACGAAGCTCCCGTTCCACCACATCCCAAAGATGCTCTATTGGGTTGAGATCTGGTGACTGTGGGGGCCATTTTAGTACAGTGAACTCATTTTCATGTTCAAGAAACCAATTTGAAATGATTCGAGCTTTGTGACATGGTGCATTATCCTGCTGGAAGTAGCCATCAGATGATGGGTACATGGTGGCCATAATGGGATGGACATGGTCAGAAACAATGCTCAGGTAGGCCGTGGCATTTAAACGATGCCCAATTGGCACTAAGGGACCTAAAGTGTGCCAAGAAAACATCCCCCACACCATTACACCACCACCACCGCCAGCCTGCACAGTGGTAACAAGGCATGATGGATCCATGTTCTCATTCTGTTTACGCCAAATTCTGACTCTACCATCTGAATGTCTCAACAGAAATCGAGACTCATCAGACCAGGCAACAATTTTCCAGTCTTCAACTGTCCAATTTTGGTGAGCTCTTGCAAATTGTAGCCTCTTTTTCCTATTTGTAGTGGAGATGAGTGGTACCCGGTGGGGTCTTCTGCTGTTGTAGCCCATCCGCCTCAAGGTTGTGCGTGTTGTGGCTTCACAAATGCTTTGCTGCATACCTCGGTTGTAACGAGTGGTTATTTCAGTCAAGGTTGCTCTTCTATCAGCTTGAATCAGTCGGCCCATTCTCCTCTGACCTCTAGCATCAACAAGACATTTTCGCCCACAGGACTGCCGCATACTGGATGTTTTTCCCTTTTCACACCATTCTTTGTAAACCCTAGAAATGGTTGTGCGTGAAAATCCCAGTAACTGAGCAGATTGTGAAATACTCAGACCGGACCGTCTGGCACCAACAACCATGCCACGCTCAAAATTGCTTAAATCACCTTTCTTTCCCATTCTGACATTCAGTTTGGAGTTCAGGAGATTGTCTTGACCAGGACCACACCCCTAAATGCATTGAAGCAACTGCCATGTGATTGGTTGATTAGATAATGCATTAATGAGAAATTGAACAGGTGTTCCTAATAATCCTTTAGGTGAGTGTATATATATTGGCCATTCTAATGCTGCTGATGAACATCGCAAAAGTCCTCTGTGATAAGGTTCAAAGGTTGGAAGGAAGAAGACAGGGTTGGCGGTTGGCGTGACTGGGACTCGTACGATTTATTTGTATAACTTCAAAATAACAACAAACAAAAAAATTCACCGTAGAATCGCTACAGCACAGACAGTAGTTCACAGACGGGTTTCACCAGGTTTCACAGACACTCTTTCCACCAGGTTTTGTCGCACGAGTCCTCAGTCCTTCTCTCTCTCTCTCTCTCTATCTCGTTACAGACCTCGCTGAACCACGCCCCCCTCGCCACATACCCCCACCGCCCGACTCAGGCCGGGGAGCCAGCCGGATCTGGTGATTCTTTTTTAGTGAGGTCAGTCAGTGGGCTGGTGAGGTCCGAATAATTAGGTACAAACCTTCGATAATATCCCACCAGCCCCAGGAACTGCCTTACCTCCTTTTTGGTCTTGGGTCTCGGACAGGTTGCAACGGACAGGTGCGTATCAAATTGATAAGACGGCAGCAATTTGATACGCACCTGTCCGTGACCCAAGTGGAAGCCCAGATACCTGACTTCCACACATCCAACCGCACACATTTTCGGGTTGGCCGTTAGCATATGATGCTGCCAGTCGTTGCTATAGATAATAATGTCATCCAGATAGGCAGCGGCATATGCAGTATGCGGCCGGAGAATTTTGTCCATGAGACGCTGAAACATGGCCGGAGCCCAGAACAACCCGAAAGGAAGTGTAACAAATTGGTGTAAACCAAATGGCGTTGTGAAAGCTGTTTTTTCTTTGGATATAGGAGATAAGGGGATCTGCCAATATCCTTTCGTTAAATCCAGTGTCGAACAAAATCAAGCAGTACCCAGCCGATCAAGCAATTCGTCAACCTGCGGCATTGAATATGTGTCGAATTTTGACACAGAGTTCACCTTGCGATAATCCACACAGAACCGAACCGAGCCGTCCGTTTTAGGCACTAAAACTATCGGCACGCCCAATCACTGCTGGATTCCTCTATTACTCCCATCTCCAGCATCGCCTCTAATTCTCTCTGAACTACCTTTTTTTTTGCTGTAAAGGCATGCAAAATTGTCGGCTCCGCACTACCACGCCTGCGGAACTTCTTAAAACTTTTAAAAACAGTTACTGTAAGGAAAAGGTCTTTATCACAACAAATCTTCCAGCCTGTCTCACGCTGGTCTGCCAGAGCCGCTGGCAGAATTCCAAGCATTGACCAATCAGATCAAACAGAGAAAGAGCGAATAATTTAAATAAATTGAAATTTTATTTATAAGTTTTTGTTGCCAAATAAGTTAATTGAACATACATTGATTCCAAAACATAGTGTTTTAAGCAATGTTAACTTTTGATAACTTCATTTCTTACAGTGAAAATGTGTGGAATATATACTTTTTTTTATTAGTTTTTAAGGGTTGACAGATTTTTTTTTTTCATATTATTTGTAATTACAAGACTAACAATTTTCCATCTAATATCTCCATGGCTGTGCCAAATTAAGATCTATATTTATGGATTTGGATTAACTCCCTCTTCTTTTTCATTATCTAAATGGACAGATTAAAATTTATCACAAAGCAGGCAATATTTTTATGGTGAATGTTTCTTAGTCAATAAACAGTTAATTGAAGTTATACTCCATAAAAGCTTTGCAGACAGCCATCTTAGTAAGAGAATGAAATTTAATTACTCTTCGGACATAATTTTTTCCATCCCCTTGGCTTTTCCCTTTTAGTTATACAGAAAAATGAATTTCATAATTCTTGACAGGAGGAACCTTTCTCTCTCAAAGTTTACAAGCATATCTGCCACTACCTCAACGTTTCTGAAAAATCGATCCAGCATCAGAGTACTTAGATAAAGCATACGGTGCATTATAAATTATGAGGAAGATTAAAATAACGCCTTCTTGATTAATTCTACCGTCAAGGTGAACAGCACAATTAAAATTTATCCTTAATTAGCCACAATCAATCGCTGTTATAAAAATCATCATAGTGACATTTAAAACACACAAAAATAAGCGACCCTGGAAGCTTTTGTCCTTGACAACAATGTGAAATGAATCACCCTCACTGTGTCCTCACACCCGGCATCATTGCTCAGCTTAAAGACACCTGTCCTCTCTAGCCAGAGTGCTCTTCAGTCACTCTCCGTATAGATAGAATGACAGGAGTGAGAGACTGTGAGGGTGGGACGCCAGAGAAACTTAATCTCATTTCTTGCCCCAGGGTCATGCACGTTATCACTGGGTGACAACTTAATGGGCCCTCATTATAAAAACAGCAGTGTAGCAATTAAAGGAAATCTGATGGATTAACTCAACCCATCATGCTCGTTCCCACAGCAGGTTAGGAATTTGTGACTCGTCGATTGTTCACACCTCACAGACCTCAAAACTTTTACTTCTCTCCTCACACTAGTCATGCCTTACTCTGCTGTTACTTCAAAACTGAGATTTAAAGTTTTTCTTTTTGTTTTCAAAAGACTATGGTGAAAGATCATGAGATTAATTATTGTGATTTATTTTATTCTATTGACAGCAGTAGTTTATTAACGGGAAGAAAAAATCTGCATATACTACTTGTTAATTTTTTTTATTACTAATTTAGGGTTAGAAAGATTTTTTAATGCTTTTGAAACAAGTCTCCTATGCTCACCAAGGCTGCTATTATTTGCTAAAAATATATACAGTAAAAACAGTCATTTTATATACCTAAGAAGATTTGGCAGCTTTCATATTTTGAAGGGGGGGGGGGGGGGGGGGGGGGGGGGGGAATAATCATATCTGTGGGTCCTTAGTGTCAAAAACTTTGAAATTCCATGTCTTAGGCAACTAAAAAAACTGTAAGAAAAAAAAACACATTGTAACCTCAACAGTAGTTAATGCTAGTGCATTTTTCCCCTGCTAAAATTTTACATTGCCAATAACTGACACCAATTTTTATGATCACTTGTCAAATATTTCAAATCTTTTATCTGCTTGCTTGTAATTGGGGATGGCAAAAGGATTTGTGGATGGAAATTGGTGCATTAGACAAAGCAGCTGTTCAGCAAATAAACTATTTTACAGCCAACACACAAACAAAAGAGAATAATTGAAGCGTGTCTGTGGCATTTGCAGATGTAATCCAACAGATGATGAATGATTTTATTATTTGCATTACAATCAAGTGTTTGCCATTTCCTCTGCTTAGGTATGAGCCATAACACTGTGATGCAAGCTGACCCGATGACCTTAATTGGCTGAAAATAATAAATTGGGCAAATTTGCCCCACCTGTATTGATTAGAATGGTGGTGTTGTAAACAGCACAGGACTCCACTCGCTGGTGCATGTACGGAGGTGACCTTGTAACTCTGTAATTTAAAAAATGAATGCAAAATAATAAGTGCTCTCTAAGATGGCTGGTCAGTGATTCAATTCTTTAGAGAGCGACTCAAATTCATTTGTTCCTCTGACAGTGAAAGGGAGAGCAGGCCCATTATTCATTTAGCCAATTAGGCCATGTTGAAAGCAATATCCCCCACATTAAAAGAACCTGTCCCCTGCCATGCCCACAGAAAAAAATTAAAATCCTTTCAAATTCCTGAATGCACCAGAGAAATACGGAAGGTTATATTCGAAGTTTGACCTTCTAGAAGCTGCTGCGCGAGGCCTCTAATTGCAATTAGAGCGGCCCATTAATGACTAATAGAATGAAACTCTGGTTGTGATTATGTGAAAAAGGGTGCTCTGTTCCTTTTCAGCCAAACTGTTTTTTTTTTTTTTTCATAATAGACATATTTTAAAGAACTTCACATATTGCAGAATATTTGCAATCTGGTCTGTCTGCCTGATGCATCTAGTATTGTCACTCATGAATTCAGGAACTCTCAAGACTCTCAAGTTGGAGAGTGACAAAGCCCCCAATCAAGCTGACCTGTACCAGATACCTGTGAGTCAGGGATGGAAATTAACTTTTTTGTCCACCTGCCACTGTGGCTGATGGATTCCAAAATCTACCAGCCACTCAACGTTTTTACCAGCCACTTTCTTGTTTTTAACCGACAATGTGTAACTGCATGTGAAAATTAATACTACAAGATCTACAATACTTAAGCGTTTATTCCATAGGGTAAAGTCTCAAGGTGTGCCTCCTCTAAAAGTGTCCGGGTGAAACAGCATGCAACTTTTATTTACCCGCCACGGTGGCTGGTAGGTGAAGCGAGTTTACCAGCCACAACACAAAATCACCAGCATTTGGCTGGTGGCTGGTGCTAATTTCCATCCCTGCTGTGAGTATTAAGGGGGGTACGAATCAGGCTTTGGTGGATTCAGAATGTAATCAAACCTCCATTCATCAAAGCCTGATTCAACCAGAGGCATTGGATAAGAGCCGCATGGTTAAAGTATGGTGCGTGCACGGGGAGGTGGTGAACTACCCCTTAATGTCGGTGGCTATTCAATTTCGGGGACAAAAGCATAATATAGAGGTTGCGGTTAGCCCGCACCTCCGACATCCACTAATTTTGGGGACAAATTGGCCATATTTTACTGTATTATTGGGGTATTTATGTGCGGATGTCTTTTTGAGGGCTGTGCTCTTGGCAAAGGTGAACTTGGGGTTGTTCTCTACAAGGTTATTTTGTGTTTCCTCTCCTGCCGTCTATCTGGCATAAAAATCAGCCAAAATTCAGAGTCAGAGAATACTGCGTGGGATACAGTATCACATGATGCACTCAATTTGACATCCAACGTGAGGCACCACACAAGGCAGGCAGGAGTGTTTGTGTATGTTTCCAGTTTTGGCAAAAAAACTTAAAAACTTAAAAATTGCAAAAAGACTAAGGCCCTGTCCACACGGACACGGGTATTTTTATAACCGTGACTTTTTTTACGCGGTTCGGCCGTTCATCCACACGGAACTGAAAACACACGGTTTCACACGCACTGAAACCGAACATTTTTGAAAACCCCTGCCAGGGTGAGGATTTTCAGAAACGCCGGATACAGTGTTGTCGTGTAGACAGTGAAACCGGGGTTTTTGCCTTGCGACGTCAGAGTGTGCGCCGTTATCCGCTGTGTTTGACGTCAGATTTGCGCTTCTGATTGGCCAACGTGGCTTTACGGTTAAGGTTTATATCGCCGCCTGCTGGCGTGGCATGCTCTTGACCGCGCTTAATAGCGTGTTTTTGCGTTTTCATGTAGACGGAGGCCGAGCATGTGTGAACGGGATTTTTTTTTTAAACGCTGTAGGAAAAACTCTGGTTATAAAAATACCCGTGTCCGTGTGGACAAGGCCTAAGTCTGACACTGATATACTGTTCATGCAGGGCACTGTTTCTACAGGGCTATTTTTGCTTGAGAGTTCACCTGACTGGTGTATGTGTCAGAAATAGACAAAACATTTGCAAGTGTTATTTATAATATAAATAAATAATATAATAATGAAAATGAAGGACCATTAAAAAGCTTGGCTTAAAGGGATACTTCAGGATTTAGCATTAAGCTTTGTATCAGTAGAAAACCAGTAGTATTTTCGAATTACCGTGCTCCCCGTGATCGTCATTTTGCGTCATCGGAGGATTTTTGTGCCAGAGGCTAAAGACTACAGCCAGTGTTCCGCATGTTTTCACCACGCCCATATGGGGCGGGATCTCACTCACAGAATGTAAAGATAGTGTCAGCCATCTTTCTGTAGAAGCTAAGCTAACAGGCTCTTGCCTCTTGGTCTATGTAGAAAGTTTGTATAGTAGGCTAATCACGATGGCGGAAGGTAGTTTTGAAGTTGAAATGGCAGAAGGGGATTTTGAAGATCTGTTGCGAGAATCTGATGCTCGCGGCTACCTGTACGAGCCGCAATACAGCGATAAACAGTTGCGGGAGATGGAGGAACAAGAGCCGGAGCAGCTGCTGCAGCAGGGGAGCGAGACCTGAGCCCGGCCAGACTCGAGCTGGGGCGGACTGGCGGTGTCAGTGCTCTCGCTGTGCGCCTATGGAAACAGATATAGAGTCCTATTGCTGTCGCGAATCTCAGCGATGCCATTTTCCTCTGGATGAGATTGCTGAATCCGCAGAGCTTTGAGTGTAAAAGTGTTAATATTCGTTATTTTAAAAAAAAGTTATAACTCACATTGGTTGTGGTTCTTTTTATAAACCTTTAGTGTTACTAGAGTATGGATTAGCCTAGATAATGTATTAGCTTAGAGAAATAGTGATTTCAATTGGAGGAAAACAGTTCATATGCAGAGCTACTAAGCTACTCTGTTGACATGGTCCTGCCTTGCATCATATTTTTAATGTGAAAGTCTAAGTTGTGTTATATACATTAGGCTAGTACATCCCGGTACAATGCAATTTAGCCCCATTTCGATGGAAATGTATCAAATAACTCACGATGTATCAAAGCAAGTATCCATTTTTTCGGATTCTGCCGCCTGTAACCGGTAGGCGTGGTTTGGGAGTGGCCTCGTAAGGGCAGCAAAGCAAGTGCATTCTGGGAGTTGTTGTCTTTCAGCCACATGAGTAAAAAATACATTCTCTGCCTTTTCTCAGTCTAGAATGCTTCAATTTAAAAAATAATTTCACATTTCTACTATATAAATGACCAATATTAAATACACATTCATCTTCCCAGAGGTGAAGTATCCCTTTAAGGAATGTGTATGGGAGATGCACAGGAGGTAGCAAACCTCTCCAGTACATGTCATCTCATACTGTTTTGGAAATGCATAAATATATTGCATTTACTTTAAAGTCCCTGTAAAGGCAATTTCAAAAAAAAATTCTAAACACATTATAAATGTTAGAAATGTATTGCTAAAACATATTACAAAGACTGTGAACTGTGAAGTACTGAATTGTGGAGTTAGACCGTTAAACAGTTTTTCACCATTGCTATTTTCCGGATTTTCTGGGCGGGGCTAAAACAGGGCTCGATGACGCACTGGAGCCCTTGAGCTCCTGGACACGCCCCTACTTGATGACGCACTGAGGCCACTGAGGCTGGCCGCTCCTAACAATATTATAGAGCACATTCACATCAGTTTGCCGCTCAATCGCGAGTTACTGTCAGTACTATTATTAGTAACACAGCCTACAGATTGCTAGCTACTAGCTATGCCTTCGTCACGGAAATGCGTACTACCTGGAAGCGATCACCGGATCACGTACAAAACAGATCGGTGTCCTTGTTTAAATTTCCGAAAAACGATTACATCAAGAAGAAGTGGATTAATTTTGTGAAGAGCCACCTTGATGGAGAGCTGAGGATCACCGCCAAAACCCGCCTCTGTAAGTGATCATTTTACACGGGATAGTTTTATAAACTTTCGCCGGAGATAACTGTCTGGGATTCACTGATTATCCGCTGTTACTGGTGAATGGGGCCGAACCGACTCCCGCCTCAGCCTTCATCCTCCCGTCGCGCCGACAACTGGTGCCATCATCGGCAGTGCGTGCCCACCGTGCGAGCATCCATTCCAGCTGTAGAGTTGAGAGTGTGGCGAGTCGACGGCAGCTTTCCCGCGAGTGGGCGTGGTTTCCGCGCAGCCAGTGGACACGCCCCCAGCGTTTGAGAGCAGATATTACTGCTCATTTTTTCAAGATTTTGATAGCTTATTTTATGTACTTGCTGGCTTTTTTTATCATTCAAATTTGGCTGGGTGACTAATAACACATTTTTCTGTGGTGTGACAAACTCAAAACACATACTTAATTTTGACTTTACAGGGACTTTAATGGATGTGGCCTTTCCATTTTTGCTGCACTGCCCTGTATTTTAAGTTAAATCTCAATTCATGCTTGTGACATTACACACTAACGTATATTTAGACACTGCCTTTCATTTGGACACCAATCTTCATTTGCCTTCCTGTTGCATCAGCATAGGTGGCAGAAAAACACTCACAGATGTTACTTAATCGTGCCACTGTTGTAGACTTTTGATGCTGAAAACACTTATCTGTCAGGATCTAATAAATTAACCTTAATGTGTTTCCATGTTTTGTTCTGTTTTTAAACACAACAACAACAACAACAACAACATGTAAACAAAAGTACCGTCATTCTCAAACATGTCTCATTTACATTCCCTCATGACATTAAAGGAAGCTGTGACAAATCATCTTCTGTGCTGAAAGTGAAGGAATAGTTGTCCCTAATTAGAAGCCGATACGTCATGTACAGTAATTGCAATTGTTTTGTTAAAAAAGCATGATATTAGAAAGTATTTAACTTTTGATCTTTTCCTAGTTAAATGTAAGTCAAGCATTCACCTCCATTTGTGGTATTTTCTAGAACTAACAGTAGATTTAGATATTCTGGATAAAATGAGAAACATTTTTTTTTTTTTTTTTTTTTTTTTTTTATAGAGATCACGGTTATAACTAAAACCAATCTATTTAAAAAAATAATTAATTAATTTGAATTAGTTTTTTTTTTAATCGCTTTGAATGAATGATTCAATGACTTGTTCATAAAGGCTTCACTTGCTTAATTACTGGATGAATTCACGTTTTTGAACAAATCTTTTGAATGAATGATTCAATGACAAATAACAATTTATAACAGTCATTTTAAGCCACCTCTTGGCGTAATTGATACAATCTTTATTTGAAGCATACATTTTTATTCAAGTACTGTGATAATATGGATAATTGTAACACAAAAATAATGATACTGTGTGGTTAAAAAGATCATTTGTGAAGCGGTTTCATACCTATACAAAACAACTGCTCTCTCTGGGTCAGCATCAGCGCCAATGCAGATTTGAATGTTCTCTGTGAATGTTCGTACTTTTCAAAGATTTAATAGACACAGCTGAATCATTGTCATTTAGGGAAAAAATTGCGTGGGTGTTTGAATCGAGATCACAATCGGTTAACGCTTAATTGTGCAGCTCTAATAGATTTGCCATTTTTTTCACTGATGAAACCTTTTAATAATACATAGAATCTGTCGTGAGCAATAACTTGATATTAGAATATGCAGAGGAAGCTTTGTATATTTGATAAACACAATTAAAAATTAAACAGTAAAAACTTCAGTTCTCTTCATTTTACTTCTTATATGTAATTAGAATGGAAGGTATGGGCGCAACAATGATGACAGGACACACAAGAGCAGGCACATCTCCAGCCACATTATTACAGAACAATATTATCTTTGGCAAGTCCACTTTCTCTCCAAAAATACATGGGCAGTTGTATTTAGAAAATCGCCTTTGCGCAGCAAGACTTTTGCATTTATCCCTCAACCTGATGTTACTCTGAACCCCCGGCATGATTGGCAGAGCAATTTCAAAAAGGTCAAATGTAGTCTCCAAATGAAGAAACTGTTAAATACGGGCCAATAATTAGACAGATTTAAAATTAATTAGTAAACAGGAGGCAAAGCATGACAGGGAGTGCAGTGGGACGGGCAATGTGTGTCAGCAAGGAGGAAGCAGAGCAAGACGGTAGAACCACATCACAAGGTGCAGACTGAGATACTGACAGGAAAGGAGGAGAGAACAGAGACATGACAGAGGGCTTAATTACAAGCCTTTTTAAGTAGGGCACTACGGCTAAACAAAAAGAGCTGCAGTCCAGAGAGAGAGAGAGAGAGAGAGAGAGAGAGAGAGAGAGAATGTGAGAATGTGACAAAATACAGAAAGCTGAGACCAACTTTGCCAAGCATGAACCTACAACAGCTTCCACAAGCTGCGTATTTGATGGTTTCTTATTAGTGATTAGTATGGAAGGGCCATGAGATGAACTTGACTCTTTCAACTACTGTGATGACTGGGCAATGTTGGGCAAAGTCCCCCTGTAGTGAAAAAAAAGAAAAAAATTGTTTATATGTCTATGTTGTGTTTTTAATGTACTTTAAGACAAACTACAGTATGTGCAAATTCACAAGTCAACTCCATTGCTGAGTGTTTTCTCCTTAAAACGCGGTTTGAAATAGCTGGTGTTTCTGACATCACAAACTACCTTGTAACTAATCAAGTCAACGTACATGTGCGCTTTAGCATATCATTAACATCAAACTAGCAGGGGAGTCTCGAGATATGCCAGGTTATCCCTGTATATATTTTTTTGTTGATATGAAAAATCGAGAAGATTTAGGAATATAGCGAGTGTATGATTACGATGTTATGATGAATTATATGCCTTTCTCCACTGACTTTAAACAACTCCACTGAGTTGTTTAAAGCATTTCTGATGATTGTTAGAAGGCAGACTGAGATGGCGAACGGAAACATAGTTTGGGTAACATTAGCAACACATCAGAGAGAATGAAGGGCGGCATCTGTCACTTTTTGAGTGATTTATGACCCCCCTATAAGCCACGCCCCCAATCCCTCCCCCCCGTGGGAATTTCGGACAGTGTACACCTGGACCGTGGGAATTTTCCCGCGGCCCCCTCCTCTTTCCACCCCACCACCCTCACTTCTGGAGAGGTCACGTATATTTGGAAGTATATTTATTATTTATTACATTAAATACATACATTTATTTAATACGTGGGTATTTATTAACGTAGTCCACGAGCAGGCTGTATATTCCCCATTTGTTAATCCGTCTCCTCTGTCTTTTCAAGCCAATCCATAACGTGGTAAAAAATAAAATCCAATATCGCGCTCTGTGACTGTTTTATTCCATGTAAATCTTCAATCGTTAAATCCACGTTGGCCAATCTGACTTCGCAAATGAAAAAATATATTCCACGTGTTCCGCTGGTTAATTGTGTTAAGCACGATCCATGCAATTTTCGTGGAGCTAATGTTAAATCCATCATGGCTTCATCAAGGCTTCTCTCGGGAGTCTTTGGGTCTGCAGTAGCGTAAACTCCAAGAGAATGCACGTTGAGTTTGTGGCTTTTTTAAACCGACCGCTGTGTCGTCACACTATGGGCGGGGTTTGTGCGTGCGTGCGCGTGGGAACTATTTGTCGTTTTCTCCCAAGCCTCAACACCTGTTGTGGGAGGGGTCGAGGTGTGGGAGTGGTCTAGGGGTGGAGTCAACGTCCGGCTCCTGTGCATCGGTTGCTAATGGAAGCGTGCTCTGTGGGGGCCCCGCTGGGCATTACTGGTGTAGCACCACCCCAGCAGAGTACGTCCCTGGGCTAGAGGCCCAGTGGCACCGTAAACCGGCTCAATCTCTTCCATCTCAGATGGGGGTGGACCAGTACTACTTTATTTGATTTTTTATTCTAAACTGTTTTAATTATTCTTATTTGTTTTGATTACTTTAATTTCTTCTATGTAAAGCACTTTGAATTGCCATTGTGTATGAAATGTGCTATATAAATAAACTTGCCTTGCCTTGCCTAAAGTCATTCTCGCGTTGTCCCAGGAGTGTTCGGACGTATTTCGCTGAACTCCCAGGAAATTACATTTACACAACTTTGAACTGATTTTGTAACTTTTGGAATTAAAATCTCTAAACCTTTGGAGTCGGATAAATCTTTGGTCATACCTTTGGATAACACGCTGTGTTGGATATATCGATGGCTTTGGATAAATCTTGGAACTGGATTTTGTAACTTTTGGAATTAAAATCTCTAAACCTTTGGAGCCGGATAAATCTTTGGTCATACCTTTGGATAACCCGCTGTGTTGGATATATCGATGGCTTTGGATAAATCTTGGAGCTGAATAATAAGAGTTTTGGTTCTCTTTCAAAAACGTAAGACTATTTTTTGATACTGTGATTTTTTAACAACGTTTTGATATGCTTTAATATTTGTTTGATGTTTTAATTTAGAAAATCCATTTTAACATTTTACAAAATGTGTAAAAACACTTAATACAACCTTTTTATACACCTTTAAACACTTGAAACTACTACTTTTGTTCAAATATATGTAAGAAAATAGATCTATTGTTTGATCAATTTTTAATACATGGCGTTTTAGATGTTTTAATACTAGAACATTTTTGCAATTTGAACTTTTTAACCAGATGGTTTATGTAAAATGGATCATTTTACAAAATAATGTGTGAAGGTTAAATGCTTGTACTGTGTCTTAATGATATAAATAGGCTTAATAGTTTTAAGCACTATACGTGTTATGTGAAAAGTAAGACTTTTTCTTAATATGTGTGTTAGAAAATATATGCATTTGATAGATATACATTTTAACATAATGATAGGTAAGCAGAGTTTAACAAGTATTTACACCAGATGACAAATATATATATATATATATATATATAACATGCATCATTTCTGATAACTTTAAGAAAACACTATTTAAACGTTTTTCATTAATGTTTTAACGTTTTACAAGTGTATGAACACTAAGACATATGTATCTTAATGATATAAATGGGCTTAATAGTTTTAAGCACTATACATGTTATGTGAAAAGTAAGACTTTTTAAATGTATGATAGACCTATTTGTTTGATGTAATTTTAATACAAGCTGTTTTAGATGTTTTATTAAGAAAACATAACTATTTACTTGATATAATTTTAACACATGCTGTTTTAGTTATTATTGTGATTGAAAACACTTTTTTTAAAACAGATGTTTTATGTAAAATGGAACATTACACTGTTTTAAAGATATAAAATGACTTAATGGTTTTAATCACTACGTGGTATGACCGTTTTCTTTAATAAAAACACTAAACCTATCCCTGACTATGTTCTCATTATACGTTTTCTGTCATCCTTCTTAAAAAGATTGAAAATGTATTGTTTTGAATGTTTTTTCCATCATTTTGAACATTTTCACATTGAACAAGACAGGTGCTCGTAACAGATGTACAGCAGGTGCCCCTTTCCGGAACCGGGTCGGATGGGAGGGGTTTCGTACCGTGGGAGAATTCCCACAATCACGTGACCTCTCCAGAAGTGAGGGTGGTGGGGTGGAAAGAGGAGGGGGCCGCGGGAAAATTCCCACGGTCCAGGTGTACACTGTCCGAAATTCCCACGGGGGGGGAGGGATTGGGGGCGTGGCTTATAGGGGGGTCATAAATCACTCAAAAAGTGACAGATGCCACCCTTCATTCTCTCTCACATCATTAGCTGTTTGATAACACAGTCAAGCAAAAGGCTAAACATATTAATTACCATTATGTGTCCGACGTTGTAAAGAGTGATACCAGTGTGCAGCGTTTACCTCAGTAAGTTGGCCGAGTGAATCTGTGAGCTGGCGTGAGTGGAGGCGGGGCTACTTAGCATATTGATGGCTTCGCTTATACTAAATGAAGCAAGAGTGTAGAGTTGCATTCAAGCAATTTTAAGGCATGAACAATTTTTGGAAAAAAAAAAACCCATTTAAATATGTAATTTTGGTGATCAAAGATGAGTTTTAAGGGATACAATTATTAACTCCAGGGGGACTTTAAAGATTGTCTATATACACCAAGACAGTTCACTCATATTATGCTGAATGGGTGAAAGTGCCACACACAATAAGTCCCACCTTCTTAATAATAGATAAATAAAATACAATAAAGTCACGTATTATGACTTGCGTTCAAGTCCTCCTGCGAAGTTCGTATGAGTTGTGAAGTCATAATTATGATGTGAGGTGCGTTCAAATCACTTTGATTGGAGCAAGATAGCGATATAACTGAGTTGTTTAACTTTACTCTGTTTAACCCTCTGGGGTCGGCGGTATCGCCGGCGATACCAGCTCACTTTTTTTCTTATAAGTGCAAAAGAGACTCAAAATACTCTGCTGACTTTAATCTTACATATAAGTGTTATACATCATTCGATCCTGTTAAGTGTCTATTTTTTTTGTGTATACTCACAATAAAAACAAATTGTTGTGCTTTTTGTCAAATAAAGAAAAATCAACATGATACGCGCATGCCTTCTTTGCCTTCTCTCTGTCAGTGAAGTTCATTCTGAAACGCATCCGACAAATTAACTGTAACTCAGTGAATACATGTCACAGAGACACGGGCGATTTCTCTTTATGAAGCTGAAATTCTCTTCTTTTAAATGAAGTAATTTATATAAAAAACACATATTCTCAGTTTATGTAATCTGTATGAAAAGAGAGAGATGTCAGTCTGTTTCCTTTCAGCTAATTATAGCGTATGACGTGTTAATGTGACCACGCCCATGGAGAGCGCGGACTATTCAAACGCAAATGTTGAGGCAAGCCATGAAAACGCCCACATCAGCTGGATAAAACATCCAGTTTAATAAGAATCTTGTACTTTACCTCGTCTTGCTGCGCTGTGAGGAATAATACTATCGTAATAATCCTGGAAAAGTTACCTCAGAAGTGCTGGTAGTTTCATTTCGAGGAGCAACGGATTCAGCTGATGAAGTTATTTATTCTTAAGTGCTTTGTTCTAATCGCGTTATTGAATAGTGTCTGTAAACTGCCCAAAGACTGTTTAAATATGAATTGCTTGTCTGTGTGTGAATGAATGAATGGCACAGACGCGCGCGCGCGTTGTTGTTTACTACAGATGTAGCCTACATCGCATCTGTGCGTTCATTCACTCTCGCTCCTACATTAGTAAACGTTATTTTTACATGAACACATCCAAACTATATTGCTATAGCCTACTGAGATTTGTTCTAATCGCGATATAGAATAGTATTTGTAAAACCAAAAAGACTGTTTAAATATGAATCGGGTGTCTGTGTGTGAATGAACGAATGCACAGATGCGCACTGTAACAGACGAAATAAAAGACAATATTTGGTTGACTAGTTTTGGATAGATTATAAAGTTTTTACTATAAAATAGACATCAAATAAGCTTTCGTTAGACAGTTTCTGCTCATATGTTAAATATATAGTATGTTTTGTCAAAAATAAACTAATCAACTGTTATAGTGTTTGTTCCAATGCAAGCTATATCAAAATAATGAATCCTTAACTTTGAAATATGTATGATAAAATGTATTGGCCTACTTTAAAAAATAATACTTTATAAGACATTTATAGAAAAAGACAATTTTCTTTTCAAGATGTTTCCAACTCTAACTTTGAACCAATTCTATAGAATGGCCCATATAACCTATTTGACCAGGATTTGTTTCCAGGTATGGAAGGTATTTTTGTGTTGTTATTCAAGTTATGAATGTGCTGTAAAGTATATACATTGTATGGTGTGTTTTTTTTTCACAACAAACGTTTTTCCTCTGTACAGATGAAAACATTATCAAAATGATTCCCGTTCACAAGCATCCACGGAAACGTCTAAAAACTCTGTATTATGCATGCCAGACAAGTAATTGGCAATGTCACTGGGTAATTGGGTATGTCGCCCATGCACATATGCATTCAAACACGCATGCCTATAGACTAAACACGTGATACGCATGTGCATACCGTCACCGTTTTTACAGATTCACGTTTTTGAAGTTTACACAGAGATTATAACGGTATCGCTTTCAAAACCCGTTTTCAAAAACTTGTATTTTGAAACCTACTTCAAAGTTTGCGTTCTCAGGCCACCAAAACGCCATTGTTGTGTAAATGAACAGCATCAAAAGTTTTCTGTTTTCAGTTGAAAACAATGTTGTGCAAGCAGCCCCTAAGTTAAAAACTAATGATTTTTACAACGGAATTGAATCAATCAAAAACTTACTTAAGCTAGACAATGACTTTCTTCTAGAGCTGCTTTACAGCCAAAACAATCATTGTTGCACTAATTTCCTAATATCACTGTAAAGCTGCTTTGAAACAATCTGTATTGTATAAAGCGCTATGAAGGTGACTTGACTTGGCTAATTTATTTCAACAAATTTACTATCAATACAGATGATACACATCCATTCATCTGCTATGTTTTCTCAATGACACACCCCAACCTCAGAAATTTGGGTCTCACAGAAAATAGTTTTCCACTCGTATTTATGCTTTGTTGTGATGTTCATGCTAATTCGTAAAACCTGATCTTTCCATCATGACTTGAATGTACCACCATTGCAGCTACAGTTCCCAACCATAGAAACAGTCAGTGTCTTGAGACTCGTGCTTAGGGCTGCACATCATTAAAAACATCTTAATTTGTGTTTTAAAGATTAAACAAAGTCTTCTGGGCTTGAAACGACAAGAGTAAATTACCACCTACCTTTTATTTTTAGGTAAACTATCCCTTTAGAAAACAACTTTATGGGACAGTTAATGTCAGATTTTGCTGCTGATTAATATGTTATTTTTAATTGAGGTTTAACAAGCAGTTTTTTGACTTTTTGACAATTTTGACTTTGCCCAGTTCAAGTAGATAGGAGTTGGTCTAGCATGCCCGAAACAGCAAGTATGGCCACTGAGTAAACATTTTTACTTGACTTTAGCAATGTATTTATGCATGCTATGTTTAATTCATGGTACATTGCATCACAGTCTCAAAGGGAAGCAAACTCAGCTGTGAGACTCAGTCTTCAGGATACTACTCCGAGTTATTCTTGATGCAATTGTCTACCTGAGCAGCCAATGTCATTTTTAATGGATATCATGTATAAGAAGTCTTTAAATGTCAAACAAAAATGGCAAAGGAAAAATCATGATGCATTATGCTCTCTTCTATGAATCTTTTCCACCCACTGATGTTTGGATTCCTGCATAATTCTTTAGTGCCGTAAATGCAAACTTTTATTGTAGTGGCAAATGTCATAATTGTGTATTAGGTCTAAAATACACCCCTGAAACAAGCCAAGGTAAACTGAACAAAAATGTTTCAAATAAATCCCACCAATATGCTGAAAACACTCCTGAGCACTTAAAAAGATAATGATGCCTATTATTTACGATATCCACTGAACAATGACCGTATTAACAACTGCACATCCTGTGCTCAGATTTTAACAGAGACCCAGGTGCACAATAATACTGAGAGCAGCACCAGATCTGCTGAAAGAATATGTCCCTGAGCAAACTAATTACAACAACGTCACACCTTTCTATATTACACGGGACCTTTGGCACTGTCCCCTCAGTATAGACCAATAAGCAAAAAGCGGAGCCCAAGGGCCAGACAGGCTTTGGCAGGACGATGAATTGCTAACACTTTCCTGACCCTCTGAGCTGCCCCTCTGCCATCACATTAGAGGAGACACATCATTTCATCACCCCACCGGCGGCCCCTTTACCTCACGCTTTCAACTCCTAAACATTTAACCGGAGCCAGTCTCATCTACATCTGGCCTCTGATCCCCAGCACCAACCTGCTCGCTGAAGAAGAATCACAGCATCTACTGGAGAGCTCATTGAGCATGCAGAGATTCTAGATTCGTTCCTTTGCTTCATCTTTGGCCTTTGACCCTTCTTCAGCAGGTGTGTGCTCAGAAAGCTGAAATGGAGGCCTGTTATGTACACTGGCTTACATTCTCATTTAACCTATCATCAGCACTGATGGTAAGAGGGGGAGGGGGAGGGGGGCCGCTAATGGCCAAAAGCAGCAGAAAGCGTCTGTTAAATGAGCGAAATCCAGAGAGAGACAAAGCTTGGAGATGCATTGATCTCTCCTTCAGGGCACATTACTGTCAGCCAGAGACTCGATGAGTTTAGACTCAATGGCCACAAAAGCACCAAAAGAGCCCTGTCAGCTGCCTCTGCCTATCTTTTCCTCTGAGCTGCCGTGGCATCATCACCACAATCAAGATATCACAGCAATCACTGCGTTACTTTTGATATTCAGATTCATCTTTAGATCTCTCCTCCAAAGACAAAGACACAGACACATCCTCAAACATAGTGTTTAAAAGAGCCCTGTGGAATAAAGAACTCCTTAAGAACACAACTTATCGATTGATGTCTGTTGGCAAGAGTTGAGGGAATGTATACGAGGAAACATTACTCTAATGCACTGAAAGGACTGTCCGCTGATTTAGTCTTAAGATCTGAAATTCATGTCAGAGAAGTTTCCCAAGTACTGTTTTCCTGTCTACTTAAAACGATTATTTGCATACAAATGTCGCATTTTGCTCCCTAGTGGCAGTTACACCGAACTGTTATTTGCCCCCTAATGGCAGTTACACAGAACTGACAAATTACAAAGTTACAAAAACTGTCAAAGTTTTAATTGGAATACATCACATATGGCCTGGCAATAGCATACGGTCTCCATTCAGAAGCTCAAATTGGATCCAAACATTACACATAGTCAGAACTCGTGCAGCTCCTCTACTACTCTCCATTGAAAATGAATGACCTTGGACTGTAGTGTCAGAGATCATTACAAGGCAACTTTAGTCAAAAACTTTCTATAAATTTTTTTTAGACTTGTTTGCAAACTAAGTGACTTTTAAGTAACTTTTTTTTTTTAAATATCAGAAATAGTCTGTTATTATCTAAATAGTATTGTATTTGACACTGATACAATAACTGATATATTTGCTGATTTTTTATTCTAAATATCAATGTACTATTAAATAAAACACTCACCTTAAAATGACCAGGTCTCTACATGATTAAAATGGCACCAGACATCATGTTTCTTATTAGACAAAATCTTTCTTATGCTACGATAATTTATCAAAATGTAGGACCAGAGCGCCACTATGAACTACCAGCCCGTTCTCATCCTTTGGCGTCATACATGTGACGCTTTGGACATTTCGTTGAAATCTTACGCACATGGCATCCTTTAGCATCAATATGAGACGCAGAACCCAAGGCGTCATACAGGTGACGCTCGTCTAAATCCAACGCACATGGCATCGTTTAGCGTGAATATGAGACGCAGATCCCAAGGCGTCATAACCGTACCCTACCCCAGACCTAAACCTACCCATAACAGTGCGTGTTATATTGACGCTAAAGGATGCCATGTGCGTAAGATTTCGACGAAATGTCATATGGCATCACCTATATGACGCCAAAGGATGAGAATGCGTTGGAACTACTGGAATAAAGAAATGTACATTCCAATTCAATTACCATCTTTTTTAACTTTCACAAACAAAGTAATAGCTTTGGAAATAACTAAGAATTATGACACAAACTGCCTTGGATAAATGTAATCCATGTGATATGAATACATATATAAATCTTGAAAAATGTGGGTTACCAAGATCATTTGGCTTGTGATCTATTCGCTTAAACATAACAGCCTTTTTTTTTTTTTTTACATATCAGACAGGTACCTATACCAATAACATTAAAACCTGCCAATGGGTCAATGACATGATGTGCATGTCTCTGTGTCCAAGTGCATTTTCTTTAAAAAAAAAATTATGATTTGTACTTTATTGATTTTCTCATTTGCAAACAATAAATTATATAAACAATCATGTACTTAGCATATAAACAAACAAACAAAAATAAAAAATATACATAAAACAACACAGTTAACTGATAAATGGTAACAATATAAATAATAAGTAAATAAATAGAACAGTTTGAAAAAACAAAAACAAAACACACATAAAAAATAAAAAAATAAAAAGGTGGACAGGGGTGTTGCCGGCACCATAAGTTCCCACTATAAGCGAAATCATATTTACCATGACCATTATTTTTATTTTCATATCACCACATGTTACTACTACTGTGGATTACCGAAGTGCAAAAATCTCCCCCATTTATCAAAATAAACATCAATCTTGCCATGCAAACTATAGGAGAGTTTTTCAAGGGCTGCAACCTGCCCTAAATCCGAAAGCCACTCAAAAATCGGAGGCCTTCCGTAAGATGCATGAAGATTCCGTAAGATTCCGTTCTGCCCAGCATGATGCAGCTCTGTATCCACTGTGATTCATTTTTTTAACATGACTTAAAGGCCGAGGGTCACCAAGAATGTATAAACTAGGACAGAAATCATACTGGGTCTGTGATATATTTAAAATATAGGTGTGTAACTCTCTCCAGACATACTGGACTTCTGAGCATTGCCATAAGACATGAAATAGGTTGCCTTCCTCTCTCTGGCATCGCCAACATTCAGGATTATCCTTAAAACCTACTCTAAACAGCCTCAGGGGGTAACATCCACTGTCCCAGGTGCCTCAAACCAAATGCATAATGATTTTTTTTTTATTAATTATTAATTAATTATAAATTCATGACATGTGTCACTTTATTCTATAAAACTTGTTTAGTTTGAATTCAAATAATAAATATTTTTATTTTATTTTATGTTTTGGTATCTTAAACCCCCAAAATGTCAGGTGGCGCAACCGTCCACACAAATGAACAGACTAAGAAAAGTATTTAAAGGGCCCCTATTATGCTATTTTAAAGTTTCCTAATGTTGTTGTGGAGTCTCCTACAACATGTTTACATGCATCAAAGTTAAAAGAAATGTTTAATTTCCTCATAATATACATTTGCACATCATCACATTTTCAATGATTCTCAAACGGCTCGTCAAATGAATCAATCCCTCTAAATCCCTCCTTTCCGCGAGCTACTCTGTTCTGATTGGCTAGACAGCTCAGTCTGTTGTGATTGGCCAACCGTGTTCAGCGCCTCGAGAAAAAAAACGCCCATTGCCATAACAACGTCAACTCTGCTCAAGTACACCTGGCTCATATCAATGCGAGCGCGAGTCTGATGATGAAACACTGGAAGAGCTTGTTATTCAACCCGAACCTCCATCGCAAGGACGACTCGAGCAGGACGTTTCACAGTGATACGCTACTCAGTCAGTTTGAGGTACATTAAGATGAAGCAACTGTAATTCCTCACCATCAGCATTAACAAGTGCATGTCCATCAACAAACCGATTATTTTCCTTGAACTAATTTATTTACCGAGTATTTTTCTAATATATTGCGGTGAACACGTGGAAACTGTATCAATAACAGTGCATGTATGCAATATTATGTACATTAACCGAGCTCTGAATGATCTGATGTAACATAAATTACGTTTTATGTAACAAAGTTCGGGAGGAGCACGTTCAGGTAATCAACCAATCAGCTCATGAGGAAGCCGGTATAAATAAAGCTTTTCCTCACCTCCTGTCTCACGACAAGTGTCTCAGCATTTGACTCCGCCCTTGTGCCGTCATGTCTGAGTTAGAGCTCTTCCCCTCTGACGATGATTCTCTCGTCACGGATGACACCCCATCGCAATCCACGGATCCAAGGATCGTTCCACATCCAGCCTCCTCAGACCGAGGACGCCAGCTCCCTTGATCCCCTCCACGCACGCCAAGACGCCGAGGACTCCCCTCACCACCGCCGGTGAGGAATCCACCATCTTCCTCTGCGTCTTCACACTCTCCAGCCCAGCCAAACATCCCTCCCATAGGGAAGTGGACTGTTAAAGGGCTGAGACAAGCCCTAGTTAACTCCGATGTCAACTTTTCTCGCAGATTGAATAAAGCAGATTTATTTAATCTATATGTCTCTTTACAATCTACTCACCCTTCAATCTACTCACCCTTCTGTTTCAGCTCCCATTTCATCGGCTCGTACAAGCAAGGCCCGCCGGACCCTAATCGCTCACCCCCCAGCGTCTTCACCTTCCTCACAAACAGTGCCGGGCTCCGCTCACACGCCACGTCACCGCAGACCTTCCGCCAGCCTGGGCCGCGCCCCAGAGCCAGTCGCGGAAGGGCTTCAATCTCTTCCAGGTCAACTCTTCTCCTCAGTCCCTCCCACCGCAGCACTGCACGCTCCAGATCCCTGGAACATCAATTATATATCAGCTCCTCAAACGTTCCCTCTCCCTCCTGACGTTTCCTCTTTCAATTTTCCCTATTTCCAAGCGTCAGCTGCTCACCCTAGCGTGAGGATGCCTCCGTTAGCCGGACAAGTGCCGACGCATTTTCTTACCCTTCCTCACTATGCTCATTTCTTTCCTCCTCCACCTGTGCCGGGGGCTGACATTTGCGCGAGGTTCGTGGAATTCCTTTGAAGCTTGAGCCACAGTTCTGGTGAATCTCGCAGGACATTTGAATATGTCAGTTCATTGGGTGTTTAAGAGAAAGAACCTTCAAGATTTCTTATAACACCCCTGCGTCACAAAGTTAGCAAGATGTAATGTAAATCAACAAATGGGGAACGAAGATTGGAGTTTATCGAGACTAAACATGCTACACAGTGATTTCTGTTTCTCATAGTATGCAAGTCATGTCTCAAACATTAACCCATTTGAGTTTACAAGGACACACAGACCAAACAACATAAAGGAAAATCATGAGATGGAACATTAGATACATGTATCACATGGTTATATATATATATATATATATATATATATATACGTAGAATATATAGGTTTAACCAGGGTTCATTTCTCCTTCTCAGCAAGAATTAGGAGAAATCACACTCTCGGGGACAATTCCAAGGGGGTAATAAAACTCAGTCTTGTAACAGAACACCCCGTTCTTTGTGTGTGTGTGTGTGTGTGTGTGTGTGTGTGAGAGAGAGTGTGTGTGTGTGTGGTTGTTGTACACACGTTCTTGCTTGAGGAAAGGGGGAAGTCAACTGACAGTCCATACCCTACAGTATTTCCCAATGGAATCAGTGTCCTTACTGAGGACCATTGGACTCTGATCTCCATAACCGAGTTTTTCTCGGGTGCCGAAACATCTCTTGCGCAATTTGCAGGTCCGTAAACCATGCCACCACGGCATGCCCTCAAGTTAATCCCTCGATTCCTCCCGGCCCAGTGCAGAACCCAATCAAATCCACAGGTTACGTTCCGCGACTGGCAAGAGAGGATCACTTTTCTGGTAAAGATTTTTCGAACAGAACACCATACGTCGCTTCCAACAGGCAAGTTTGCAACAATTTCAACGAGGGGAAATGCCCAAGACAGCGCTGTCGCTATCTCCACGTCTGCAATTATTGTGGTGGTGCCCACGCCCGAGTGGTATGTCCGGTACAAAAGGCTGTAAATAAAAGTGAAAAAAATTACCTCTCGACTCCAGTGATTGTTTCCCGTCTGGCTGAGGAATTATCCCATCACCCCGACGTCAACTTTACAAATGATCTCAAACAGTAGAATGTCAGCCCACGCAAAACATCATCTGCAATAATCTTCAGTCCTCCCTAGCAGAGCCTGAGGTAGTAGACGATCTAATAAAAAAAAGAAATAGAATCAGGGTTCATGATCGGCCCCAAAATCTTCGACACTCTATCAGAAGCCATATGTTGGATCCTTTCCAACAATTACGCAATTCCTTACCTTCTCCATCTACTCTATGATTTCTTAATCATTTCTCCTCACAACGCCATCCCCACGGCACACCTCCTCACGGTGCAAAAAGTTTTCACCGAGCTAGGGATTCCATTAGCTCAGGAGAAAACAACGGGGCCAATTACATCCATAGAGTTCTTGCTTCACTGCCTAAGGAAAAAATAGATCGAGTAATTTTAATCGCGTCCAATCTTTCAGACTACCCAGATTGTTCCAATCTTTTCGAGCTCTACCCGATCGTCGTCGCATCTTCCCTATGGGGGAAAGAGTGGTCATCCAAAAGCATTCAAGTTCATTGCAACAACGAAGCAACCGTTCACTGCATTAACAGAGGTCGTTCTCGCTCACCTGTATTAATGCCACTCCTCAGACGCCTCATCTGGATCTCCGCCTGCGATCAGTTCATAATAAATGCAAAACACGTCCCAGGTGCTCTCAACCAAATCGCTGACTCTCTCTCCCGTTTCTTTTTTCAGAAATTCAGGACGCTGGCACCAGAAGCGGACCCCATTTCAACCCCAGTACCTCATTATTCTCAACTAATCTTCCCATAAACCATCCGCTAAAATCCCTTCTGGACAGGTCCATCGATTCCATCCTCCAAGCAGTTTCACCCAGAATGCTCCAAACATATAACACCGCGTGGAAATCTTTCAAATCATTTCACCTCTCTCACAACCTGCCGTTTCCCGAATTCTCTCTTCTAACCGTTACCTCATTCATATCTCACCTCAATAGAGTCAAAGGTCTCCAAGCCGGATCCATAAAAAGCTATTTAAGCGGCATTCAATTCTTTCACAAATTAGTTTACGGTAGGACCGCCCCTGCCATAAATAACTCTCAAACTTCCCTTCTCATTAAAGGAATTCAAAGAACTCATCCCACTCGCCCGGATACCAGACAACCCATTACAATTGACATACTCACCAAATGTATTTCATCACTCCGTCTCGGATACCACTCCACCAACACCGCCCACACACTAGAAGCTATGTTCATCCTAGCTTTTTTCGGTTTTCTCCGCTGCTCCGAATTGACAATCACATCTAATTTCGACCCTAATATTCACCCTACATTTTCAGATTTACAGATCGTAGATAATGAAACTATATCTTTTTTCATCAAACAAAGTAAAACAGATCGAGCTAAAAAAGGTCACTTTATTTACATTTTCAATCTGCCAACTCCTATTCAACCATACCATTCTCTGCTGAAATACATTCAGTATAAACGTTCTACGCTCAAATCCCCTCTCGATCCACTCTTCGCAGACGACTTCAATCATCCAGCCACGAGATTCTGGTTCCAAAAACATCTCAAAGCAGTCCTCATCAAATCCGGCATCACAGCAAACTCATTTTCAAGCCATTCTTTTCGCATCGGAGCGGCAACCACAGCCGCACAAAAAGGTCTTTCCCAACAACAAATTCAAACCCTCGGTCGATGGTCATCTGAAGCTTTCAAAACCTACATTAGATCCAGCCGCTTCCACATCATAAACGCTCACCAAGCCCTAACCAATTAAATCGTTAATTCCCATCACCTGTCGCGCTCCATCAATTATCACTCTCCAAACCACTTTTCAAACAATTTCGGCTCGTCGTATTCACGCCGCTACAATAAGTATATCTAAAATACAGTGTATTTTTTACAATTGCAGGCTCCCCCGTTCGTACGCAGTGATGGCTCCCCGTTCGTGGGCCGGGCTCTGTCCCCCTTCCGAAGCGCTGGTTGAGCCCTCCCGTCCGAATCGCAGTGAGAGCCTGCCTGTCTTAATCGCCGTCGGGCGGTCGCGCTCGCGTCATCGTGCGGGCTCCCCGTTCGTCGGGCCGTGAGGGGTCTATTCCCGTGTCCCAGCCCCCTTCGAAGCGCCGGTCGAGCCCTCCTGACCGAGTACAGCGGGCGCCCCCCATTTCAACCACCGGCGAGGCTTACCCGTCCGATGCCGTGAGCATCCAAGTTCCCGTCGGATGCCGCAAGAGCCCTCCCGGTTGAACGGCTTAACTCGTTCCCAAATCACGCTCGTATAAATCCAGCGTCATCGAGCTGTCAGTTCAACTGCTGGCGGAGCTTATCCATCCGATGCCGTGAGCATCCAAGTTCCCGTTGGACGTTGCGAGAGCCCTCACGGTAGAACGGTCAAGCTCGTTTTTTAGTAAATACCTTCTCATGCCCTTCACTTTTTTTGGGGGATTAATTCTACACTTGCTGTCCTGCGCTTACTTGGCCTTTTTGGGGGAGTACTCTGGGTTCGGGCAAAATTCCGAGCTCGGAGCCCTCCCCCGGACAGCTAGCCAAATACGCATAAATACAACTTTAGATTTCATGTGCGTGTGAACTCGTGAAATGAAGTTTTATGTAACAAAGTTCAGGAGGAGCACGTTCAGGTAATCAACCAATCAGCTCAAGAGGAAGCCGGTATAAATAAAGCTTTCCCTCACCTCCTGTCTCACGACAAGTGTCTCAGCATCCCTCCACCACCCCATCACCTCACACTCGGCTGGGTCTACCCCAGTATAGGGGGGAGTACTCTGGGTTCGAGCAAAATTCCGAGCTCGGAGCCCTCCCCCGGACAGCAAGCCAAATACGCATAAATACAACTTTAGATTTCATGTACGTGTGAACTCGTGAAACATTAATAAAACAAATATTTCCTCAAAGTAGTGAGAACGACAGACAATCTGCATTCATTTATAGGTAATAGTGGCCCACAGCTGATCAGCAGAAATATTTCAGTAAGACGGTAATAATGTGAGTTAGCAGGAGACCTACACAATATAAAACTCAAAACTAAGTTTTTTGAACACCATCTTTCAAGAGCAAGCGGTTTGCGAATCCTGCAATACACTGGCTATACCTTCACATTATAGAGCACAGCGCCGTCTTCTCGACATGATGCTGTCCAATAGGCCCTTTTCACATGACGTCACACAACTTCCGTTCTGACTCGAAGCAGGGTATCTCTACTTCCGGAGCATGGAGTTTACACAGTCGCTACTACATCTGCCACAAATACGGTTTGATGATATACAACGACTTGCAGACAAGTTTTCACTGACAACACGTTCAAAACATAGAAAGAGGAACAAGGCCATCCCAGATATGGTACTCCTTCACCCTGCGTATGGCCCTCTCTACTAAAATCCTCAGGCGAGCAACAGCCTGGGTCCTCTGGGTGTCCTCCATGCTGAGCTGAGTGGATTTCTTCAGTGGAGGGATGATGAGTGTTGCCCCCACTTCTGACAGGATCTTCTCAATCTGGAAACCCTTGTCGGCCATTACTCCGTCTCCGGACTGAAGTAACTGTAACATCTGTGATTTCCGAGTTATTTCTATGTCTGAGATGGAGCCTGTGTACAGTTTGGATACAAATGTGATGATCCCACATGGAGCGATGCCAATCAGACCTTTAAAGGTGGTGTGATTTTTGTAGTTGGAAAAGGTTTCCGACTGTAGTGTGAGGGAGGATGCTGTTTCACAGCGGATCTCAGTGCAGTCTATTATGACTCTCACCTGAGGGCAGTAGAGCTTGAACTTGTCAGGCATTGTGGCTTGAACTTGCTCTCTTGTCATCCACAGTGGTAGCGAGCCAAGAACCTGGTAAAGGTAGCTAGTCCACGTTAAGATGGTGCGACTAACTGTAGACAAACTGACCTCAAAGATGGATGATAAGGTTTTCTCCTGAAGTCCAGCTGCAACGCGACAGAGAAACATGAAGAATTCATCAATGAGCGGAAGTTTTCGCTGTGGACTAGGTGTATCTTCAGCTGTCCGCTGTGCCTTGGACCAGTATACAAGCCTTGAAGCAGAGGGATAAACTGACTCCCAAAACACAGTGAAGACCTTCTTTGAGCTGAATCTTGTGTAGTAACGAAAGTCCTCATCTGTGATACAAAACTTGAAAATCAGTGGCTGCTGCTTCTTAACTGTCAGCTGCTGTATTTCCATTTCTAGTGACAAATCTTGGAGCTCCAACTCTTGAATTCTTCGTGTGGCACCGTCCAGTTTACCTTAAGGGAAAGAAAGAGCATACACCTTGATAGATATCACTCATCCATCTATCAATTTTCACTGTCTTCATTACTGGATGCTGTTGGTGAACTTGACAGTTATTCTTGACTCTTTATGAGGTGAAGAAACTAATAAAATAAAGTTTACAATGTAATGTCTGTGGAAGTTATCAGTCTTCTGGGTCATGTTCATATCTTGTAGTAGTATTCAGAGTAAATGGCTTTGCTGTAAAAAAAAATTCTAGATGTTGGAGATGTCAGACCTTTTTAACGTCATAAGTGTGTCACACAGAGAGATATCCCCACCAGTCAGTAGAACTGAAGAAGCTTCTTGGATGAGCAGCAAAATATTTTAAGTTTTTCAGAGCAAGTCCAGATGTTCTGAATACAACTCCAAGACGGTTACAATGTAATTCACTGCCATATATTTTTTCTGCAAGACACTTTTTGTAATACTAACCAGGAGAAGGATGGCAGGCATAGTCATGATCTTTTGCCACTGCACCTGCAGGCAATGCCTCCTCTGTGCAGTCCCCTGGGTCAGGCATCTCCTGGGAGTCATCCAGGCCAGCAGCACCGAGGTGCTTTCTTGCTCGCAGGTAAACTGACTCACGAGCTTGTGAGCCTCTCCCTAGAGGTGTGAAATATGTTGACACACTTGATGGTCATGACATCACATTTTAGGTTATAATTTTTTTTAACAGATTTAACACTGTCCTCCTACCTTTACCCCAGTCATTCCAGAGGAATCTAGACGGCACTGTTCCTTGTTTAATCCGGATTCTTCCACTGGCTGACGTACTTAGATCCTCTGGGGCAAAGTGCTGACTACACACATGGGTACTCCCACGAAGGATTTTGAAACTCGGCCCCTCATCTCTCCTGATCGCTCTCACCCAACGGGCACGTATTTCTGCATCCACAGGAAAATCGTGGAAACTCAAATACGGACTTTTCTGTTTGTTATTGGAACAACAAGGAACACTGCAATAACATTGTCTTGATGACTGTGCCATGCTTGTTGGCTGGGCTGCTGCTGCGAAAGATGGACACAAGAAGAAAGTAAAGAGCGAAATGGTGAATCACATCAGCAAATGGAAATGGTTTAGCATTTAGCTTTTATCTAAAAAGCTATTATAAACAACAGTGGAAGATGTCAGTGATTATACATTTACTGTAATTCCTCAAATAAAAGCCGGGCCCTTTATTTACCTAAACTGCAGAAGGTAACAGGCTTTTATTTGAAGCAGGCTTTTATTAGAGGCAGGCCTTTATTTAAAAAAAATCTAAATCAAATTTCCGTCTGGGTTCCATGCTCCTCAAGACAATTTCGTTTTCAATAAAGAAAAGACTGTTACACTATAGCAGCACTAAATTATATCTGTGTTACATCTATTGTCTACTACCATCTATTGGCTGTACGTTACGATGAACTTGAATGCATATTAGGGGATGTTTACACCTGGCCACTTCATGTGTTTTCTCGGATCGGAAAGCTATCTGATTTATCAAAACAATTCTACTTAAATCTGCTCACAAATGCGTTTTCGCAAAAACGGATATAAATCTTCAATTACCACGCTATATGCAGATTTAATGGAGTTCACGTCACCGAAAGCAACAGATATGAGCTGCATTTGCCACTATCAGAGGCCCGGCGTTTATTTGAATATATTATTCTTAACCTTACCTTTCGCAATTTCGTAAAGTTGATGAGCATCTGTGCATTTTCCGGAGAAGTCTCCGAGGCGAAAGCACACCGGAAGTAAATATACCCCGCTTCGAGTCAGACCGGAAGTTGTGTGACGTAATTGTGAAAAGGGCCTATACCCACAGGAATCAGCTCCCGGTTTGAGGTTCGAGGTTCAAGTTTTTTCCTGGTGTCTGCGCGTGCGTGGGCGGGCTAATGTTTCATCTTCTTGACGTCACGACGAAACGGCTTATGACTCGTTTGAAAAACGATTCATTTAATTGACTCAGAGTCGACTCTTACATTTGAAAGACAATAACTTAATATACGGTGCACTTTCAGATTTAAAACTTTTCAGGATGTTTTCATTCACTATGAGCTATGTTACACACTACATGAAAGGTCATTTTCAAAAATCCATAATAGGGGCCCTTTAAAATGGTGATTTAATAAGAAGAAATTCAAAATAAAATACAATGGCATGATTGTATGTTTGAAACCTTATAAACAAATTGTATAAATATCAGTAGTTTTAAAGCTCTTTAGATAATTGAAAAACTTTTGTCTGGTAGTTTGTATATTCATAAATGGCAGGGTGTCACAACTGCAAACATGAATCTTTTAATATGAATTGACAAGGTAGTAAGCATGATAATGCAGCATCCAGAGGACCCCAACTGATTTTAGTGGCAGAGTGAAAAGGTTTGTAGATCTCTCAAATACTGATAAAATAGCTACTTTCAAGTATGGGTAGGTTGGCACACTTTCCATGTCAGGTGGTACAACCAATGTAAAAATAAATGAGGAAAATGCTATTTTATCATAAACTTCTTTATTGTATTTAAAAAGTATATGTACCTGTATGAACTTGCTAGCATAGGCAAACGAATACATTCAAGAAGCCGGTTCAATGTTAAATGACTGACACAACCAGGAAGTTAGTTGGTGCAACTGCAATGAATGTCCCTTTATGAATTAAAAACCATAATTTAAGCTAAATAAATAATAAACTTAAGTTAAAATAGTCTATTATTATTCTATTGATTTATTATTGTTCTAAAATGTTAGTTTTAAGTTAAAGATGATTTACACAATTATTTTCATGATAATATTTTTTGACTAGCTTTCATAACGCACACACGCAAGGTCTCTCGCTCTCTCCCTCTCTTCCGTGCGCGCGCTACACGGTTTGGAGCACAGTATGTTCTGTCTCGCATGCGCGTTAGATTCCGGGAGATTTGAACTAATTTCAGGGAGCCGCTATCAATAGAGACTTGGGATGTCTGCGTACCATATAACTCCCACAAGTGCATACAATTCGACACAACTACACAAGCATTTTTTAACCTTTTTAATAGGGCTGCCCCCAAATAGTCGACTAAATATTAGTCGATATGAGGAGGGCTTGGTCGAATACATTTTCATTAGTCGGTTAGTCGCAAAAAAAAAATCACGTGAAAAAATTACGCAATCAGGGGCTGCGCAGTCAGTGTATGACATGACATCAAAGACGGAAACTGACGGAAAATATCGCGACCAGCATTTATATAGGCCTACAAGCTGCTGTCTTAGACTCACGTTTTAAGAGCTTGTCATTCTTTGACCAACACGAACGAGAAGATGCGTACTCCACAGTGTCGGATCTGACAGAAAGCTGCGCCAGAAAGTGATCATGACAGCATTAGCCCTGCAGAGGAGGGTGAGCCCGAACCGAAAAAGGAAAAGCAGGCCGAGATATCCATGCTGATGGCCATTGATGAGGAGGAGCATGCAGAAGAGAAGGATGAACTAAAAATGTACTTGGCAGATAAAACAGAGGTTGATTCGGGACCATTGGCATGGTGGCAAAAAAATTTAACATCGATATCCAAAGCTCGCTAAAGCAGCTAAACGCCTCCACTGTATCCCTTCCACATCCACTCCATCAGAGCGCATCTTTTCAAAGGCCGGCTTCATTGTGAACAAGTCGAGAAGCTCCCTTCTTCCCAACAATGACAAGCTGGTGTTCCTCTCACATAATATGAAAAATAAATAAAATCGAATTGAAAGCTTAGGTAAGAATGCTTAATTTCCTTTTTGTAGTGTTTCTGTTTGCTATCCGTAAGGCTATATAAAAAACGGGTATTTTTATAACGGGTAGGCTAGCTATACAAATAAATAAATATAAAAATATTATTTTTATTTATTCGTTTTTATATAATGCAGAAGTTGTTTTTTATTCTGTAAGAAAAATTAGTCTGATGTTTGCAATTTGTTGTCTCATCCGTCGTCTTAATGGCAGTTTGCGGCTTTGCTCTGATATTTTTCATTTGTATTAGTGTTCTTTAAATTAGCCTATTTGTTCCACATTTTGTCTTAAATATAGCCTAGTTGTTCTAAACAATTTAATCAAATACTTAGGCTGTTGATTTGTTTGCCGCCTTCTTTTTTATCCTAAGTTTTTTTGCGATGTGCCGTGCATTTATTAAATTGTTCGTTTTTGTTAATTTTCCTTTTGAACAATATACAAATTATATTAATTTAATTTTCCACTGTATTTTTATACCAAACAGCGTTTTTGCTACAGTATTATTTTGGGTTTTTTTTTTGCCTTGTTTTGTACTAGGCCTAAGTTACTAATAAGTTTATTTAATTTATTTTAAAGAACGAATTTTAGTTTATTTTATTCAAAACTGTTTTTTTTTTACATGTAACTGTTACAGTTTGTATTTTTGATAATATTATTAAAATGCACAGGCAGTCTGATTGCTGTTTTTATGTTATAATTAGCCTATAACGTGTCGCAAGCGCTGTATACTTTAAACGCTTTACTATTCTGTTTTAAGCGCTTAATTTTCATTTTGAACGCGCTAATATCACGCTTTAGCATTTTCTGTCATATGGAAGTGTTAAACTTCAACTTGGACTATACCTTTCCTTGTATATACGCAAGTTTTTATTAATATCATAAATGAACGATTATTCGACTAATCGCTAAAATGCAGGAGTGTTAGTCGACTAGGAATATCTTTAGTCGGGGGCAGCCCTACTTTTTAACCGAACATATGTAGCACGCCCGCCGTCCGACTGGCGTTGCTGCAGTAAATTAATTCTGTTTGATAAAACAATGAGACAGACCAAGTTGTGCTGTTATCAGTAACGAGTCGCTCTGTAATGGCCTTTATTACAATAATTCAAAGATTATATATATATATATATATATATATATATATATATATTGTATAATTAAATCACAATCTCTTGTGTCACCTTACATGTGACTCACTCAAACAAAACACAAATAAACATGTTACATCACTCTTGTAAGTGTCTTTCCTTTTATACTCAGGTAGTATTTTCCTCTGATAACTCAATACTCTTTCCCTTAAAACATACATCACCATGTAGTACAGTCTCTGTTGTCTGTGCAAATGTATCCTAAATACTGTATAACTAAATAGTTGAGCGAACCATTTAAACTGAATTACAGTACAGCGAATATACTTAATCAAAAGATCATTAGAACATCCAAATATCAGCAGTAACCTATATAATATAGTATGCAAAAATATATATTCAACAATAAACGTTACATATGTATGTATCTACATATACATATACTTCAATCTTATAACCCATGGCGATTGCTTTATACATCGCTTTTTATGCTATAAGCACTATTATAAAGCTATAAACACTATAAACATCACATTACTTTAGGTATTCAGTGTTCTGGAGCCTCTAACCATTTAGATTGTATAATCCTAATACCAGGCCTAACGCGGCACGTACGCGAATGAAACGTAATTTTCATAAACACAACACCGTCTCTATTAAACATCTTAACTTTACTCAGGAAATGTATAACCCTCTTAACACAGTGTACACACGGCATCAACATATTGTTTCATGTTTTCATGTCCATGGTGATTGATTTCACCCACCTGTTTGATAAAACAATGAGACAGACCAAGTTGTGCTGTTATCAGTAACGAGTCGCTCTGTAATGGCGGCTTCTTCTCTGCGACTCAAAGTTACTCACATAGTCTCCGATCAGCACATTGTCTCCGCCTACTGTTCACTGAGGGTATTACTCATCACAAGTTCAGCATAATAACAGTAATTGAAACAATATCATAAACACAATAAAATAAATCAAATACATAAATAAAAATATAATTATTCCTGTGACTATACATACAGGGTGTCACATTAACGTTACTCTGTCAACAGCCTATTGTCTAAATTACCGAGCTAACAGAGCTACGTAAACAGAGCGAACATGAGAGCACCCGACTGCAGACGTCAATAATGCAGCGTAATGGAATAATCTCCCGATCAAACTCCGCTTCCCGAAAGTTATAAACTGCCTCCGGAACCCAGTTAAGGTACAAAAATCTATTCAACAAAAATAGTGATGCAGTTAAGTGTTTTTTCGCTCAGCCGAGCCCTCTCTGTTGCTGTGTCTGTGGAGCAGCCTGTGTCAGTCACCTCTTCCTGAACGTCACTCACTCACTCATCCGTGCATGCACTGCGGTCTCGTGAGGAATCGCAGCTTTTTGATATAAAGTTTTTCTTGTTCCCGAATACAACTATTTTTTTAAGTATTTGTTCGAAATAACTATTCGTAAAAAACACGTTTTTTGTACCTTTCCGAATACCGTATTCGGGTTCGGCTCCACCCCTAATATATATATAATATATATATATATATACACTCACCGGCCACTTTATTAGGTACCCCATGCTAGTAACGGGTTGGACCCCCTTTTGCCTTCAGAACTGCCTCAATTCTTCGTGGCATAGATTCAACAAGGTGCTGGAAGCATTCCTCAGGGAGTTTGGTCCATATTGACATGATGGCATCACACAGTTGCCGCAGATTTGTCGGCTGCACATCCATGATGCGAATCTCCCGTTCCACCACATCCCAAAGATGCTCTATTGGGTTGAGATCTGGTGACTGTGGAGGCCATTTTAGTACAGTGAACTCATTGTCATGTTCAAGAAACCAATTTGAAATGATTAGAGCTTTGTGACATGGTGGAAGTAGCCATCAGAGGATGGGTACATGGTGGCCATAAAGGGATGGACATGGTCAGAAACAATGCTCAGGTAGGCCGTGGCATTTAAACGATGCCCAATTGGCACTAAGGGGCCTAAAGTGTGCCAGGAAAACATCCCCCACACCATTACACCACCACCACCAGCCTGCACAGTGGTAACAAGGCATGATGGTTCCATGTTCTCATTCTGTTTACGCCAAATTCTGACTCTAACATCTGAATGTCTCAACAGAAATCGAGACTCATCAGACCAGGCAACATTTTTCCAATCTTCAACTGTTCAATTTTGGTGAGCTCTTGCAAATTGTAGCCTCTTTTTCCTATTTGTAGTGGAGATGAGTGGTACCCGGTGGAGTCTTCTGCTGTTGTAGCCCATCCGCCTCAAGGTTGTGCGTGTTGTGGCTTCACAAATGCTTTGCTGCATACCTCGGTTGTAACGAGTGGTTATTTCAGTCACTGTTGCCCTTCTATCAGCTCGAACGAGTCTGGCCATTCTCCTCTGACCTCTGGCATCAACAAGGCATTTCCACCCACAGAACTGCCGCTCACTGGATGTTTTTTCTTTTTCGGACCATTCTCTGTAAACCCTAGAGATGGTTGTGCGTGAAAATCCCAGTAGATTAGCAGTTTCTGAAATACTCAGACCAGCCCTTCTGGCACCAACAATCATGCCACGTTCAAAGTCACTCAAATCAACTTTCTTCCCCATACTGATGCTCGGTTTGAACTGCAGGAGATTGTCTTGACCATGTCTACATGCCTAAATGCACTGAGTTGCCGCCATGTGATTGGCTGCTTAGAAATTAAGTGTTAACGAGCAGTTGGACAGGTGTACCTAATAAAGTGGCCGGTGAGTGTATATATATATTAGGGGTGGAACGGTACACAGAAGTCACGGTTCGGTTCATACCTCGGTTCAGACATCACGGTTCGGTACGATTTCGGTACAATGGAGGGAAAAGCAAAACAAAAATGCAGAAGGCATTGTATTTTTTAAATAAGTTTTATTAATAAAGGCATAGAACCAGTTTATTTGTAGTGCACTGACAATAGTTTTATATAATTAGTTTATTAATTAAATTAATAAAAAGGACAAAAAGACCTTGCGATATGTTTGGTAATTGTACCTAAATTAATTTAAAATTAATTTGCTATATTTCAGATCAATATATTTGTTTTCCTTAATTTTAATTAACATTATTAATTAACAATGTAACATTATTCTCATCTGAATTATAAATAATTGATTTCTGTATAAAATAATACTACCATTAATAACGCATTCGATTTTCTTTTTTAATCAATGTAGAATGTTTAAGATTAGTGCTCTGAGGACGAGAAATGAAAACCAATGCGATGAATGTCCAAAAGATGGGACCCACAGACTGTTTTGAAATGGAGTTGGATAAATATGTTTTGCTTTTAAAACAGTGTGTGTGTGTGTGTGTGTGTGTGTGTGTGTGAGAGAGAGAGAGAGATTTTGGTTGGGTGACAGTTGTAGGTTACAGTTTGACAAGAGTTTACAGTGTGACAAAAGCACAATGTTGTGTTTTATTGCGAGTGTACACAAATATAAGTAAACACTTTGCAGGTTTAATGATCTGTATGAACAAAATGACGGAGTATGTTTTTATGTTTCCACTGTTCGATCGCGGCCGCGCCTCTCTCTCACACACACACACAAACACACACACTCCAGCATTGCAATCTTGACATCGCAGCCTGTTCATTATGTGGTCACACCAATCGCGAATAGAGCGTTAAATTCGCGTCTATTGCGTCTAGTTCGACGCTAGTCCAAAGCGAATAGGACGCGCGTATAAGCCAACGTTTGAAGTGAACGCGCGTTCAGAGCAAAGCCGATGGTACAGATTATGTGTCCCTAAAGAACCCGCCTATCTAACAGTAGTTCCGCATTACATTAATTAATTTCCACGCGAGTTTATTTATTTTTATACCGTGTATTCTCCGTGTAAATTCGTGCACCGAACCGTGACGCCTGTACCGTTTCGGTTCGGTACGAATACATGTACCGTTCCACCCCTAATATATATATATATATATATACACTCACCGGCCACTTTATTAGGTACACCTGTCCAACTGCTCGTTAACACTTAATTTCTAAGCAGCCAATCACATGGCGGCAACTCAGTGCATTTAGGCATGTAGACATGGTCAAGACAATCTCCTGCAGTTCAAACCGAGCATCAGTATGGGGAAGAAAGGTGATTTGAGTGACTTTGAACGTGGCATGATTGTTGGTGCCAGAAGGGCTGGTCTGAGTATTTCAGAAACTGCTAATCTACTGGGATTTTCACGCACAACCATCTCTAGGGTTTACAGAGAATGGTCCGAAAAAGAAAAAACATCCAGTGAGCGGCAGTTCTGTGGGCGGAAATGCCTTGTTGATGCCAGAGGTCAGAGGAGAATGGCCAGACTGGTTCGAGCTGATAGAAGGGCAACAGTGACTGAAATAACCACTCGTTACAACCGAGGTATGCAGCAAAGCATTTGTGAAGCCACAACACGCACAACCTTGAGGCGGATGGGCTACAACAGCAGAAGACTCCACCGGGTACCACTCATCTCCACTACAAATAGGAAAAAGAGGCTACAATTTGCAAGAGCTCACCAAAATTGAACAGTTGAAGACTGGAAAAATGTTGCCTGGTCTGATGAGTCTCGATTTCTGTTGAGACATTCAGATGTTAGAGTCAGAATTTGGCGTAAACAGAATGAGAACATGGAACCATCATGCCTTGTTACCACTGTGCAGGCTGGTGGTGGTGGTGTAATGGTGTGGGGGATGTTTTCCTGGCACACTTTAGGCCCCTTAGTGCCAATTGGGCATCGTTTAAATGCCACGGCCTACCTGAGCATTGTTTCTGACCATGTCCATCCCTTTATGGCCACCATGTACCCATCCTCTGATGGCTACTTCCACCATGTCACAAAGCTCTAATCATTTCAAATTGGTTTCTTGAACATGACAATGAGTTCACTGTACTAAAATGGCCTCCACAGTCACCAGATCTCAACCCAATAGAGCATCTTTGGGATGTGGTGGAACGGGAGATTCGCATCATGGATGTGCAGCCGACAAATCTGCGGCAACTGTGTGATGCCATCATGTCAATATGGACCAAACTCCCTGAGGAATGCTTCCAGCACCTTGTTGAATCTATGCCACGAAGAATTGAGGCAGTTCTGAAGGCAAAAGGGGGTCCAACCCGTTACTAGCATGGGGTACCTAATAAAGTGGCCGGTGAGTGTATATATATATAATGTTTTTATAAAAATTAAGTTTTATTTGTCATTGACCCCAATACCAATTTGACTGCAGATGGTTGACTTTTTCAGCATCGAAGTCAGTTGATGCTGTTGATGCTGTTGAACAGCACGTGAAAGACTGACCAGAAAAAACCTAGTCTAAAGTCAGTGGCGCGTTGCGCATACATTCAGATGCTATTTTAAGCGCGCATGCTTGGCCATAATACAGAGTGTGAACAACGCGCATATGTCACTGGCCTTTAACAACTTCAGGTAAATGGTAATCCCCCAGACTCACAAAACACATGAGGCTCAAAAACAGTTTACTCTTTTATTGCACAGTTACTAAAATTTACATAGAGGACTTCCAGCAGCCCAACTATAAACAACCGTCAAGCACCCCCAACTGGCAAGCAGAACTAGATTAATGGATGCAGGTAAATAAGTTATCTAGGTGAATAAGTTATAAATGTACACACGTACCCACGGCACGTCACACAATGATACATTCAAATCCCGAGAGGGCACAGCAATTCATAATTAACAGCACAGCAATTCATAATTAAACCCACACACAATGATCAGATTACGCTACACATTATATTCAGTTCAGCTCAACCAACGTTCCTGTCCACTCTGCGTTTACAGCTGGGCCGACGAGTCACGCAGACAACACAGATACAACACATAAAGAAATAAGTCCGCTGGTCGGCTTCCCGCAAGCCAACCAGAGTTTAAAAATAATACTCCAAAGGATGCACTTCGATGTAGCCGGTAACCGCACCGTCAGCGCTAAGAAATCCACCACAAGTCCAGATCAGGGCGGATCCTTCCCTGGAATGTACTTCGGAGGTTCAGCAGACACCGCTGTCAACGTTGCATCCGGCGGAGTTTATCAACACTTCCAGCATTCTTCCCGATCGCGTTGTTGCCGGCTGATGTAATCGTGAGCTGCAACGAACAACAAACATTCATGAGCCACCCGCCACTTCGTCTTCCCACACAATGACAAAGGGCTGGGGAATCCAGTATGGGGCCAATTTACCCCGGCTTCTCCTCCGGAAGTTACGGAGAAGAACACGTTCCCCAGGGAGCAGAGGAAGGGCCCTAGCTCTACGATTGTAGCGGCCCTGATCCCACCCCTGTCGCTGTTGCGTCTTTTGTCGCACCTGCTTACAGGCCTCTGTCAGGCGCTGGTGATGTCGCTGGACCCATTCATCCACTGTGCCGTGGTCCTGTGGCAGTGACACTTCGAGACGCACGTCTACTGGCATACGTGCGTGCCGCCCAAACACAACATAGAAGGGGGCCAGGCCGGTACTACTGTGTGGGGTATTATTATATGGTTGAACTAAAGCTGGCAACCACTCACTCCACCTCTCCTGATCCGCCTGGCCCAAGGAATTCAGTAGGGACAAGAGGGTTTGATTAAACCTTTCGCAGGCGCCGTTCCCTTGAGGGTGATAAGGGGTCGTTCTGCTCTTGGTACAACCATATAGACCACACAATTGCCTTACCACCTCAGACTCAAATGCGGCCCCCCTATCAGTCACAATACGCTCAGGGCACCCCAGGGGCTGGATCCAATGGGACCACAGGGCCTTCACCGTTGTCCTGGCCGTCTGATCACGAGTGGGCACCGCCACTGCATATCTGGAAAACAGGTCAGTCATGACTAGGATACATGGGTATGCATCATGTTGCCTTCCCAGCGACAGGTAATCTAGCGCTACCACCTCAAAAGGATACTGACAGACTATTGACTGGAGGGGCGCCCACATTTCGGGACCAGACCGACCCAAGATGCATTCTCGACAGTCCATGGACCATTTCCGGGAGTCTTCGGCCATTCCCAGCCAGTAGACCCGAGCCTTCAAGGCATCCAAAAGTCTTTGCCCCCGAGCGTGCCCTAAGGCCCGATGGTATTCAGCCCAGACCTCCTTCTGGTAGGGAGATGGCGCCCCGGCGCATCAGCTTACCATCTTGAACTGTAAAACGCTCCCATTCTCTCAATAGCCTCCTTCCAGTCTGGGTGAGCGCCCATTGGTCGTCCACTGAGGGCTGGACCCCCCTTAACTTCCAACTCCGCAGCAACTCTAGCTTGCGGCTTCCCGGAAGCCGACCAGAGTTTAAAAAGAATACTCCAAAGGATGCACTTTGATGTAGCCAGTAACCGCACCATCAGCGCTAAGCAATCCACCACAAGTCCAGATCAGAGCGGATCCTTCCCTGGAATGTACTTCGGTGGTTCAGCAGACAACGCTGTCAACGTTGCATCCAGCGGAGTTTATCAACACTTCCAGCATTCTTCCCGTTTGCATTGTTGCCGGCTGATGTAATCGTGAGCTGCAACGAACAACAAACATTCATGAGCCACCCGCCACTTCGTCTTCCCACTCACTCACGCATAGCAAGTAAGGCTACAGAAATATAACTTCCCTCAACAGGGTACTTAGCTTGCAGTGATGGTGGGCTCTCTGCCGTTGGGCCACTTGCTGTCTTCTCCCTCTCCCTCTCCTCGCACGCTCATATAAAGCACCGGGCCAGGTGAAAACAAGTGGTTAATCAACCAATGTGAGCGAACTCCTCCCTCTTCACAGATGCACATAATCATTGTCTATCACAACCCCAGTCCTCTACAGATGTCCATAGTCAGTCCAAGAGACACAGCCACTCTAGGAGTCCATTAACCCCGTAAATGCACAGCAGATAACACAGCAAAAACTGTACATACATAACATGCATAACAATATAAACTGCACATACACCATGCATACACGACACATACACTGTAGATGATTCTCTCATCTACACAGATGCATTTTACTTTTTGCAAATGATACATTATTATAAGGAAAAATATTAAAACACGAGGGAAATCATTGTTGTGTCCATGACGATGGGAAAAATAGGCATAAAGCTTACACATTTACCCAAATTATTATATGCATGTTTAACCGAAGCTAATTTGGGTGGGTTTGTCCCATCCCCAATGTCACTTCTCTTTCTTTTACGGCCCTGACGAGAACATCGATCTCCTCGGCTGTGAACCGATTCTGAAGCGCACCTAGTAAATGCGCCGTTATAATAGTATTGCGCCATGGAACAAGCGCACCTCGTTCATCATGCTCTTAAAGGGAATGTGATATGACGCTCTTATTGGTTTGTTTCCCGTTACGCCCAAACCACACCTATAAATAATGAAGCTACTTCAGACCAACCCCTTTTAGATTTGCGTCGAGCGCAAGAGTCATTTAACCCGCCGGTTAAAAAGCAACAGCGCCGAGATCCGCCCACAAAGTTACTTGCGCTTTGCGCTTGACACTTGCGTTTTAGATCGTTAAAATAGGGCCCACAGTCTTCTTAACCCTCTGGGGACTAAGTAGCCTGGATGCCAGCCCGAACCCCGCCCACAACATGTTTTGTTCGGGAAGTTCGGTCTGGACTCGCTCCATTGAGGAGTAATTATGACCGGTTCAGAAAACGTCGGGCCAATCAAATTGCCAGGGCGGGCTTTATACGATGATTGACAGATGATCTGCAGTTACGTAATCATCACGTCATTGAAGAGCGCTTGGGTTGAATTCGTTTACAGCAAAGATAACTGCCGCTGGAGAATTGAGATTTCACGAGTTCACACTTACAAGTAAGTCAGATAGAATAAATGCCTATATTATATTACTTGTAAGTGCGAACTCGTGAAATATGACGTGCTGTCTGAGGAGGGCTCCGTGATCGGCATTCGGCCCGAACCCAGAGTAACGTTACTCCCCCGTATTTTAAATAACAGAAAGTGAGCAGTCGGGGTGGTGGACGAGAGATGCTGAAAAACTGTCAAGGAGTGTTAGGTGAGTTGACTGAGTGATTATGCTTCCTCTCAGGCTGATAGGGTAACGTTAGACATGGTATTGTTTGATGACAAGTTGATTAGAATGATTATTTGAACGTGCTCCTCCCGAACTTTGTTTATGAAACATCATGTGTAGTGTAGATTATGCCATCGCGTCTGTTATAGAAGATATCGACAGCGCATTGCTTTTAAAAGAGGAACAGAGAACCGCGATAAAGGCATTTGTCGGTCGGAAAGATGAATGAAGAACATGCGTCATTTACTCCGTTGCTCTGATTGGTTGTAGGTCTATCCAATTGAATGGAGAGGCATTTTCTTTCCTGGTACGGTTGAAACACGCCCCATAATCACAGCCCAATGGATCAATTTCAGACTCATGTTCTTTCTAGAATATGAGTATGACGAAGTCAGGCTAGGGACTAAGCCCTTTTTGGTCCGTTTTCTCTATTTTTACATTTGGGCTTATAAACCATATGTAATGGAGATGGAGATGGAACACTATGTGTTTGGTATACATGGATTCAGAAGACCCTAAGCTAACATAAGCATGCATGTAATGTGTTTATAAAGGAAGTATGAGTGAAAAATGTACAATAAACTAGAGAATTTCCAAAACGGAAATTAGATTTTTGTCATTTATTTCTGAAAATCACACATCACACAACAATAGTGAACAGTTTTTTAACAAAAAATATATTTGTCAAAGCCTTTGCTTGGCAGACATGTGTAATTGTTAAATAAAATGTGTAAAGAACAATGAAAAATGTAACTTTATTTACAAATAGTCCAAGGCGTTTTTCTTAGGAATGCTTAGAATTTTCTAAGCAATGCTTTCTTCTTGTCACTCTCCAGTAATTGTTCCAGAGCTTGTTCCACCGTAAATCTTTACTGCTTGCCATCATAAAAGTGCTAAAACAAAAAATAATGCTATAATTGTATGTATATATATATATATATTATAATTGTTCTGTCTCTCTCTCATATTTCTCTGATAATCCGCTCCGTAAGCCTCCGTTCGCTCTCTCTCCTTCTTTCCATTCAACGCTGTTTGCGTCATATCCCTAACTCTATAGTACCATCCCTTGCAAGGCTACAGAGTCCTCTGATTTGCTAGATACGTCATGGTAACCTTCCTCTGATTGGGTAAGAAAAATATTTCTCCATCGGCAATTTTTCCATTGGTTGTTGTTCGCGGAATCTGCCAAACAACATCGATTTCATTGGCCTTTTACATTGTGGTATTGCGCAACAAGGAAGTGTGTATATTTACAAGCCGGGTAAGTTATCACTGTTTTCAGCGGAATCTGAGGAAGACGGTAAAAAAGACCGCACCTCTCTATCATTAATAGTTTTTAAGATATTTACACATTTGTAAAAGTATGCCATTTTGAGGCATCAAAGTCCCCAGAGGGTTAATGTTTCAACATCAACCCACACTCCTTCATGCGTAATCAAACACAAGTAATGCTGAGACTAAATGGCCGTAACACATTTCTCAACCACTTACTCCTAAGCGGCAAGCTGTGAAATTCCCTGATTTAGCTGCCCTAAACAAAAGGTCACTGCCCCCTGCAATCTGTGCTAGTGATGAAAGCCAAGGGTTTTTCAATATCACCATGGACAACTGATAAATAATTAGAAAGTTACACTCTCCATGTTTTCCTACTCGTAAAAGAATGACAAACCAAAAAAATGAAAGGAAAACGATACTCGGTTACTTAATGTAACCTCGGTTCTCTCTAGAGAGGGAACGAGTATTGCGTAAGTTTAGCTTACGCTAAGGGAAATATTCATCTTCTCGAGATATTGAAGCCAAAAAAATTATCCTTAATTTTGTATTCATTGTCAACGCAGTGCAGCAGCTAGCAGACCTAGAGCAGGCCATATCGTGTGCTCATTGGCTGCCCTGCGGGCAACTGTTGCAGCCTACCAGTGAGCCCGGCGTGACGTCACGCCCAATGAAGGGCGCCCGCGCCTTCATAGCGTCACAGCCCGCCAGAATGGGCGTGGCTTAGCGTATAAAAATAGCGTATAAAAATAGCGTATTCAATCGTCGACTGAAGCGAAGTCGCTCGTGGCGCGAGCACGGCCGGTTACGCAATACTCGTTCCCTCTCTAGAGAGAACCGAGGTTACGTTAAGTAACCGAGTATCGTTCTCTTACGAGAGGTTCTCTCGTATTGCGTAAGTTTAGCTTACGCTACGGGAACACTTTATCAACGCCGTGCGCGCCAAGCATCCACCATGAGTCCCCGAACTTTCAGGGGAACCCAATAAATGGAAGAAATAAGGTGGCCAGCCACGCGGGCCATCACTTGTACCTAAGCACACATAGGGAATACAGAGCAGCGCGCTGGTCTGTATAGGCACATGGCACATACCCTACTGGTGCAGCTCAACCAGGAGAGCTGAGTCACGTGAGAGCGATCTGAGCAGGAAGATCTGGGCAGAATACACATCTCCTTTAAACTGACAAAAGTTTAGCCTGCAAGGCGGGAACTTCTAGGTTATAAAACCTGACAAAGGTAGACGGGGAGCTCCAGCCCGCCGCTACACATATGTCATGGATAGAAATCCCACTGGACCACGCCCACGATGAGGCAACGCCCCTCATGGAATGAGCCCTGATGCCCAGAGGGCATTGCAGACCTGTTGACGCATATGCAGTTGCTATAGCGTCCACTATCCATCTGGACAGGCTTTGTTTCGAGGCGGCGAGACCATTGGTGCGCCCACCAAACCAAACAAAAAGCTGTTCAAAAAACAAAAAGCGCGTAATGTAACACCTCAGCGCCCTGACAGGGCAGAGGGGATTCACATCACTTTCGCAGTCAGATGCTGGCAGAGCTGACAGTGAAATAACTTGCGCTCTGAATGGAGTGCCCATCACTTTAGGAACATAGCCATGTCTAGGTTTGAGGATGACTTTAGAGTCATTCGGCCCGAACTCAAGACACGACGCGCTGACAGACAGCGCGTGCAGGTCCCCCACACGTTTTACTGACGACAGTGCAGTCAGAAAGACGGTTTTTAGTGATAGATATTTCAACCCCACGGAGTCTAGTGGCTCAAATGGAAAAGCTTTCAGGGCCTCGAGGACCAATGAAAGATCCCACACAGAAACCGACGGGGGGCCCGGCGGGTTCATCCTTCTAGCTCCTCTAAGGAAGCGGATGACCAACTCATGTCTTCCTAGTGACTGGCCGTGCGTCGATTCTGCGAACGCTGCCACGGCCGCCACATATACTTTGAGCGTGGATTGGGACCTCCCCTTATCCAAAAGCTCTTGTAGGAAAGTGAGCAGATGCGCCACCCCGCATGTCCGTGGGTCCAGACCTCCGTCGGTGCACCATCCGGAGAACACCGACCATTTAGACGCGTAGAGCCTTCTCGTGGAAGGAGCTCTAGACTACTTGATCGTGTTCATCACTCCTTCTGGCAGGGTAACGAGTACCCGTTGATCAACCATGCGTGCAGAGACCAGCGCTCTGGATGGGGATGCCAGATCGCACCGCGAGCCTGAGAGAGGAGATCTGCCCTCACCGGAATCGGCCACGGAGCTGTATGTGACAGGAACCAAATCTGATTCTCCCAACGCGGGGCTATGAGGAGCACCGAGTGGCGCGTTTCCCTGATTCTCTTGATCACCTGTGGTAACAGAGGGACCGGAGGGAAAGCATATAGTGGGAGGCTGGGCCAAACCTGGGCCAGCGCGTCCTCGTCCTTTGAAAAGAACATCGGACATTGAGCGTTGTCTCTTGACGCAAATAGGTCGACTTCCGCTCTGCCGAATAGGCGCCACAGTTTCTGGACCGTTTGGGGGTGCAGGGACCATTCCCCTGGGGGAACGTTGTCCCTGGATAGTTTGTCTGGGCCGTCGTTTAGATGGCCAGGCACATGCGCCGCCCTCAGCGAGCGCAGGTGCATCTGGGACCAAATAAGGAGGCGTTCCGTCAGACTGCAGAGATTTCTGGATCTGACACCGCCCTGACGGTTTACATAGGACACCACAGACATGTTGTCCGAGCGGACAAGAACATGTTGGCCCTGTATGAGCGGGAGGAAGCACTTCAGCGCATTCTCGACCACTATCATTTCCAGACAGTTTATGTGAAAACACTTCTCTCTCAGACGCATCTGTCGAAATGACTTTCCGATAAGAGATGGTTCCCATCATCACTCCCTGCTGGTACCAGTCGGCTACTAACCAAGGCTGCAGAGCCGCTATGCAGGTCTGAGTCACTCTGATTTTCTGGCCGTCAGAAACCCAAGCTCGGCGAGACACGCGAGCATTCAACCAGCGTTGGAGCGGGCGCATGCGCAGTAGGCCCAGCTGAAGCACCGCTGCAGCTGATGCCATACAGCCTAGCATCCTTTGAAACGTTTTCAAAGGGAGAAAGCTGCCCTTCTGGAAAGATGCGGCTAGGTGGCGAACACGGCGCGCGCGCTGTGTCGATAAACGAGCCGTCATGGCCACAGAATCCAGTTCTATTCCTAAAAAGGAAATCGACTGGCTGGGCATTAATGAGCTCTTGGTCCAGTTGACCGTGAGACCCAAGCTTTCCAGGTGACTGAGAAGCGCTGTTCTGTGAGATAGCAGCTCTATCTCTGACTGTGCCAAAATCAGCCAATCGTCCAGATAGTTCATTATTCGCAGCCCCTGACTCCTCAGGGGGGCGAGCGCCGCGTCCATGCACTTCGTAAATGTACGGGGTGCTAGAGACAGGCCGAACGGCAGGACGGTGTATTGATCTACCTGACCGTCGAAGGCGAATCTCAAAAATTGCTTGTGACGGGGTATTATCTGAATCTGAAAATAGGCATCCTTCAGATCTAGAGAAATAAACCAGTCCCTCGGGCGAATGTGCGCGAGGATTTTTCTGGTCGTAAGCATTTTGAACGGTCTTTTCGCAAGCGCTTTGTTCAAATGTCTCAGATCTAGGATAGGTCTGAAGGCTCCGTCCTTCTTGGGTACGAGAAAATATCGGCTGTAAAAGCCTGACTCACTCAGAGAAGGCGGTACCTTTTCTATAGCCCCTTTGCACAGCAGCTTTGCTATTTCTGCGTGAAGTAGGTGTGCTACTTCCGCATTCACTATCGTCGCGGTCCGGGCTCGAAAGCGCGGGGGACGGCGACTGAATTGGAGTGTATAGCCCTGCTTTATTATGCTCAATACCCATTCTGAAATCCCTGGGATAGTTTCCCACGCAGCTATGTGAGCCGCTAGGGGGCGAATGGCCTCCGGGTTCAGATCGCCGCCATTTGCTGGCTTGTGAAACTGAACCGGAGCCGAAAGCGCGGCGCGCGCGCTGTCGGTTCTCGGAAATGGCTGCTCGCTGAAAACCGAAACCGGCTGATTTATGTGAGATGTCCCAATCATAAGGGATGGGGAACATTTTCTTTTCACTTTTTGACGCGCGAGCAGCGCTCTGGGCGGAAAACCTTTCTGTAAGCGTGAGCGCGTGTGCGCAGGCACGAGACTTACAAGTGTATTTGACGCCCCGATCATAACGGATGGGGAGCGTCTTATTAATGCCCTGCATTTCGTGATAACACTTAAATGCGCGGGCGGCGCCCGAGGGGAGGTGTGTGTTAGTAAGCGTGAACGCTCTCTGGCGGGCACGAGACTTACATTCATAACCTGCTTTTTTGACCGTGTAACAGAGCGGGCAGATAGTGGGCACAGACCTGTGGACACATTTCTTACATTCAACACTCGAGCGGCTTTTCTGCGCTTTATGAGAGTGCGCTCTGTGAGTGACACGAGATTCGATGTGCTTGTGTGTAGGGGTGAACACTGGGGCGCGGGCACTTTCACTACACTTAAAACACCAGCGGCGTGAGCCGGACCAGACATTGTACTCTTTTTGAGATTTCTCTGGGTCGCCGTGAAAACGGCGTTTGTGTGCAGGCGAGAGGGTGAATGAACCGGCTCGTTGGCTGCTAATTGAACCACTGCAGTAGCCTGTTTGAAGGGGACTGACAGGGAAATAAACTTTGACGGCGGTCCGGCCGCAGCGGGACACGCATGTCTTTTCTCTCTCTCTGTTAGGAGGGCTTTGCGTGCTCAGACTTCAGCGTGATCCTCTGCCGAGGCCCTCTGGGGGGCGGCGGTCTGTGACGGCTGTCTGAGCGCGACCTAGGGCGGCCGCCCTGACGTCGCTGCGAAGGCTGAGGCTGTGCTGGACGCTGGGTGCTGGCTCGCACAGGAGGCTGGCTTTGCTTCTCGCGAGAGCGGCCTGTAGCGGAGCTTGAGCGTCGCGGCAGGAAGAGGTTCATGGCCTGCGTGGTCTTTTGTACCTCGGAGAAACGGTCAACGATCCCGTTCACCGCTGGGCCGAAAAGACCAGTGGGGGAGAGCGGCGCGTTCAGGAATGTGGCGCGCTCAGCTTCCCTCATGTCCGCGAGCGTCAACCAGAGGTGCCTCTCTGTAACAGTCAACGCGGCCATGGCTCGTCCGATGGCTTGAGCTGCGGTTTTGGTGGCGCGGAGAGAGAGATCCATCGCACTTCTCAGGTCTGTAACCGCAGCTGGATCCCGGCCCTTCTCGTCCCATTCACGGAGGAGGTCGGCTTGCAGGATCTGTAGCACAGTCATGGAATGGAGAGCAGACGCGGCCTGGCCGGAGGCAGCATAAGCGCGGCCGACCAAGGGGGACGTGGCTCTGCAGGCTTTGGACGGGAGGGCTGACCGTGACCGCCATCTCGCGGAGGGCGGACAAAGGTGCGCTGCGACCACCTCTTCCACAGGGGGGATAGCCGTGTACCCTCTCTCGGCGGCGCAGTCCACCTGGGAGAGGGACGCGGAAGCATGGGACTGAAGTCTCAAGGAAAAAGGTGCATTCCAGGACTTCGTCAGCTCCGTGTGCAGTTCCGGCAGGAACGGAGCGGGCCTCCTCGCTGACGCTGAAAGGCGGCGACTCTGGAGGAAACAGCCGTCGAGCCTGTTCGGCACGGGTTCCTTCGGCAGCGACCACTCGAGCCCGAGTCGGTCAACAGCCTGTGTCAGCAGGCGCATCAGTTCCGCGTCAGCTCCAGCGCGGGTACGGCTGGATTCCTGGATCGACGAGGAGGCGGAGTGAAGCGACCATTCCTCACTATCCGATGCCAGGATGGAGCAGCAGTCTCTCGTGGCGTGTCCCTCGGCCTCATCCTCAGATGCAACGGGAGTGAGGCTCGTGAGTGGCAGCTGCGCGTCGGTGAGGGGGGGCGGGGAAGGCGAAAGCGAAAGCGAAGCTCGAGGGAGGTTCTCCGGCGAGCGCGTCGCTGTGGCCACAGGTTCCTGCTGTCTCTGGGAACGGCGCTTCTCCTTGCGCGGTCCCAGAAAAGGCGGAGTGACTGCTTCCGTGTTGAAGGCTTCGAGTCAAGCCCGCAGGGTCGACAGCGGAAGCGCTTCACAGAGCTCGCAGCCCCCGGATGCGAGGGCGAGCTCTGCATGTTCCTGGCCCAGGCAGAGAGCGCAGATCACGTGGCGGTCTCCGACGCTGAGCGGGGCCCTACACGAGCCGCAGGAAATGCGAGGCATCTTTAAAAAGACACTCGCTGCTCTTTTAGGAATAGAATACAACTTTGCAAAGGTAAAAAGGATACGTCGCCGGATAGCGTAGCTCGCACGGATGGCTGAAGGTGGCGAAGACGGCCGGCTTCCTCAGCGCTGTCCTAAGCTGGCTGTTTCGCTTGTTCGACGGCGGCGGTGGATTCTCTCAGATCCAGCGATGCGAAGAGCTTGCTGAAGAGACGAAAAATCAGGGATGTCAGCCTACAGCCCCTATTTTTATACGCTAAGCCACGCCCATTCTGGCGGACTGTGACGCTATGAAGGCGCGGGAGCCCTTCATTGGGCGTGACGTCACGCCGGGCTCACTGGCAGGCTGCAGCAATTGCCCGCAGGGCAGCCAATGAGCACGCGATATGGCCTGCTCTAGGTCTGCTAGCTGCTGCACTGCGTTGACAATGAATACAAAATTAAGGATAATTTTTTGGCTTCAATATCTCGAGAAGATGAATCTTTCCCGTAGCATAAGCTAAACTTACGCAATACGAGAGAACCTCTCGTAAGAGAACTTTGGTATTGGTTGCAAAAAACTTTCTGTCATATGGCATAAAATAAAACCAATAATAAAGAGTTTTCTTTTTATGAAAAAAATAAGTAATTTCCTTACGAATACTATCTTGTTATTTGTAAAAAAAAATAAAATACCCTCAACCGAGAGACCACCATCACAATTAACCTTGAGGTCCGTACAATGCAGACCCCTTTAATATAATTTTGAAAGGAATGGAAACATTTACATTAACACTGAATAATATAACAAAGCCTTATCGATGCAATTTGGCGGCACAGTGTCGCTGTATGATAAACGAATGAGCATATCATAAAATGTCATTAATTTTACATTTGCGTTATGGAATGCTTCAGCAAATGTACTGCAGAAATAAACTGTTGTTTTTCCAGATTTGATGGAAATGGCACAGTATTTAATGTGACAGGGTTCTGAGCATGAACCCTGGGAGAGCATGATGAGCAAACAATGCTTGATTAGCTGGTGCTCTGACAGACTCAAAACAAAGACTTTGTACAAAACAAATATTCACTACTGCCTCTTGCATTACTCAGACAGATTGCCTGGTATGTTTTCTCTAGCATAATTGGCAGGATATAAGCATTGATATCGCAAAGGCATGATTGGCTTGCAATTTGTACTATAACACTACAAAATGCATGAAACTTCCATTGATGGAAGAATTCAAGGTATATCTGTGGATCAGAGTATCACAGAGATTTGGAGGGTCTTCTTTTTTTAATTAAACAGTAAGCAACCACTCAAAAAACCATGGAAAGCCCTTAATGATGTCCTACACTGTAAATATATGTAATTTTCTATGAAAATAACTGTACAAATTCTACAGTAAAAACCTCTTAATTGGTGAACTTCAAGTTATCTTAGAGTGAAACATTGTAAAACATTTAACATTACATTATATGTAATCTTTCCAGAAATTATTTTATTTCTTAAATAGTTTAAAATATGGTTTTGTTTGTTCTCTAATTTTTGTTATCACTTATCAGTAATGTTCATTAGTGTGTTTGTGTTACATTTTCTGTTATTGGGTTAATGATTATTGTATTGTTTTATTGTTATGTGGTGTGTTGCTGTTTTGTCTGTGTTTGTGTATGACCCTGTTCACATTTATGCACAAATATTGGCCAGGCCACTCGCAAATCGCATAAAGTATATTGGTTGGCTATATTGACATTATATCACTTTATGAAATGTTCGGTTGTTGTAAAATATGCAGGCACCAATATTCCACCCCGTAATACTGGAAATATTTGTCACAGTATTTTTTTGTGAATATCTGACAACCACAATTGCCAGTTGTTTACAGTTTATTTTAAAATGATTGTTTTTTTTTGTTTTGTTTTTTTCTTTTTTTACAGTTTAGTAACAACCCAGAACAACCTAGAAATGGCATTTCAAAGCACACTAGCATTATGACAGCAAGACTCACAAAATGTAAAAGAAGTTAATTTTTTTTATGTAATTTCATTGGATGATGTGGTAGTTAATGTAATGTCTTTGAACTTTGTTGTATCTAAATTTAAATGATCAATAAGTGTTGTTAAACGATGTACTCCTGAACACCATTTAAGAATATCTTAACCATATACACACAGACACAATCGTTTAGGGGCTTGTAGACGCATTTACACATTCAACTGTGCCAAATGGTGATCAAATAGAAGAAAAGCATTTCAGCGAGATCACGTGAGCATCAGAGTTGAGTCCTTGCAGTGACAGTATCTTCCTGTAGGCAGAAACCAATTTCAGTTCAGAGCTCAGCAAACCCAGATGCAATTTTATGATGGGAAGATTTCTTCAAGCGGGCACGACCGAATACTTTCCATCTCTCAAATTACGAGTTTGACATTTGAGAGATTTACTAACATGGTGCGTTCGCTTACTTTTCTCCTGTTTTTATCAGACACTTTTTGACATGCTTAATGGATGCTGCCAGCAATTCCCAACAAGGGGAAAAACAGCTCTCCTCCAAATACCATCCATAACCTCTTGTCATCCTACCTCAGTCTGTTCACCCCCTGAATACATTCAAAAAATGTATGTGTGAAAACATCTCTAAAGGAGAAGCTGAGAATGCATAAGAAAAAAAAAAGAAGTCAGAGGCCTTCTCATATTTGCTGAAAATGGGAGAAGGGTCTGGCTGCAGACTTGCACTCTCAGACTTGCAAGCTCAGACTTGCACGCTCAGACACGAGCGCTTCCGCTGCAAGTGACGTCACTTGCAGTCGACACCTGCTCTCCGCTACCGGCTGTGGCGTCACTTGCAATCCCTTGTTCTCCGTGTTATTTCACAGAGTCGATTGATGCCAGATTTGAAGATAGCCAGCAAGTGGTGTTTGGATCAATCTAGTGCACTGTATGGTTCTGTTCATTTGCCCAAAGTAGAGTGTATGGAGGAACAAGACGTTGCGGAAGCCATTGAGAGATTAGAGAAGGCTGAGTTTCCACAGGACAGAATCGATGCTCTGGAACCCTTTTGCTTCATCTTTACTGTAATGAATGACATGCAAATGTTTCTTGAACATGTAGTCGATGTCATGAAATTAAAGGTAAACTGTCGAACTACACTAGAGCAAAGTGAATAATGTGCTAATGTGTTTTTATATATGTTGTATATTGTCTATTTCTACCTTGTATTTGTCTGTTTTGCACATTAACTGTGTGTAATAACTGTAAATTGACATTTACAATAAAAAGAAAAAAAATTCATCATCTTGATGTTTTACATCTACAAACTGTTCCCACAAAGTTAGGAGCATGAAATTGTCCAAAATGTCTTGAAAATAATTAAATATATAATAATAGTAAAAATAATTTCTTTCTTTCTCAAAACTGAGTTTTGATTTCTAAGTGATCAATTTATGTACAAGTGTTTTCCCACATGATTGGCTGTAGGTCATCAGTAAATTAATGTGGCATTTAAATGCCAGTGTTTCCCAAATGAAACACAAGAGCTGTTAGTTTTGAATGATGTGTGTAATGTAGAGAAATGTGTTTAGAGTTTTGCAAATAGTTTGTTTTTCAAATGCAAACTGAGTGCAAAGCATATAATGTCCTTGTATTTTTGCAGGCTTGGTCTAAAGATTGGGTACATGAGTGAATGGTTTCACTGAGTGAGCCTCAAATTCCACTTGTAGTGTTTTAGCAATTTGAAAAAAACTGTCAACAAAATGACAAATGACACCTTAACACGACCAAAATTAGCGTGTCTACGCGTTCAAAAGAAACACGTAAAAAATTGCCGCGGACAAACACTTCGTGTTGACGCGGTCAAATTTCACACGTTTCGTTTAAAGACTATTACGATCGCGTTCCGTAGAGATCAGGCGTCGATTGCAAGTGACGTCACTTGCAGAGGAAGCGCTCGTGTCTGAGAGTGCAAGTGACGTCACTTGCAGAGGAAGCGCTCGTGTCTGAGAGTGCAAGTGACGTCACTTGCAGAGGAAGCGCTCGTGTCTGAGCGTGCAAGTCCGAGAGTGCAAGTGACGTCACTTGTCTGCAGCCAGACGCTATTGGAAAATGGGGCTGGATAGTGGTCTAACCCTTCATGCTACACTGGCATTTTGAAAAATGCATTGAAACCTGCAGGCCAAAGGCTCTTTTTGCTACTTTTGATATTTGATAAATGGATTCCACTGAGAAATGTTTGCATCTATTTTCACATTACATCCCAACCTTTCCGCAACACTCTCATCTCATTATCTTTACAGCCACTGGTGTAAAAGACAATCGGAAAGTGCAGTGGAAAGAAAGCTTCCCTCGTTCTGATATGCTTTTTGCCCTGACCTCTCTATGTTTTGTGTCTGTGTGACCCCTTGTGACTACAAATGTAGGGGAACTTGCTGGCAGCCCAGACATTTTTTGTGCTTGCCATCTCACTGTAATTTATCTTTACCCAGTGCAGAGGAGGCCTTCATTACCCAGAGTTCTCAGACGACCACCAGCATTGACCAGAACCTTTTTCTTTATCACTGCAGCCCAGCCTTATTCTAAAGGGAGAAACACACAGTGAACTTTCAAAGGGCAGATCTGGCTATTTAGAACAAATGTACTGATTACAGCGCAAAGGTCATTAAAGATTTTAAAGATTTTGTTCCTTATAACCTTGTGTACTTTATTTTTATGTTTTCAGAGACTGAAAAAAAACTGATGTAAACAAAAAAGAACAGAGCAACCTGAAATTACTTTATTTATCTGGCAGTATCTGTAACATCATGCCATTTTAATGGGTTTTGCAGTCTAACTGATTATTGCTTTCTCTCTATTTTGTGGGTTCTAACAATTTACAAGCCCAGATGGGTGAGGAATTACCTGAATCGCATAAAATGCAAAGGCTGCTTATCCCTGTCTAATGTTTAATTGAACGTGGTTTCATTTTTCACCCCACCAAATGGAAAGTACAATAACACTAGCTTGGCTCTATCAAATTGGTTAATGACCTCTGCTTTTGTATCCTGTATAACCATTGAAAAGACTTATGACTGCATAAATGTTTTTTTTTTTTTTTGGTTCAAAGAATGTTCAGTGGGAGAAAAAAGACAAAAGAGGTTCACCAAACCAAACAAAGGGGAATCTCCATTTCTTTACTTCACATAAGCCATTTGACAGCTTGATTTTGGCTTACTGATATATGATGCCACTGCATGTGTTGTAAAATAAATAATTTAATTTTAAAATAATAAAATAAGTTTAACACCACAATGAATAATGATAAATAAAATAGTTTATTTTAGGGATGTAACAATATATCGTGTCACAATATATTGCAATACAAAAATGCAACAATACCGGTATGTATCGTGGATAGTGTAGTAGGGTATCTGGACTGTGTCAGTTGGGACTCATTCAAATTCTACATGTGAAAAAGCTTTTAACATTTGACTCTAGTAATTCACCAGCGAGTGTCAGAAAGTCCATTTCCTAATGGCGTTCATTGACACTTTCATAGTGAACGTGAGTTAAAACAAAAACAGCCATAAAACCAGCGATGAGCCAGCTTCACACAGACGTTATCATCGCAAAACCTTCCCCCTTTCCGGCAAGAAGGAACTCCAGTACTCCGGCCTCCTCCAGTCAAAAATGCATCTTAGGTTATGATAAAATGTATTACACTATACTTTCCATTCTTGAGAGTAGAAATGATGCTCGTCATGATTCTGACCACCCTTGTCATAAAACATGCAAAACATGCAAAACATGCAAATGAACGAGCCTTGACAAGACAAAGAAGACTGACTCGCGCCAAAAACTGAGGAGTCTCATTGGTTGGTTCCTCCCAAAGGAGGCGAGAACACTTTACTTTTAAAAGTCAGGATCTCGTGTTTGCAAACTCTCTCTTCCTTCTTCTTTGGGTGGCGCTTCAACATGTAACTCCTCTTCTTCGTGATCTCCTCTCCGGGGATCTTTTCTTTAGTTTGTTAAATTTTGTTTTTCCTTTTCGTATTCTACTTTGTTCATTTCCACAGACGAGTAATGAACTTAGCCTGAATTGTTTATTTGGTAACTTTACGTCCGAGACCTTTAAACCTTCATTTGAAAGTGCGCGCTCCGGACCCATCCGCAGACCACGTGACGCTCCCACGGAACACGTATCCACATGCCTTCGAAGCAGCCACACAAAGAGCAACTGTGCAAGTATTTGTTTATCGAGCTTTCAGAGCATTAAGAATGTGTTTTTCCGTGTTGTCTCTCAAAGGTTTACGGTCTGTAATTTGCCACTCTTCTTCGGGATCTCTCTCTCACTCACTTCCTGTTTCTTTCACTTTCAGTTTCTTTCAGTGTCATTTTGCTGTTTTATCGTTTGTTTTTATTCCATGTCTACGTAGTTTTCATTTTATTAAATACATTATATTCATTGGATTGACTGTCTTGTGCACATCTCAAAGTCCCTTTAATGTTGCGATCAAAAGCTACGTGCTTTACAAATTTATTGATACTTAAAAAGGTATTGTTATAGAACAGGGAAGTTAATCCTCGAGGCCAGATGAATAGCTTCTCTTGAAAGTCTATAAAGGAGAATAATTTAAGGAGGTTGATGAAGATCGAATGATCAGGTTTGCTGGACAAGCAGATGATTCGATCATAAATTAGTCCCTTTAAAGATTATCCTGACAATCAATCTATTTTAGACAATTGACATATTTATATTTAATTATAATTCTTATGATTGATTATTGATAGTACAATTGATCTATTTTTGCCGACCTGGATGGAGAACTGATCATAATTCGTTGTGTTCGGCTGTCCAAACAGGCCGTTGGTAACTTTTCCCTTTACGGGTAATTTTATAATTTGTAGGTGATTCCCCGATCATGTTTCATGATTAGTTATTAAAATTATATTCCCTGTAATAGAGCTAATCCCAAGATTCCCTACAATAGTGACAATGTATTGTGTATAGTTCACCCAAAATAAAAATTACTGTGAGAAAAAATTCAAGTTTTCACAGTTTTAGTGACAGTACTACATTAAACTACTACAGTATATATAATGTTGAATATAATGTATAATAATGGAATGGGGAAATATTTATGGGTTCTGATAATGCCAAATGTCTTATGTTACCAGTAAAAAGTGGTCTACATTATTTTAAATATATCTAGTCAGTGACAGTGCAAGCATATTTGTCTAAAATAATTCTGTATTTTCAGCTTCAGAATCATGAATATTTTTATTCTGGTGGCACTCTTGTCCTGTGCATTGGGTAACCTATTCATTTCCACCCACAATGTAATATAAAATTTAGCATTTTAATCAACAGTACATTTTTGTTAACCTTTTATCATGTCTTGGAGTATCGCAATAATATTGTAATCGTGAGGTCAGTATCATGATATTTATCAAATCGTGCCATTTCAAAAATCTTTCTTTATTGTCAGAAATATGTTTTCAAAAGCATCACTTGCATCAAATTGTATGTGACATAATTTCCAGTAGGCAACTGACTGCAAACAGGCACATCAGGACACAAACGAGCAGGCTTATGTGCCGGGGCTGAGCCCCGGCCCAATTTAACCACTGGTTACACCCCTAGTTTATATTGTTAAGCAGCTCTCCACAGTGCCAGTATAAGCATTTGTTTGTAAACATTATATATAAAGTTTCTTCTTTTTTTTGTGTGAATTTAGTGTCTCTTATGTAACTGTTACATTGCATATACATGTTATAATGTAAACAGACACATTTTTCAGGTTTTCAGAAAATAATATAGTATTGACAACTTAACTCAAAGGTACAATATGTAGGATTTTTTGCAGTACAATATCCAAAAACCACTAGGCCAATGTTATATATTTTGTTTAGTTAAATACTTACAATATCCCCAATGTTTCCAACTATTTGTAAATTGTGAGAAAATTGCGATTTTAACCAAGGAAACGGGACGTGTGAGCAGGGGTGAGGAGTCACCAGTCAATGGCGTCATATCCGCGTTACCCTCGGTTTCCGCTCGTACTGCCATAGTAACCATGGCGACAGACGTGGACAACTGGATTATGTATGTTATTCTAATGTTGACCTATAGCTTACTGCTAGTCTCATACAGCCAACAAACAACCTAACTAACAACATTCAACACACTCAAATGCCGTTTAGTGTGATAGTGTAACTGTTAGAGCAAGTGAAACAGCGCTGTGTTACCTCAAGTTTAATTCGTCTAATAAACTGACCTGTGTGAGTAGTAATTCAGCACCTGCGTGTATTTCGGTAGAATGAAATGTCCTTATTCCTTAATATCCACGGGACTCGCGTTGCGTGTGACGCTGGTATACGTCTCTCATTTGCAATCGCGCCCTGCTTCACACCACAGTCATGTTAAAAACATCAAAGTATTCACTCATCCATAAAAGATCCATCAGCTTGACGACAAGATCCATAATTCCGCTTAATGCTTTGCGTCATCGATATACACCTTTGTTATTGTAAGAGGTTAGCGACCCCTGGTGGCGAAAAATCCTATTGTACCTTCAACCAAAATCAGAAATTTGATTTTGTTGGCATTTGTACAACATTTAGGCCAGGACTAATGACTGCATCATTAACAAGACATGTTTGTTCAAATGCATATTGCACACAAAACTGGCAAGCACTTTCTAAAATTGGAATAAACTGAACTGAACCAACATTACAGCCACATTTCTGAAACATTACTGAACATTTATTGTCTCTGAAATAAATAAACAAACAATATAAATCACTTTTCTCCATACTGTCCTTATTTAGCACACCCGGCAATATTTAGCCTAAGAATAAACATTAATAAGCACATATATTTATCAAAATAATACAAACTGCAATCATGCAAATATTCACTGTAGGCTATATTAAACAAATAATAATCTAAACAGTGCGAAAATAAGCCTAGCTTTGTAGCGGTCCTAATTAGCACATTCAATCATGTCTTTATGAGCTTACAAAACTCAAATAAATTCACTCAACATAGTGTGTTAAATAATATTCACCGGATACATGTATGCATGACAAAACAGACTGAATGACAAGTAGAACATTTTCATACCTTGACTCCCACGTTGAAAGCAACCCTTTTCTTTCTTTCTTTCCTTTTTTTTTTTTTTTGGTGAACGGAAGCAAAGACACATGAATTTACGTAATTACGTAACAGAATGCGCAACTTGCACACCAGATGCAATGAGAAAAAAGCTAAAAGCCCTATAGCTGCCATTCCGCATAACAGAAGAACAGACACATTGCGAAGCAAGTTCACATAATTTCAGCAATAAAAACAGGAAAAAAAAAATAAACACTGGTGTGATATTTAAGTAAAACCATTTCGCTTAATTTAGAGATAAATTTGATAATTTGGTCAGCAGAAAAAAAAAGTATATTTATTTATTTATTTATTTGTTTGTTTGTTCGTTTGTTTTTTGTTTACATTTTGTGCAAGTGAGATGAGTCAAGTTCTTTTCTGCTTCTGGACTACTAGGTTTTCAAAATGGTGGCATGAGATGAATTAATTTGAGAACTTTGTGGGTTCAAGTGAGACTATTTTAGAGACTGAGTTCAACAGTTCATAAAACAGCTGGTTTTAAACGCCATAAGTTTAAGTTTTGCTCTTGTTTGACAGACAGCAAATAAATGCTAACCCCAGCGACTGGCTCTAAAATCTCAAGGTTGTGTTATTCAATCTTTGTGCTTGACCGTGGAAACTGTGAAACTGTTTTCAGTTTGATTCAATCAACCAGGGAGTAACAGAAACTCAATTTGCTGTGGTGCTATTAAACTGCTGACGTGAGACAGGGGAATTGTCCTGTCTGCTTTTACAGAATGGGTTTTTAACGGTGGATAGAAGTTCCCCAACTTTCTCCAGTAAACATGACTGAGCAAAACAAATGATGGTGTTGTTGACAATATGATACAATAAATTAACCTTTTTTGTCCTTTGAGAAGGAAATATATATGCATTCTCTCTCAAAAAAAAAAAAGAAGTTTAAAGTCTAATATAAAACAAATAATTAAATTGTATAACTGTTACGATGGCATGCCATTTTTGTGCCTATTCAACCAGCAATGTAAGTTCTCTTTAAACCTTTAAACAAAGTGAGAAATATGTCACATCTTAAGCCCTGTGCTGAGTGACAAGAGTCTCTATAGAGCGTCAATGTCCTGACTGTAAATGGAGCTGAAAAAATGGAAGCGTGGACACTGTATCAGTATCCAGGGAGCTACAGCCTGGACTTGAGCCTCTTTGAGTTCATGCTGGGCATGAGAAAGCACAGATTGCAGCTGTTATTAGAGCCTCCTCTTTTATCTCATCGGGAGCGTGGCAGGTGGGCCTTTCTTAATTCCTGGCTGTGGCTCCTGTGCAGGGTGCACAATAATGTTAAATGTGTTAAACTCTTCCAAAACCCAGTGAGCTGTTTGCTGTCTTCTGCTGTTTGCATCTTCCTTCTAAGGCGATATAGATAAAATCATAAATGAAGCATAACAAATCTTAAATATTAAAATATAAAAAATATATAGTACAAACAATTGGGTATAATAATGTATTTTTTCTGCAAAATATACAATGCTCCCTTTGAACAAAACAAGGCAAAGAAATAGATGCCTACCTTTAAGTTAGGAACCCATATATGTGCACACAGTGTAATGCCTTATAGGTTTTGGGACAGTGGACACCATTTTTTATATATCCTTTAAACCCCCACCCCTCCATCATAATCCAACTATCTTTCCGTGAAAGCTCATCTGTGTTGTTGTCAAATGTTGCCACATAATAAAGTTATGTTAGAAGTTTTTATTGAAAAATGGGTGCTGAAAATATTTTAACTGTATTTCTTTTTCACTGCTAAATAGTTTTATTTAAAAACAAAAAACAGTGAAAAGTTTTCCACTTTTGCAGAATACTGAAAAAAAGATAAACTGAAAATTAAACTAGATTAACTTTTAGTCACTAGAACTAAATGTTTCTGTCACTTTTTTATACATTCTGTGTTGCAAATGTGTGTGTGTGCGTGTGCGTGTGTGTTTTCTTCCATTTACCTTTAATTTAACCCCTTCGCTGTCACACCCCTTTTTGAGAATGGGGGTTAAAATGCACTATTCAAACTTAAATGGTTGTAATTCAAGAATGCTTTGGAATATAGACCTAAGTTTGGTCTTGTTTTAAAGGAAACACTCAGCAGATTATTTCTGAAGTGAAAACACTTCAAAAAAATGAAAGTATGAAAAAGTTATGGAAGTTTAAATGTACAGTAAATCATATACTGTACTATATATTTTTATTTTATATAAAATATATATTTTGCAAAATATTTTTTACTATAAAATTACTATAAAATCAAAGCCATAGATCTAGTTGTGTTCCAAATTTGAAGTTGATATCACAAAAATAAAAGTTCCCATGAGATTTTGTTTAGGCGTAGTACCAAATATAGCCACCGGGTGACATACATTCCATTGAATTTAGTTGTATACATTCTGCCTTAAAGGGGTGGTTCAGAATTTTGGACATCGGGCCTCATTTCCAAGTTAGCCTTAGTGTTATTTATCAGTGGAGACAGTTTTCAAAAATTTTCATCCAGTCGTTCCAGTTGCATAGTTCGCCGGTGCTAGGCTAGCGCGAGTCAACGGTAACTGCTAGCCTGCCATTAAAAAACAGTTTTACCCACTCCACAGTACACCAAAAGCAAATAAATTATAACGCCAGACTATCGATGTAAATGTCTGTTGAGAAAATAATGTGAGAAATCAAACTACCCTTTTACAAACTACCTTTAATCAAACTACAGGTGGCAACCTAACCTACTGTTGTAGGTTGCCACCTGTGAAATTTCCTCACTACTAAATATTCAACGGTCAACTGTTAGTGGTATTATAACAAAGTGGAAGCAATTGGGAACAACAGCAACTCAGCCATGAAAAATCCCAGAGCGGGCTCAGCGCATTCTGAGGCGCACAGAAGTCGCCAACTTTCTGCAGAGTCAATAGATACAGACCTCCAAACTTTGTGTGGCCTTCAGATTAGCTAAAGACCAGTGCGTAGAGAGCATCATGGAATGGGTTTCCATGGCCGAGCACCTGCATCCAAGCATTACATCACCAAGTGCAATGCAAAGCGTCGGATGCAGTGGTGTAAAGCACGCCGCCACTGGACTCTAGAGCAGTGGAGAGGTGTTCTCTGGAGTGACCAATCACACTTCTCTGTCTGGCGATCCGATGGACGAGTCTGGGTTTGGCGGTTGCCAGGACAACGGTACTTGCCTGACTGCATTGTGCCAAGTGTAATGTTTTGTGGAGGGGGGATTATGGTGTGGGGTTGTTTTTCAGGGGTTGAGTTTGGGCCCTTAGGTCCAGTGAAAGGAACTCCTAATGCTTCAGCATACCAAGACATTTTTTCCAACTTTGTGGGAACAGTTTGTAGATGGTTCCTTTCTGTTGGTGTCACTGACTTTGGGTGTTCCTGTGCACCCAGGAACCCGGCATCTTCCCTTCTTGTAACACATTATTTGCCATTATAAAGTAGTGTTCAAGACATCCTTGAAAAGTACCCCTTATCGCGCAACAAAAAGAAAAACTGAATTTGTGAACATGCAAAATAAAAACTTCATAAAACCTGCCAGAAGGCTTCGCTACACCTTCATACACACACACACACACACACATTTTTTATGTACAGTTAATGTCATTTTAAATAATATTACTAAAGCAAATAATCTTGCTTTCAACTCACAACATGTGCTCCTGTGACCATGTGTCAGAAAAGGACGTCCCACCTTCAAATGGTGCTTGATGGTGACTCCCAAACCTTATTGGACTGTTCTTTGATACTTTTTCAAACATTATAATTTGTTGCAATCATTTAAAGAAAAATGTACTGAACATAGGGCTTAAGAAAACTTTCCGTTGCCTGAGGGCAACGCTGTGCTGTAGAGCGGTGTTCTTCAACCCTGCTCCTGAAGGACCCCCAACACTGCACATTTTCTTGAATCAGGTGTGTTTGAATAGGGAGACAAAGAAAATGTGCAGTGTTGGGGGTTCTTCAGGAGCAGTGTTGAAGAACACTGCTGTAGAGGGTTAAATGAGTCCACCACCCAAGATTACTGTTATAAACATGAGCCTCGTCTGAAAGGCAAAGGGGAAGGTGTTGCTGTAATTTATGGTAATGTCTTCAGAATTACTGAGAAGTTTTGTTTTAAATATAATTATTTTGAAGTGCTGGTGCTTGATGTAACACTATCTAGTGTAAATGATAAATCACATTTGAGATTTGTGCTGGCTACTGTATACAGGCCACCAGGGCACCATACAGACTTTATCAAATCATTTGCTGATTTTCTATCAGAGTTAGTACTGGCTGCAGATAAAGTCCTAATTGTTGTTGGTGATTTTAATATACATGTAGATAACGAAAAGGATGCATTGGGATTGGCATTTAAAGACATTCTGAACTCTATTGGAGTTAGTCAACATGTGTCAGGACCGACTCATTGTCGTAATCATACTCTAGATCTAATATTATCACATGGAATCAATGTTGATGCCGTTGAAATTCTACAGCAGAGCGATGACATCTCAGATCATTATCTAGTCTTGTGTATACTTCATTTAGCCAAAGCTGCAAAGTCCACTCCATGTTACAATTATGTTAGACCTATCACTTCTGCCACTAAAGATTGCTTTATTAATAATATTCCTGATCAGTTTAATCTCCTCAGAATCCCAGAAACTTTTAACTCTCTCTTTTCCAGCACTTTAGACACAGTTGCTCCTTTGAGCTTAAAGAAGGTTAAAGAAAATAGTCCAACGCCGTGGTACAACGAGCACCCTGGGTTTATTTGAAACAGTGGCTAAATTAACGAAAAATGAAGCTTCAAACCCAGACGTTTCCAAGCAGCACAGCAGTAATGACTTTATGAACTTCTTTACTTACAAGATTGATAATATCATGGAGAAAATTATAACTATGCAACCGTCTACTACATTATCACATCAGGCAGTGCATTGTAGTCTCCTTGAGGAAACATTTTATTCATTCATTGCTATAGGAGAGGAAGAATTTTCTAAACTCGTTAAATCATCTAAATCGACAACATGTATGTTAGACCCTATTCCCACTAAGTTATTGAAAGAGATGTTCCCAGAGGTCATAGATCATCTTTTTAATATTAATTCATCTTTGTCATTAGGATACGTACCAAAAACTTTTAAGCTGGCTATGATTAAACCGCTTGAAAAAAAATGCAACTTGATTCTACAGAATTGGTCAATTACAGGCCGATCTCGAATCTACCTTTTCTGTCAAAGATACTAGAAAAGGCAGTATCCTCCCAACTATGTTCCTTTTTTAGAAATAAATGGTATCTGCGAGGATTTTCAGTCAGGATTTAGACCGTACCATAGTAATGAGACTGTTCTCATTAGTCACAAATAATTTGCTCTTATCATCCGTTCGTGGTTGTATCTCTCTATTAGTGTTACTCGATCTTAGTGCTGCATTTGATACTACTGACCACAACATTCTTTTAAATAGACTCAAATATAATGTTGGCATTAGTGGAATTGCATTAGCATGGTGTAAATCATACTTATCTGACCGTTATCAGTTTGTAGCAGTAAATTAAGAGATTTCTTATCGACCAAAAGTTCAGTATGGCGTACCACAAGGCTCAGTACTAGGATCGTTGCTGTTCACTCTGTACATGATGATGTACTCAGCTCTATATTTTTTCACACCCTGACGAAACTTATCAATTCACAAAATTAACGGAATGCATAGCTGATATAAAAAAACTGGATGACTAGTAATTTCCTACTACTTAATTCTGAAAAAATAGAGATTCTAATTATTGGACAGAAAATTCCTCACGTAATAACCTAGAATACTGTCTAACACTTGATTGCTGCTCTGTCAAGTCTTCGTCGTTGGTTAGGAACCTGGGTGTGCTCTTTGATTCCAATCTTTCATTTGAAAGTCACGAGTCTAGTATCTGTAAAACCGCATTTTCCATCTTAAAAATATATCTAAATTATGTCATATGCTCTCAATGACAAATGCGGAACAATTAGTTCATGCGTTCATGACATCAAGGTTATTGTAATGCTTTTATGGGTGGTTGCCCTGCACGCTTAATAAACAAACTACAGCTGGTCAAAAAGTTAGTCTCTCCCCTGTTAAGGCCTCCTTCACTTCACCTCTGTACAGATAAAACGTTGTCGGGATAATTCCAGTTCACGTGGCTACGCGGAAGCGATAAATTCTGTATTATAAATTTCTAAGGCCAGACAAGTAGTTTGTTGAGGGTTGGTTTGTAAAGAAGGACTCCACGTCTGCGCACATATATATTCAAACGTGCATACCTATAGACTAAACACGTAATACGCATGTCCATACCGTCAGCATTCTCACAGGTTCACGCTTTTTGAAGTTTGCGCAGAGATAACTTTTTTTTTATTTTTTTTTAAGGCTTGTACCTTGGAACCTATTTCATGGTTTGCGTTCTCGAGCCACCAGGCACTGTTATGTGCAAATGAGCGGCCGGAGTGCATTAAAGGTTTTCTGTTAAAAAGGTGTCGTGTAAGCGCCCCCTAAGTTAATAACTAATGATTGTTGCGACGGAAGTGAATCAATCAAAACTAACTTTAGCTAGAGCTGCTGTAAAGCCAAAACAATCTCTGTTACTTTAATTTCCTATTATGACTCTAAAGCTGCTTTGAAACAACCTATTGTTAAAAGCGCTATATAAATGAAGGTGACTTGACTTGACTATGCCGCTCTGAATTCAACCTTTTTCTTTTGAGCCCTGATCCTTTTGTCCAAGTGTGTCCTGTTAAATCATTAGTTCTTGTGTATGTATAACCCTCATGGTTTGTCTTTTATCTGGAGTGTTATGTATTTACTTTTACTCACATGAAACCACATAGGGTCATATAGCAAAATGAAGTGACAGACCAGAAGCTGCCAATACTACAAATGAGACCAGAAATAAAGCTTTTTTTTCTTCTCTCACCTCAAGTTTATGTACTGAAGAATTACCATATTCTGCAGGAAACTCAATATCAAGCATGGTTTCATCTCACAGGATTATTTTAACTATGGCTTTGCAGAATTGCCAATTCCCCTGCTCGTCTTTCTTCTGATGAAATCCTACAGGTGCATCCGGGATTTCAGCTGCAGTATTCCATCAAATCCAAAGGATTTTTTTAGGACACTTGTAGTATTCCTCTGAACAGTATCAATATCATGCTGGCTTTATGCTGGACCTTTTTTCTCTAGTTTTATTATTATTGTTATTATTATTATTAAAGGACTGGATTGTGTATATGTGATATAAATTGAATAAGCCTGAAATACAACATTCAACTTATCAACTAAACATAATTTTGTTGTCTGGGCCTTATCTTGGTATGCTTTTTTTATTATTCCAAAGTGTCCAATTCTAAGTTGTACTTAGAGACAGCTCTAGTAATGGTAAAGGAATTTGACATGAAAACAAACAGTTTTAACTGTTTATTGGCTTTAAAAGAAAATGGTGTAGCTGTCAACATAAATTAAACTTCAGCTTCTGCATCAGGAGTATTTTATTGTTTAGTCAAAATGACAGAAACTTTGTAGCAACCCATCAGTTACTCAAACTGCATCTCAAAATCCAAGAAAATGTCACGGATGGAACAGGAGTCAGACAGGTGGTAAGTGAAATAGTGTTTATTTATAGTTTACAGATCCAGACAGAGATATGGTGAGTATGCAAGCAGAAGATATTCAGGTTGGAACTTAGCTGAAGGATAACCAGAGTCTTTGTTTACAGATGCGGATGGAGAGTCACTGGGAACAGGCTGATGACCGGAGACTGGAGACTGAACTTCTGTGTGAAGGTTAGCAGGTGATCGATGGATGGAACTCAGGTAGGTAGCGGGTAAGTTGCAGGAAAGTAGCATTATAGTCTGTAGTGTCATGTAGAGAAGTTGAATATATAGGGAGGTGAACTGATGAGGTGCAGGTGATGGTGATTAAAACTCAGGGGACTGTGAACGAGTGGGAGGAGTGAGTGGAGCTGGTGGAATCCTGACAGTACCCCCCTCCTCCGAGGCGGCTCTCGACGCTTGAGACGAGGGACGAAGACGGCGACGAGGTCTACCACAAACTGAGTGAGGAGATCTGGATCCAGGATATCATCGCGAGGAACCCACGACCGTTCCTCTGGACCATAATCCTCCCAGTCAACCAGATATTCCAGCCGAGGACCTCGTCGCCGTGAGTCCATGATGGTGCGGACTCGGTAGATGGGCTCTTGCTCGACTGGAACCGGAGGAGGAGGTACGTCCTCTGGGACGGTTTATGTGGGAGGAGAAGTGACAGGTTCAATGAAGGGCTTCAACAGTGACACATGAAAAGATGGTGAAATCCTGTATTGTGGAGGAAGGTCAAGCCTGTAGGTGACTTCGTTCAGCTGCCTCTGCACGGTGAAAGGACCGATGTATCGAGGACTCAGCTTATGGCAGGGCAGGCGGAGGCAGATGTCCCTGGTCGAAAGCCACACCTTTTGTCCAGGCTGGTACTGCTGAGGTTCAACACGACGACATTCAGCTTGGTCTTTGTGCCTCCGCACTGCCTGATGGAGGTGCACGTGAGCCGAGTCCCATACCCTCTCGCTCTGATGGAACCAGTAATCGACAGCTGGAACCTCAGAGGGCTCACCCGACCAAGGGAAGAGTGGAGGTTGATAACCCAGGACACACTGAAAGGGGGTGAGCCCAGTGGTGGATTGCCGAAGGGAATTCTGGGCGTACTCCGCCCAGGGAAGGAACCGGCTCCAGCTGTCCTGGTACTGGTGGCAATAGGTCCTGAGATGTCGTGCGATCTCCTGGATCTTCCGCTCAGTCTGGCCGTTTGTCTGAGGGTGGTATCCAGAAGATAAGCTGACAGTAACCCCTAGGAGTCTGAAGGAGGCTTGCCAAACCCTTGAAATGAACTGTGGACCTTTGTCCGACACTATGTCCTCGGGGATGCCGAAGTTTCGAAACGCATGATTGAAGAGGGCCTCTGCGGCCTCAAACGCAGTTGGAAGTCCAGGCAATGGGATCAGCTTGCAAGCCTTCGAAAAGCGATCCACAACGACAAGGACACAAGTGTGGCTACTGGATCTGGGAAGGTCCGTCATGAAATCAATTCCAAGGTGGGACCACGGTTGTTGTGGGATAGGAAGTGGCACGAGCTTGCCCTCCGGGAGTCTTCTGGGGGTGTTGGTAATGGCACAGACTGAGCATCCCCGAACGTACCTGGAACCATCTCATGAGATGGACGGCCACCAGTACCGATTACTGAGGAGCGAGAGGGTACGCCTGCTACCTGGATGTCCAGAGCCCGGAGCGGTATGAGCTGAGCCCAGAAGGGCGGCACGAAGATGGAGAGGTACGAAGACGCGCCCCTCTGGACCTCCCGGCGGAGCGGGATGACGAAGGTTCTCCTGGGAAATCTGCTCGTCGATGTCCCAGATGATGGGGCTGATGATCATGGCTGGAGGGAGGATAGGTTCTGGTAGCGAATCTTCGGTTGAAGCATGATGAGGACGAGAGAGAGCATCCACTTTGCAATTCTTGCTTCCAGGTCGGTATGACACGGTAAAATCAAAGCGGGTAAAGAAGAGAGCCCATCGAGCCTGACGGGGATTCAGCCTTTTCGCTTCTCTGAGGTATTCCAGGTTGCGATGATCGGTTATAAACTCAAACTGGTGATTAGCTCCCTCCAGCCAATGCCTCCATTCCTCTAACGCAAGCTTGATGGCGAGCAGCTCCCGATTCCCAATATCATAGTTCCGCTCCGCCGGGGACAGCTTCTTAGAGTAGAAGGCACATGGATGGAGTTTGGGAGGATCACCCTGCCGCTGTGATAGAACTGCTCCAACTCCTGTTGAGGATGTGTCCACCTCAACAACAAATGGTATATCTGGGTTAGGATGAACCAGGATGGGAGCAGTCAGGAAGGCTTCTTTCAGTTGTTGAAAGGCTAAGATGGCTTCAGGAGATAAAGACAGAGACTTGGGCCGGCCCTTTAGAGACGAGGTCAAAGGAGAACTGATGTGACTGTAGTTATTGATGAATCTTCTATAGAAATTGGCGAATTCGAGAAACCGTTGAAGATCCTTCACAGTAGAGGGCAGGGGCCAGTTCCGAATAGTTTCCACCTTCCTCTGGTCCATCTCCACTCCCTGTTGGTCTATGATGGAGCCCAGAAATTGCACAGTGGTGGTGTGAAACTCACATTTCTCCAGTTTCAGGTACAGTTTATGAGTTCTCAGTTTCTCCAAAACTAGAGTGACATGGCGCTGATGCTCAGCAAGAGATGAGGAGTAGATGAGAATATCGTCGATATAGACAACCACAAATCTGTTGAGATACTCTCGGAAGACCTCGTTCATGTAACCCTGGAAGACAGCTTGGGCGTTGGACAGTTCGAAGGGCATGACTCGATACTCATAGTGACCTGAGGGTGTGACGAATGCCGTCTTCCATTCATCACCTCGTCGAATGCGAATCAAGTTGTACGCACTGCGTAAATCGAACTTAGAAAAGATGCGGGCTCCACGCAGCTGCTCCAATGCTGCTGGGACCAGAGGAAGCGGATAACTAAACTTCACAGTTTGAGAGTTGAGATGATGATAATCAATGCACGGCCTCAAGCCTCCGTCCTTCTTAGCCACGAAAAAGAAGCTGGAAGCGGCAGGGGATGTAGATGGTCGAATGAACTCCTGTTGAAGAGCCTCCTCCACATACTCCTCCATGGCCTTCTGCTCCGGGATGGACAGAGGATAGACGCGGCCTTTAGACAGGGTGGCTCCAGGTAGCAGGTCGATAGCGCAATCCCATGGCCGGTGAGGTGGTAGTTTGGTCGCCAACTGCTTGCTAAACACATCCTGGAACGCCCTATACTCAGCAGGAATCTCCACCTGGTGATGGACCTCCTTATATTAGCCCGGTTCTGTCAACACTGCATTGGCTGCCTATTAAACATCGTATACATTTAAAAATATTGCTGATTACTTACAAAGCACTAAATGGTTTAGCTCCGCAGTACTTGAGCGAGCTTTTAACGCATTATAGTCCTTCACGCTATTGCGTTCTCGAAATTCCGGCCAGTTGATAATACCTAGAATATCAAAATCGACTGCTGGCGGTAGCTCCTTTTCCTATTTAGCACCAAAACTCTGGAACAATCTTCCTAACATAGTCCGGGAAGCAGACACACTCTGTCAGTTCAAATCTAGACTAAAAACATCTCTTTGGCCTAGCATACACATAACACACTATAGACTTCCTTAATTCAAAATTAGGCTGCGTAGTTTAGATCAGCCGGAACCGGGGAACACGTCCCGTAAATCCTGATGTACTTGGTACATCATAAGAAGGATGGTGTCTACGCTAATATTAGTCTCTCTATCCCGAGGGACCCTCTATGGTGGACCTGCGCCTGGACCCATCCCAACTCATCCTGAAGTGCCAGCCTCATCAGCCCTGTGAAGGCCTCATCGACACGACAGCCATCGACACTGATCCTCAACAACTCGTCTCCATACCGGCGTGATTACTTCGACTTCCAACCAGATGGAAATGGATAAATACTCTAAATGTTCCGATCCAATCTGACTTGTAATGCTGCCCGAATCATACATTGTTCCTTCGTTGGCCAGAGGAGAACTGGCCCCCGACTGAGTCTGGGTTCTCCCAAGGTTTTTTTCTCCATTCTGTTACCTGATGGAGTTTTGGTTCCTTGCCACTGTTGCCTTGGCTTTTGGCTTGCTTAGTTGGGGACATTTAATATTCAACAATATTATTGATCTGCCTTACTTAAGGTGGACGTTGATGCAATTGTCTTCTAGAAACAAACTTTGTTGTATTATTTTCATGTTATCACTGTGAAGCTGCTTTGATACAATCTGTATTGTAAAAAGCGCTATATAAATAAAGGTGACTTGACTTGACTTGACTTGACCTCCGGACTCTCAATGGACGTGGAACACACGGGAAACTCGGACTTTCCCACCGAAGATGAAGAAGACGGGGCTTTCTGGACCTTCTCAACAGAAGCTAGACAGGAATGCGAGCAGTCTTCTCCCCAGCGAAGGACCTCCCCGGATTTCCAGTCGATGATGGGTTGATGTTGGACCATCCAAGGGCGTCCCAGAATGAGCTCAGCAGTGGACTCCTCCAGCACCATGAAGGAGATCTCTTCCGAGTGCAGGCAGCCGATGTGGAGCGTCAGTGTGGGGGTGAAGTGACGAATTCGACCTCGACCCAGCGGTCTACCCTGGATGGTTTGGACTCGGAGATCTTGATGACTTCGGCGTTTACGAACGTTCAATTTTTGTAGGAGTTGAGTGGAAATGAAGTTCCCCATCGAGCCGGAGTCGAGGAGGGCTTGTGCTGAGACACATACACTGGAGGTTAATAAATGAACAGTTGTGCGGTTCAAGGTTGAAATCTTAGGAGGAAGATGAATGGTGCTTACCGCAGGGCGTTGAGGTCGAATAGGGCAGGAGTTGATGAGATGTTTATCACCCCCACAGTATAGACAAAGACGCTGTTGAATTCTACGCTGCCGCTCTGAAGAAGAAAGATGAGTGGAGTCAATCTGCATGGGCTCGGGTGCTGGAGGGGCGACTGATGGAGCCGAGGACGGAGGATTTACAGCGGTTTCTAGAACATCACAGCCAGATAAGCGTTGAGATATTCGAATGGTTTTCTCAATGAGGTTTTCAATTCCCAAGAAATCCTCATATACCACTACCAGCTGACGGATGTTAGGGTTGAGACCATGTCGAAAAGCTGTCATCAAAGCTGTCTCATTCCAGCCATAGAAGCCGCCAGCGTGCGAAATAGAAGGGCATATGTACTCACTGAAGACTTTCCTTGACGAAGGTTGAAGAGCTGATCGTGAACGGTGAGATCGGAAACTGTCTGACCAAACACTTCCTTGAAATGCTGAATCAAACTTGAAAGGGATTTAACCGCAGGAGAATCTGAATTCCAGAGAGTTTGGGCCCATTGGAGAGCTCTGCCGGACAGCAGGGAGATAATAAACGCCACTCAGGCTGAATCGTTAAGAGAATTGATGTGCCTGCATTTGGAAATATAGCGATACCTGAAGCAAAAAAACGCTGCAATCCTCCGCCTCTCCGTTGAATGTCGCTGGTCGGGCCATGGGACTCACAGAGGCAGCTGACGAAGCAGCGGATGTTTGCGGAAGTGAATGGTGGCGTGCTGGGTGAAGGAGATCCTCGGGAACGGTGGGTGGATTAGCCGGTGGAGAAGGAAGTAAGGACTGGCGAACAGCCTGAACCAGTTCCGCGAATGGATCGCGAGATGGCTTCTCCACGGGCTCCGCTGGACTCTGCATTTCGTTGGTCTGGTCTTCTGTCACGGATGGAACAGGAGTCAGACAGGTGGTAAGTGAAATAGTGTTTATTTACAGTTTGCAGATCCAGACAGAGATATGGTGAGAATGCAAGCAGACGATATTCAGGATGGAACTTAGCTGAAAGATAACCAGAGTCTTTGTTTACAGATGCGGATGGAGAGTCACTGGGAACAGGCTGATGACCGGAGACTGGAGACTGAACTTCCGTGTGAAGGTTAGCAGGTGATCGATGGATGGAACTCCGGAAGGTAGCGGGTAAGTTGCAGGAAAGTAGCGTGATAGTCTGTAGTGTCATGTAGAGACGAGACCAGACAATGAGTGTGTGAAGAGGAGTTGAATATATAGGGAGGTGTACTGATGAGGTGCAGGTGATGGTGATTAAAACTCAGGGGACTGTGAACGAGTGGGAGGAGTGAGTGAAGCTGGTGGAATCCTGACAGAAAAGTTTGGTGGGCACATAAATCTATTGATTTTTTATTATTATTATTTATTTTCTTTTTTTTACACTGTATGTCTTAAAACAATTGTTGCACTTTTATTTTTAATTCAGAGAGTCCCTATATTGATTAGATATGTTTATGAACAGAAGACCATAGTCAATTCAGGGTCACTTTCCTCCTCTTACATCTTCAAACAGTCTGAATGGAAAATTAATGACAGAAGAAAACACTCTTGGCTAATAAAAGGATGTGCTTTGCCTGATGAAACTCTTATCTAAATATGATTAACTTCGCTCTACTGCTGTCGCTGGCAATGAATGTCAGCTCACTGATTAAAGGGGGGACACATAAAACAGGCCTGCTACCTGGTAGGAAGTATGCAGGAAGAAGCTGTTTTTCTCTTTTCCTTTTCATCTGTATGGTGGATGAGCTCTTCATTACTTCCCAGACCATGAAGACAGTGTTCACCTTTTAACAAGCCCCTGTAAATGTCAAGCTTCAATTTGAGAGGAATACTCTTCAGACAGGGGTGATTCTGCAAAGCACTCACAAAATCAGACTGCAAATCATTATTTTAATGCTCTCCATTTCAAATGTGAGGAAGAAAAAGCGTGAGAGCATTTCAAATTATAAAGAAGTCCTATTGGTACAAGCCCCATTGGTTGACCCTTCACGCTGTTCTTAAAAGAGAACATTGATCCAGAGAGAGCATTTCATGCACTGCTACAGTGAGACGCTGGAGATATTGGATGATTGAAACCGCAGCCACAGGTATGTCATGCTTCTTAATGTTACAGCTCAGACAGCTATCCAGAGGGGATTAAAATGCCTTTCAAACTCAAAACTCAATTTTGGTACCAATTACATTTGCAAAAGAGAGGTTTATATAGTTAGAGTAAACTCTCCATTTGCTATAAACTTGCTGTCTGTTGTGTCTTTCTGTTTCCTTATACCCTCCTATGTTACGTGATTGTTCTACATAAACACAGTAGAGTTTGAGTGTATCATTCATTGAAATAAAAGAAAGACAGAAAAAGAAGTTGACGACGGAACGCGGATCAAGAAAAAGGAATCACAACAGTTGACGAACTGAAACAAAGAGGGGAGTGAGTAAAAAAAAATGGCTGGATTTTGACTACTTTGTGCTGGCAAGCGAAAAAAAGATGAAACAATTGTGCCAACATTTCTAAGTGTCATGGGTGTGAAAACGTTTAATATGTTGCGCATTTTGACTCAGCCACAGAAACCAGGCGACAAATCATATGAGGAAATAGTGGGCTTACTCAAGGACCACTAATCACCCAAACCACTGATTATCGCAGAGAGATTTTGTTTCCATTAAAGAAATCAGCAAGATGGTGAATCCATCTCACAATTCGTGGCTGTGTTGAAACGATTGTCCGAGCATTGTGAGTTTGGCCAGTCATTGAGTGACACCATACGTGATAGGCTTGTCTGTGGTCTTCGAAGTGAAGCTATACAAAAACGACTAACTGAAAGTAACTTAACTTTACAGAAGGCCATAGAGATAAGCACGTCAATGGAAATGGCCGCAAAAGAGGCACAACAACTAAGTGCATCCACCCATGTGCACAAAGTGTATGCTGATTCAAAGAACAAGTCAATCTCAGATAAACCATGTTACCTGTGGAAAAGTGGGTTACCAGCCTGAAGATTGTTGGTGCAAAGACATGAACTGTAGAAATTGTGGCAAGAAAGGCCACATTGAACGTGCCTGCTAAAACAAAAAGACACAACCAAGGAAAAATGCTGGACCTAAAAAGAAAAATTACCAGAAATTTAAACAAAAGCATGTGAATCAAATGGAAAATGCCCGGCACACACAGAGTGATTCTGGATCTGAGGAAGAGGATGCCTTCTGTGTTTTATCTGTTTCAGGAGATGAACAGGGCTATAGAGCGCGGGCGTAGACGTTATGGAACGGTGCATTGTGGGTAATGGCTGCCATTTTAGAGGCTACGCAAATGCCGGTTTGGAATAAGGTAATAGCGTAGCCGGCCGGTCTCCACCGGCACCGAAAAAGAGTTATGGACCGTGACAAAAAAAAGTTGGCTATACCGTATACTGACAAACTTAAAGCTGCAGTCCGTAGCTTTTCCTCTTTGTCGCCATCTCTGTTTGAAGTCTGCAATTACAGTCATTCGCGGAATTATTAATTTTACGCGAGTTGTACATCGGCATGAAACAGCGCGGATGAACACAATGTTGTGAGGAGAGTGCGCGTCGCGGCTGTCGGTCACAGCGCCGGTGTGGATACTGGCATTCAGAATCACACATTCTACTTTTTGGAAGTACAGGATGACCAACATAAGAATTTTCACCGGAAAATGTCCTCTGAACAAGTAAGTAACATTCACTTTTGTTCAGATCAACTAAGGGGAAAAATGCATTGCACTGTCTGCAGTAAATCGCGCTGATTAAATCTAACGATCGCTTATCATGTCGAACCGTGCAAATTATAGGCCTACTTTGTTCTCAAATTGTTAATGTTAACAACATCAGCATTGCGTGATTTAATGTGTTTTATGGTTACCTGTAGTTCAGAATTCATATTCTCCATAATAGCTAAACGAGAAAGGCACAACAAAGGAAACTCCATAACTGTGTGAATTAAGTAAACTTGTGGTACTGTTACACGATTGAACTATTGAAATGTCTTACTTGTTTGTCCAGCAGAAAAAAGCGTCTCTTCTTCCGTTTTGAACCCCTTCACGCACTTTTCAAAAGCCCTGCCGATGTTTATCCTTGTGTTCACATGAGACGGTTGCTGTCTTTCTCTAGCCACTTTAAATCCGAAGTACGAAGTCTTTTGGGTTTTATAACTGGTGAATCTCCAGTTGACACTGATGATTGTCGTTTGGATCTTTCTGGATCCGCCATAAGTTAAATTATGTAAAGTGCTGCGAGAAAAGGCTATACATCTCTACATCTCCACACCGTCAACGTCCTCACGCGCAGTATAGCCGGCTAGCCGAAACTCCTTCTTTATGTGTACAGATGTGACGTAATGACGCAAAGACATGCTCGAATTTCCCGCGGAAACCCACCAGTACCACTGGAATTAAAATCATTATTACAAGCTAACCGTTTTGAATCGAGCTACGGCAACCAGATAGGTTTGAACACTGGCTGAATATGTTTTTTTTTTAAATAATTATTTTGGATTATTTTTAACTTGAAAAAAGTTACGGACTGCAGCTTTAATTATGAAGCCAAACAACGTTACTTAAAAAAGAAATTAGGATATAGGCGGAATAGATCCCTATGAACAGAGTATGGTGTAATAAATATGAAAGTTTACCACGCCTAAAGGCCTGTTCACACCGGGACAAATTTCGCGCGCGATATTCGCCGACGTTTAACGCCTCGTGACTAAACAAAGAGCGCCAATGTGAGTGTGCACACCGACGCGAAAAACGCCACGCGTAAAAGCGTCATTTTTTTAAAAAACGCCTCGGGTTCATTTTTTTTGGTTTGACGCGCCGCGTCAAAAACTATCCGACCAATGAGATTGGCACTTTTGCTCACGTGTCTGGAGCGTCTGAAGTTACAGTAAAACACAACTTGGGGGCGCTCAAACACAAAACGGTCTTGCCGAGCACACATACATTACGGCGAAGATATACGCCAAGTAGCGTCTACACTGCCGGGAAGAAATAAGACGAGGAAGATGCAAGGCAAGATGAATGTAGAGCTGCTGGTCTCGTTGGTGTCGGAACATAAAGAACTATGACAAACGTGACAGCGACTACAAAATAGGACTATTTCTGTTTTACATTAAGCGCCATCTAATGTCAGGGAATGAATTGGCATGTTCACTCGGCTCATCGTCAGCGAAAATCGCTTGGGTATGAACACAAAAAACGCGTTGAAAAACGCTGGCGAATAACGCGCGCCGATATTCGTACCGGTGTGTACGGCCCTTAAGTTTCCCTGATATTTTGTCCTACCTGGTCTGTGGAGTGAGCGCTTACACCTCCGATCAATTTAAAAACTTCAAGTCACTGGAGGCTCACCTGCAGTTCACAAATGGATGGGTGCAAGATCTGCAGATATACAAAGTAAACACGGAGAAAACAATCGTTCGCACTAAGGTAACGTTAACGTGAACCAAGCATAAGTGTTGACACACACACACACTTGTCAGATTCTGTGAGCTATGAAGCTTGTCTATGCGTTTTTTTACACTTCAGTAATAATTACTCACCTATCATACGTGCAATAATCTACTGTTTTCGTCCGGTAGTTCTGTAATCCGGTATGATATTGACTAACATTCACCTCAGACACAACCCACCGTTCACGGTTCAAACAAGACGCCTCACTTCCTATTTTGATATCGTTCCGGTTGTGACGTCGACCTCGCCTGATTGGTGGACGGCGGCCGGTAAACTAATTTAAATGGATATTTTACTAAACTAAACTAGTGGATTATCAACGTAGTAAAATATTATTGCAAATGTCTGTATTTATTTGTGCAGAAAAAAAGCTTTTGTCAAACACAATAGTGCTCAAATTTTTCAGTCTGATCCGTGTGCAAGACAGCCATGGTTCACTGAGGTCTCTGCATTTTAACTGCTTTGGTTAAAAGCATCTGCTAAATTAATGAATTTAAAGGAGGAAGTGGCAGCAGTTGTGTCATCACCCCATCCGTCCTTGCAGCCACACTTGTGTGCTGCAATTGTGCAACATCTGGAGGAGACATTCCCTCTCACTCTTATCAAATGCGCTGCGTCAATTCTTTTTTAGGTTATGCACTCCCAGCGGCTGAATGAACCGCCACTTCAGCCATGGGTCCTGTGGAAAGGTTGATAATGGGCATTGCATATGCATGGCTGGCATTGCTGGGTCTTGCACCCATGTTGGGGCTTTGCTGTTCAAAATCGAGGCAGCAGTGAGGATACAGGGGACCAAGACGGTTACAGATGTTCCAGCGTACTGGATGATGCCCTCTAATGTGGACAAGGTTCGAGCGGAGGTGGCCCACAAAATTGATTTCTCCTCTGACGCTGCTCAACGGAAAGAACTGGACCGGCGCATCAGTGGAGAAAAAGGCAGGCCTGGTATTCGTACCCGTGCTGGTAACATGAGTTCATGTGAACACAACCCCACACTTTCTGACCTGTCACCTTTTTTAAGCATTTTGCACACACACAGCAAGGCTGTTTGTCTGACGGGGATGGAGGACTATTATCAACATTATAAAGACCCTGTCTCCCCTCGCATACTGCAAAAGACCTTGCTGCAGCTTCATGATACAGGCAAGTATGGATGTGAGCTGTCTCTCCTCCAACAGCAATGTGAGGGCCTCGCAGACACGACTGCAGTAAATGAGGCACAGGCTGCTATGGTGGAAGACGAAACAAAACGGCAATACCTATCACCGGCCTGGTACGCCCTGAGAGCAGGTAGGATAACTGCATCCAACATCCATGCCATTGTGTCCACCAGTGTTTCCAAACCTGCCATCTCAACTGTGAGGAAGGTCTGCTACCCAAATAAATCGGCCACCACAGCTGCCATCAGATGGGAGATAGAACATGAGGAAGAGGCAAGGCAGGCCTATGTCACTATTATGGCACCGCAGCATGAAACCCTGAAGGTGGAGCAATGTGGGTTCATATTAAATCCATCCTTTCCAGAAGTTGGGGCCTCACCTGATGGGCTCATCCACTGCACTTGTTATGGAAAAGGCTGTCTGGAAGTCAAGTGCACGTTTAAGCACTGCAATGCCCACATCCTACGAGCCTGTGTGGATGACATGAATTTCTACCTCCAGGTAACTGATGGTAAAATTAGCTTGAAGAAGACACATTAATACTACAGCCAAGTGCAAACACAAATCTTTGTGACTGAGTCAAAGTTCTGTGACTTTGTAGTGTGGACTGTGATAGACTGTGTTGTAGTTAGAATTCTACCTGATGCAGGCTTTTGGAGCATGTGTTTAGCTAAAGCACGAGAGTTCTTTCTTAAAGGGACAATGTGTAGGAATTTCTCCCATCTAGCGGTGAAAATGTATTTTGCATTCAAACGAATTGTGCTCTCCAGCGCCTCGCTTTTTCAAATGCGCGTTGCATCTACGGTAGCCATAATGTACCAAAAAGCTATGACAGGGTGTCTTCTAATAGCACTTCGTTGAGTGTTCCTTCGGGTGAACAGGTTTGTCATTTCAAACAAACAGCAACTTGACACAACAAACAAACGAATGTTACAGTATGAATTACTGACTGTGAAAAACATGAACTATTGTAATAAGTAGTTATGCCTTCTTTATTCGTTATATTTTCTGAAGTACATGCATTGTTAGATATCATCATCAACTTTTAACTATAAATGTTCATCTGTCTATAAAATAAATTACACAACCAAACAATGAAAAAAAGCTTGTAATTAAGACTGTAACATTGACTTACCTGTCGAGAAGAAAGCAGGCAACTTCAGCGTCTCTTTTGAAATCTTTCTCCTGCATTAGCTCTATCCACCTGGAATAAGCTATCCCGACATTAACTTGTGTTTTTTGTAATTTCCGGTCACGTTTCCTTTTACAATCTATTTTGGACTTTTCTGGTGACGAGGATTTGCAATGCAGCCTTTTAAACTTGCCGGGGCAGTGACAAGCGCCTCTCACTGCTCTGCTCCTCCGTTTCTGCTGCTTTCAGTTACGTCACGCTGGCTCTGAACGAAAACGCGTTGTGGAAACGCGTTGGCCTTGTACTTTTTGTCCCTCTCTGCTATTATAGTTTTTCAAGATGGCGGAACTACATGGAAGCCTCCGTGGACCTACCCGCCCCATAAAGATAATAAATTCTTTGTTTACGAGGATAAGTCAGATAATTGGCAGAGGTATTTGTACACCACTGAGGACATATTTATGAATAAAAATATTGATTTTAAATAATAAAATACATAAAAAAGTACACATTGTCCCATTAAAGTGTGTCTGCCGGAGCTTGTGGCTCACCATTACACTAGGGCAGCCTCCACAACACCGCATGCCAAGCCTTTAACAGGAGTCTCGCAGACATCTCGCACAGATCCCCCTATGACATCCAGGCCAAAGAAACGGGCTCTGCAGAAGAAAAACAAACTATGGTGCCTCTGTAGAGGTCCTGAAGGACTTGATGACATGGTAGCATGTGACAATGAGAACTGTGTAGTTTAGTGGTTCCATCTCCGGTGTGTGGGGCTTAGGCCCCGTTTACACGAGAACGATTCCGGGTGAAAACGTAAAAATATTTTATCGGATGTGCCTTTCGTTTACACGGCAACGGCATTTTGGGGGCTTAAAAACGCAAAAAAGTGAAACCACCCTCCAGAGTGGAAATCTTAAAAACGCTCCACCGTCGCGTTCCCGTCTAAACGGTAAAAACGCAAATCTGCTCACGGTGGCTCTCGTCGCGTACGCGTTTACGTCACATGCATGCGCCAGTACAGGAAAATAACAACCAACATGTCAGATTATTTCCATACGTCGGACCTTCAAGTTGCCCTAGCAGCTCTGAAAAACATACTAGAGTCTTTTCAGCAGTTGTACAAAATATTCTAAGATATTGGTGTTGTTGTGTGGCAGTGCTTCACATTGCCACCTAGCCGCCTGGAGTGCATACTACATCGAATTTCACACACTTTTGCGTCACCATATGCACGCGGATTTCCCAACCATAACACTCGTCTAAACGCAGAATAAAAAGTGATAACGCAACGCCACTTTTGCGTTTTCTCTTCAGATCGTTTCCGTGTAAACATAGCCTTAGTGAGGCACTGTAGCAACATCGAGATTTGCCTTAATTAGCTCAAATTATTTATAGGGAATTTTAATAATTAATCATGAAATATGATTAATATATTGCATATTACAGTTAAATTATCGAAATTGAAAACAGATCGATCGTATGTATGAATGGTAAATCATAACGAATTATAATTCCTCATTCATAAATCAATCGTCTCATTACAGATCGATTATATGAGATAACTTTAAGGGAATTAATTTAGTTATCAAACAATCGGTTTGTCCAGCAAACAGCCGTAAGATTAACTTACCAACTTCTCAACAAAGTTATCCCTTTTTATAAACTCCAAGAAATATCAATGTTCCGGCCGTGAACATTAATTTTCTTGTGTTTATAAAATTTAGGTTACTGAAATAGTAACAACTCGTAAAGCTTTGTAGCTATAAAGATCATCATTTCATTGACTTGTAATATAAGCTCTTAGACAGAAAGCAATCAAGAATATGGTTTTAATAATTGAAACTACGGATACATTGGACTACAATTTCACACAGAATATGTACAGTATACACCCGAAACAAACAAAACGAAAAACATTACAAACACGAAATAAATTGGATGAGAGAGGAAGATAAAAATGAGGGAGAGGGAGAGAGAGTTGGGAAGAGAGAGAGAGAGGGAGAGATTGAGGGAGAGAGAGATTGAGAGTAAGGAGATCTGGAGAGATCTTCTTGTGTCAAAATTCATCACAGACACAGAACCTTTGAGACAACAAGAATCAACAGATCTTAAACCTTGAAAGCATGGTAAAACGGGTACTTGCATGGTTCTCCGTGTCTGAGAACGAAAGCGTGTGTGTGTCTCTGTCCTCGTGTCACGCGTTCACGTGGTCTTTCAGAGCAGGCAAAGCGCGTTAGTTTGAATGTCCTTTGAGGTGCAGTTGCGGGTTGGTTCAAAGAGTCTCTTTAAAGTTGAAGTTGCCGATTACGTTCATTTCACTGAAACTAAACGTAAGAAAATAAAGAAAGATTAAAGAAAACGGAGAAACACGGCGTAAAAGCTCCCTAAGGAGCCATGGAACCGGAAACCTCTCACAGGGAAAATGCTCTCTTGTGCTCCGAAAGAAACTTCTGTGTCTCTTATGGAGAGGAGGGTTCACGCCTCTGTTTGCGCGAACCACACATGACCGTCCGCGGATCTGAAGCGGACACAGTTCTCTTTGTCCTGTGGGGGATGCCCACTTGACTGAGTCATGAGGAGATTGTATTTGAGCCGTTCGGCTCCTGAAATATGAAATGTGTAAAATAATGCACCTTACTTCATTATGCTATCGGAATTCGGCTCCGTTAGATTGAGGGAATTACAGACATATCAGACACGTCACATGAAGATTATCGGAATACAGAGTTACATAAGATATGCATTTTATAAGCATTTAATGTTCCTTCACACGACTATAAAGCCATAATACCGGCTACCATGACCTAGGAAATATCAAATTCATGTTTATGCATTTCTTAAGTGGTTATACTTATGGACAATATAAGATTGCAGAGTCTATTCCTCTTTCTCCATCAGAATTCACGTGGGAACTGTGATTCCCTTGGAATTCCTTTTGGGAGTCATACAGTTTTATGACCTAGCAAGAAGGAGAGTTACAGAAGGTGATCCTGTCGGGGAATCTTTCTTTAGAAATAAACTTAAGATTCGAAGTTACAGACAGTCTCAAATTACATCTATAGAATAAGCCAAAGTAATTAGATATGCATGCATACAGGAAGGTCGGATACAAATTCCATGTTATATACTTTAAGGACATTTCTATCCTAAGTTGCACACAAAGGACGTTTGTGTGCGGGTATGTGTGGTGTGCATCTGTCCATCCGTGGTGTGTACCACGTGAGGGTTTAGTTCGCAAATGGTTGTCTTCAAGACAAAGGGTAGTTTTGTGTTTAAATCCACTTATCAGACATAATAATTGATGAGGAGGAAAACTAGCTTGAGACCCTGAATGGATCAGTTCTTTTATTCTTTGTGCCTGAACACAAATTGCAAGCAGTGTAAGGATGAGAACAACGGGGACCTGTTTCTTGATTGCGCAATGCGTCATAAATGAAGTTAATCAATGACCTGCACGTCAGAGACATTGGGGCACCCTATCACATGATTCAAGGTTTTGTGAATTAAACATATGTGTTCATATTTATTCAGTAGTGAAAGGAAAACAGGATTCGGTCAGTCGCTACAGCACCTTCAGCCAGCGAACCATGGCTCTGTGCTACCTGCACACAGACAGGCTGACAAACACAGAGATACATAAACACACTGTGACACGCTCAAGATTGTATTGCAGTGATTTAAAAAAATAACTTATATTGTTCATACTTTACATACTTTCAAATGAAATTTTATTAATTTGATTTAATATTATTTATTTTACTTACATGTTCTGCACTTCTTATTGTTTACTAATCCATGTTCTGTACACATTTTCTTATTGTGTATGTATTAGTCAATTTCATGTGGCACAATATATTGTTACTGTGAATTTTTATTTAAACAACTGCCATTATATATTCACAAAACTTCTAACAACAAAAATGAACAGCAGTCTTCATACAGCAATATAACAGTAACAATGACAATAATAATAGTTCAGCTTTCCTGTTACATTATGGTTTCATAACAACACTGGGGCACATATTAGTCAGAGCACAGCACACAATTTTGTATAGTAAGACCGTGTTTTCACCTTCACAGGGAACCATCATGCTCAGTGGAATTGTGTCGTTCAATATGCTGTACTACTTTCCGCAAACACAACCAATTACCCTCTCCACATGAACCCTAAGGTGCGCTATCCTCCTGGTGTCTTCCACGTCCTTAGCATTCCAACTGACAGCGGCCTCGTGTGAAGTCGGCTGTTTTCACTTCAGCACACATCAGTCCAACACTGTCCCTGATGTCAAACCCACGATCCGCCAGCACCAAGTCTCCAGGGAGCAGATGATTGAGAATACTACATTCCTCTATCACCTGTTTGTCACTCCCGCGACCACCCCACCCTTTTGAAATGAAAGATATTGCTCCCTGTGGTGTAATGCCGATTAAGTATTTCAGTGTGTGTTTGTGCTTGTAGTGGGAAAATGTTTGTACCCTAGCTTTAAGATTGGATGCCCTCTCTATGCCAATCTCGAAACAGTCCACAACAACTGCTACACGATCCCCGAAAGCCTCCACAAACTGATGTGGCATGGTACCTCGCAGACAATGCCTCTCTGGCCAGAGCACCAGTGGCCTGAAATGTAAAAACATTACTGCTATGGTGTCTCTGAAAGCAACTGAGACTGTCTTCCTGTCTAAGCCAAATAGATGTGCTACATGTTGAATTGGCAGGTTCAGCCTCAGCCGCATCAAAGTTAAAAGGACCATCTGAAAAGGTGAAAGTTTTCAACCTGTCTGTAGGCATGGAAGGAGCTGTGCCAGCATACTCATCAAAACAGCGAAGCAATGCAGACCAGTGTAGTATTTCACCTTCATTTCATTGCCTTCAAGGAAGCGCTCAGATCTCTTCCTTCAGTTGCCTGTTCTCCTCTGGCAAACGGTTGATCTCAGCTTGCCTCTGCCCACAAAAGCTGCACTCTTGTTGTTCCCCAGAGTCAGAGGGTGTGTCATCGGCCATCGGTGTGTCAACAGGTGGGTCATTGGATGTGTCAGAAGGTGTGGTAAAGGGTGACACAACTGCAGCTTGCTGCCGTTGAATCCTCCGCTGATATCTGTCAGAATTTCCACTGATCCCTGTGTGACCAAGGTGTAGAGACGGTGCCCAATCAGGGTCGCACTGCAACATTTCATATGCTGGCTTGCCTGAAAACAACAACAACAAAAAAACAGAATTTCTGTTACGTAGCTGGCAGCAATTGTGTGATTTACATTAACATGTATTCATTTGGCAGAGATGTTTAAATCCAAAGAGATTTACAACAATGGAATAACTTTAAGCTATTAACAATTTAACTACATAGCTCCAGCAATATAATAATATGTAAGCTATTAATAATAAATAAAGCATTTTAGCATTTAAAGCAGCACTAAGTAGGAATTCCGTTTTTGTCAAACAGTGACCCCTAGAGTCGCTGTGGAGTACTTGTACTGTCGTGAATAGCACTCACGCAGAGATGGCTCGCACTCACGGCCGGATCCCCTCCCCCTGTACACCGGTACCTGTTCAGTAGGATGGACGCTGTAACGAGTGGAAATAAGGTATGGCCCCTTTAAGAGCTGCGCGCGCCCAACACGACATGTATACGGCGCCGGGTTATTTCTGTTTGATGCTCATTTTATCAGAATTTTATCAGATCTGTTTTTTGCCATAAAGCAATTAGTTACCTCGCGAGACCTGATATCACACGATACTTCCTAACACTGAGGCCGGCGAGCCCAAAGTTGCAAGGGTGGTTTTGCGGCTCACAGGCACCAGGGGGTGCGAGACGACCACCATTCAACACGAAATCAGTAATATAAACATTACAATGACTCCAAAGCTGTTCGGTTAAGGTAAAAAAGTTACTTAGTTCACCTTTAAGCTACAGAGCTACAGCTTCAGCAACAGAATACCATTTAAGGTCCAGTGCAGGAGACTATAGAATAGGAATTACCACTGCATTTGTGTTTCTATTGGCTGATGTATTCTAGAAATGTAAGGAAAAAATTATGCCATAGCCTGTCAGTATTATACTAACCTAGTCGATCCACCAAAATCTAGATGAATAAAAGAGGTGGCATTGCTAATCGAGAATTGATATGCTGATTTGGCTAACAGCTACATCAGTATTTTTATATTTAATAGCTTGCTCCCAAAACACAGCAATGTACGTACTGCTTTAATCTGAACAGCGGAACTTTAGTTAACTGCTAAATGAATACATTCATATGTAGCTAGCTAGTTAACTCTGGCAGCTGAAAATCTATTGACCATGTCATAAAATATCAGTTATCAGTTAGCCGCGATGCTAACGGAGTCGACTACAAAGCAAAGCAAATAGAGCACAGCTTTGATAATAATACCTTACCTTTGTGAAAGTGCCGTGAGCAAACAAGCATGTATTTGGAAATATTATCGAAGGTGATGGTTTTCCTCCGTACAGCGGCGACCCAAGCCATCCGACGCCTCTTCGTAATTTCAGACAATTTTTCAATTTCAGATAATTTTTGTGTTTTTTTCCAAGTAGGAAAATGGTGAAAACTAACGTGATTTATGAGGCGTTTGCCCTGTCGATCGTGAGACCGATAACAGCAGTTCACAATACAGCAATACTGAACCATTTTCCTTAAAATAACCTAAATTAAACCTAATATTATCAAATGACCAACGTTACAACTTTAATTACCTACTGCCTACTATACAGTACATACTTCCGTACCGTGATTCCCACAATGCATTGCGATGTGACGCAACAATCCCGAATTCTATTGGGTGACCTCTACTAGATAGGAAACCAGTACGGATGCAGATGGACACAGGAGCTGCGGTATCTCTGGTGTGTCGTGGAAATTCTTAATACAAATACAACCTACTTAATCTGACTTCTTCACCACGGACAATTTAAACAACTTCCAGTCGTTTAAATAATAACTACAGTATCTTGAGGTAATTACCTGAATACTTACTTACAATACAATACAATACTTCCCTGAAGTAAGGTGACGGCGTCCCGTCAAGAAGCTACTATACCTCAATCACCAGCCTGGTCTCATTGTTAATACGTACGTATTATAATACATTATTTTCAAAGATAGAAAACGTACTTTTTTACGTAAACATTTAAACGTAACATTATTATGATTTTACAGCTACAAAACGTTAACTATTTACATATATTTCATATAATAAAGATATCTGTATAATTTCCCTTTTACCATTTTATAGATAAATGTAAGATCCCTTAACACTCCCAAACCTAAACATACCCAATTATTCAGTGTTTTTAACCTTACCACATAATGTTTATTTTAGATTTCAGACATTTAAATTCACATAAGTACTAAAAAAACAATACATTTAGAATTTGTAAAATACACACTTAAGATAATAATAATAATAATTTCCATTATAATTAGACGACACATTTTATTCATATCAGATAATGTTACACATTGTGTAAGTAACTTTAAAGTTAACTCTATTCTTCTCCCAGTTCACCGGCCACTTACTTTCATGTATTTCGGGAGAAGTGGACGAATTCACGTGCTGTAAATCGAACAGATCCGATTCTCTGAACAGTGGCACAAACTAACATGGAGGCGCATATAGCTCAACTAACGCAATCGTTATAAAGGTGTTTAAACAACATAACATTTCCACTTGCATATATTTGACAATTGATGTTTCATTAACAAGGTTCGGGAGGAACACGTTCTAATGATCAAACAATCAAGTCATTCCAGCCAGCTGTCAGCAATCAGTAATCAACAGGTCCACTCAATCAGCACGAGTAAAGCCTATAAATATACTCAGTCGACTCACCCATATTCCTCGACAGTTTTCAGCATTTGGTTTACCGCTTTGCTACGATGTCCCAAATGCAGTTTTCACCATCCGATGACGAGCTTAACCATGCTCCGGTTCCTCCGCCGCCATCAGCTGGCCCCAGGACAACCTCTCCACCGGATACCGCCTCCGAGCCCCACGTTTCATCTCGCGGGCGCCGGTCTGCGCAAGCAACCCCTCGCACGCCAAGACGCCGAGGTTTACCCTCACCTCCACCGGCGAGGACTCCAGCTTCCTCCCCGGCATCCTCCTATCGTTCGGCCGTACCAACGATTCCGCCTATTGGGAAGTGGACAGTCTTGAGTCTGAGACAAGCGCTGATAAACTCTGATATTCAGCCCTCGCGCAGGATGACTAAAGCGCAACTATACAACTTATACGTTACCTTGCAATCATCAAATCTCTCTCCTAAATCCACCCCAGGTTCCAAGGCGGCCAGCAGGCCGGGAAAATCTCGTGAGGCCCCGAATTCGCCTCGCCCGACTCCGCCACCTTCCCGTGCAAGATTCGGTTTGCCGCACGCTTCACCCCGCGGCGCCAGGATTTCTGCGAGCCTGGGTCGCGCTCCAGATTCCACCGCCACGAGACCTCACTCGCCTCCCGCTTTAGCTGAGCTTTTCAGCACGGCGCTTCCCGCCGCAGTGCCATACACAGCTGGGCCCGCCGGGTCACCCTCTGCCTCCCAGTGTTTTCCTCCTGCTGTTTCTAACTCTTTTCCCCTGCAGTGGCCTCCGGCTCCCATAGCAGACGCTAGCGTGAGGCTGCCTCCGCTAGCGGTGCAGGCTCAAACTTTCCACCACCTTCCCGCGACTACTGCTAACCCCTCCCATTTTCAGTGGCCTGCAGCTCAAGCAAGTGCGAGACCGCCTCCGCCTGCAACACAGGCTCAGGCATCTCATTTATTTCCTCCTTTTCCCCCTTATGCTTTTCTCAATTTTCCTTCTCAAGCCCCACAGGCCGACCTAAGCGTGAGGCTGCCTCCGCCGATAGTCGCAGCCCAGGCTTCTCTCCCTTACAGCTCTCTCTTAAATGCCAAATCACAATATTCTCTTTTCACAGCTACCCCGATGCCAGTCCCACCAAACGCTGTCGCTCTGGAGCCTCCCCCAGTGACTCAAAACATCCGAGCACAGATTCTGGCAGGTGCGGATGTAGACCTTTCACATTTACTTTCTCTGCTTCCCGTATCCGATTCTAACCGCCAGTTAGACTGCGGGGATTTTTCAGTCACTTTAAAAAAACAGAATACACATTCATCACGTTTACTTTCTTTTTCTGAGTTTTCAATCGCTTTCAGCCACTTCACAGAAATCATTTGCTCAGCCTTCCCTCATAGGCGACGCGAACTGAACGACTATTTAGCGCTGATAGCCGAGCTCGCGTTGTCCTACGGGGGAGGGCACTTTTACACATATCACAAACTCTTCTCAGCAAAATGCGCTGTTAGGGTTTCACAGTGGAACCAATGCCCATACTGGGGAGCACTAGACACTGACCTGCACAGCAGAGTTTTCCTTGGCTGCAGGAATATTTCTTGCGCGGTCTGCAGGTCAGTGGCACATTCCACAATATCGTGCCCTCAAGTTAACCCCTCCGTTCCTCCATGCCCGGAAACGGGACCAGTCAAATCCACCAGCTACACACCAAGACCGGCGACTAGCAACCCATATCCACACGAGGCTAATTTCCGCTCCAGAGCACTTACGGACAGCAAACAGCCTTGCAACAATTTTAATATCGGCAAGTGCACCAGGCAGCGTTGTCGGTACTTGCACATATGCAGCTTCTGTGGCGGTGCTCATGCCCGTCCTGTATGCCCTGTCTTTAAAGATGTCAATAAAAAATCTAAAAATTATTTATCGACTCCCGTGAATATTTCTCGCCTTTCTATCGAACTAGCTCACCACCCGGACTCTGACTTCACTGAATATCTGCTGTCTGGCCTACAACACGGTTTTAAACCGGGAGTGGTTTGTCCGCTCTCCCAAAACATAATCTGCGATAATCTCCAATCGGCTCTCGCCGAGCCCAACGTGGTAGACAACCTGATTAAAAAAGAAGTCGAGTCAGGCTTCATGATTGGCCCTTTTGACGAGCCTCCTTTCAAAGTTTTTCGCATTAGCCCCATTGGAGTGGCTACGAGAAAGTTTTCAGGTAAGAAACGCCTCATAGTCGATCTGTCAGCTCCACATAAATCCCTGTTCCCAAGCATTAACAGCCTGATCCCACTCGACGAATTTTCTCTCAAATATCACGACGTAGATCACGCAGTCGACCTCATAAAAATCGTGGGTCGGGGTGCCTGGCTCGCAAAAATTGACATCACTTCGGCTTTTAAAGTGATGCCCATCCACCCGGATTCATGGCACTTATTCGGAGTGCCCTGGCATGGGAAATTCTATTTTGCCGTACGCTTAACTTTTGGATGCAAAAGCAGCCCCAAAATTTTTGACATGCTATCTGAAGCCATTTGCTGGATCTTGTCAAACAATTACGCAATTCCTCACCTCATTCACCTGCTGGACGATTTTCTAATAATTTCGCCTCCCGGTGCCATTCCAGCAGCCCAGATCCTTACAGTTCAAAGAGTATTTGCCGAGCTCGGAATTCCCATCGCCCAGGAAAAAACCATGGGTCCCGCCACATCCATCGAGTTCCTTGGCATTAAGCTAGATTCAGTTAAATACCAGGCCTCCCTGCCCAAGGAAAAAATCGATAGAATAATCCTCATCTCATCTACCCTCGTAGACAGTTCAAAGTGTTCCAAACGCGAACTCCTATCCATGCTCGGCCACTTAAACTTCGCCATGCGCATTATTCCACAAGGCCGCCCTTTCATTTCTCATCTCCTCTCTCTCGCGTCTTCAGTTCACGCACTAGAGGATCTCATTTCCCTAACTCCAGCATGCCACGACGAACTCAGGCTATGGATAACTTTTCTTAAACAGTGGAACGGCCTATCATTTTTCTATAAGGATCTAATTTCCTCCCCCATCGACATCCAGCTGTTCACAGATGCAGCCCCCTCAGTCGGCTTTGGGGGGTTCTGCCAAGGACGCTGGTTCGCGTCTACGTGGCCCCCCCAAATACAGGACACGCTACAGTCCTCGGCATTATTCGAGCTCTACCCTCTCGTAGTAGCAGCCTTCCTGTGGGGGAAAGAATGGACTGCTAGCAGTATCGTAGTGCATTGTGACAATGAAGCTACAGTCCAGTGCATTAATAAAGGCCGTTCCCATTCACCCGCACTGATGCCACTTCTAAGACGTCTAATCTGGATTTCAGCATGTGATCAATTTATCTTAATTGCTAAACACATCCCCGGGTCAAAAAACCAAATTGCTGACTCTCTGTCTCGCTTTATGTTTCAGAAATTCAGGATGCTGGCTCCAGAGGCAGACAAGCTACCAACTCCAGTACCTCATTATTCGGAATTAATATTCCCATAACCCACCCGCAAAAATCCCTCCTCAACATATCGCTCGACACCATTCTCCAAGCAGTTTCCCCCAGAACTCTCCAATCCTATGTGACCGCATGGAGATGTTTTAAAGCCTTCCACCTTTCTTACAACACGCCATTCCCTGATTTTTCCCTCCTTACAATTACCTCCTTCATCTCTTACCTTAACAGCGTTAAGAGCCTCCAAGTCGGCACCATCAAAAGTTACTTAAGCGGCATCCAATTTTTTCACAAATTGATTCACGGCGCCCCCTCACCGGAGATAAATAATTCACAAACCTCCCTCTTAATTAAAGGCATCCAACGATCCCAGCCCACCCGCCCGGACACCAGACAACCCATAACGTTAGATATTCTTACTAAATGCATTCATACCCTCCGCTCAGGCTACCGATCCCTTAATACCTCTCGCACACTCGACGCCATGATAATTCTAGCTTTTTTTTGGTTTCCTAAGATGCTCTGAACTGGCTATCACTTCCAGATTCGACCCAAAAATCCACCCAAACATCTCAGATCTTTCAGTGCTTGACAGCGAAACTATCTCTTTTCTGATCAAACAAAGCAAAACAGACCAAACCAAAAAAGGCCACTTCATATATATTTTCAACCTCTCGTCACCAATTCAACCTTTCCAAACTATACTAGCATACCTCCAACTGAGAAACTCTCATGCTAAATCCCATCTCGAACCCCTGTTCATAGACGACTCTAACAAACCCGTGACACGCTTTTGGTTCCAAAAAAACCTAAAATCTGTTCTCCAACTATCAGGCATCCCAGCAGAGAATTTCTCCAGCCATTCCTTCCGCATCGGGGCAGCAACCTCAGCAGCCCAAAAAGGCCTCTCCCAACAGCAGATCCAAGCGCTTGGAAGATGGTCCTCAGACGCGTTCCAAACCTACATCAGAACTAATCGTTTCCATATCAAAAAAGCCCACCAAATCCTCATCGGTAAAAAAAAAAAAAAAAAAAAAAAAACTCGAGCATCCATGTCTTCTCTTTCTCCGTCCAGCGAGTATTGATCTCCCAGCGGACACAGCGAGAGCCTTCCCGGTCGAGCATCCATGTCTTCTCTTTCTCCGTCCAGCGAGTATTGATCTCCCAGCGGACACAGCGAGAGCCTTCCCGGTCGAGCATCCATGTCTTCTCTTTCTCCGTCCAGCGAGTATTGATCTCCCAGCGGACACAGCGAGAGCCTTCCAGGTCAAGCATCCATGTCTTCTCTTTTCTCCGTCCAGCGAGTATTGATCTCCCAGCGGACACAGCGAGAGCCTTCCCGGTCGAGTATTTATTTCTTCTCTTTTTCCGTCCAGCGAGTATTGATCTCCCAGCGGACCCAGAGACAGCCTTCCCGGTCGAGTATTTATATCTTCTCTTTCTCCGTCCAGCGAGTATTGATCTCCCAGCGGACACAGCGAGAGTTCCCCAGGTCAAGCATCTTCATCTCCTCCTCCTCCGTCTAGCGAGTATTGATCTCCCAGAGGACGTAGCCAAACCCTCCCAGTCAAGCATCTATGTTTTTCTCTTTCCTGACTGGTGAGGCTTACCCTTTCCGATGCCGTGACCATTGCCACAAAAACCCTCCCGTTCGAACATCCATACTTACCCGTCCGACACCGTAAGCATTGAACTCCCGTCGGACGCTGCAAGAGCTCTCCCAGCCAAACAACCAGGCTCTCCTTGAAATGCCAGCCCGCCAATCTCTGCGCTCTTTTCGGGGGGTCTTTAAGCAGGCGGCTGTCCTTTATTCACTTTGCTTTATGGGGAGTACTCTGGGTTCGGGCCCAATTTCCGAGCTCGGAGCCCTCCCCCCGGACAGCACGCCAAATACGCATAACCATCTATTCTCTGATCATTTGTAAGTGTGAACTCGTGAATTGATGTTTCATTAACAAGGTTCGGGAGGAACACGTTCTAATGATCAAACAATCAAGTCATTCCAGCCAGCTGTCAGCAATCAGTAATCAACAGGTCCACTCAATCAGCACGAGTAAAGCCTATAAATATACTCAGTCGACTCACCCATATTCCTCGACAGTTTTCAGCATCCCTCCACCACCCCATCTCCTCACACTTGCCTAGTTATCTTCCTAAACAGAGATACGGGGGGAGTACTCTGGGTTCGGGCCCAATTTCCGAGCTCGGAGCCCTCCCCCCGGACAGCACGCCAAATACGCATAACCATCTATTCTCTGATCATTTGTAAGTGTGAACTCGTGAATCGGAATATCAAATATTTCATGCGATAGCTAACAAATTTGTGAATATTTTGAATAAAAAAATTAAATAAAAGCAGATCATTAGTCATTTAGTGGCTGCGGTGTGTCACGTGACAAACAATGACGCGTCACCATAGAAACAATAAAGTGATAAGTTCTAAATAATGATCGCCTTGAAAAATATTTTACATGTACGTTTAAAAAGGTTAAATATGAATACACAGCCTGTGTTTTTTTAATTAAGTAGGCTACAGTAGTTTTTTTTACTTAATATTTTAAGTACAGTAGGTTACAGTTTTTATTTCACTTTTAGGTGCAATACATTTGAATTTAATCATTATTTAAGTTTTTTATTTACCTGTATGTAAGCAGAACAGTGCAGAATTAATGTTCAAACTGTGTTTTTACAATGTTTAAAGTGGCTGACAATAATAAATATTCCTTCACTTGCTGCCGCAAGAATGCAGCGTTGGGCCTTTTTCTATCTGCCCATCAGTATGATATCAAGTATAGAATATCGGAACATCATGCTAATGCTGCCGGGCTCTCCCGACTGCCATTGCCCACTACACATCCAGAACCGGCAAAGGCAGAAATGTTCTACTACAAAAAGGTAAACAATTCCCCAGTAACGGCAGCTCAGGTAAAAAAGCACACACGTACTGACCCAGTGATGTTCAAGGTTTGGGATCTCATGCTCAGAGGGGAAGTGGGAGAAATGTCTCCTTTCCTAAGGCCTTCTGTGATCAGGAGAAATGAGCTTGCAGTTGAATCTGGATGTCTACTGTGGGGCTCAAGGGTCATTATTCCACCACCATTGAGACGAGTACTGGAGGAACTTCATTCTGGACACTATGGAGTTGTTCAGATGAAGGAGATTGCCCATAGCTACCTTTGGTAGCCAGGTGTGGACTCTGAGATTGAAGAAAAAGCAAAAATGTGCAATGCATGTCAAAAGCTGAGAAATACCCCTCAACCCCGTTACACCACTGGCAATGGCCCGAGGAACCATGGGTTAGAGTCCATATTGATTTTGCAGGGCCATTCGAAGACCATATGTTTTTAGTTCTTCTTGTGATTTTTTACTCAATTTTAGTCCCACAGCAAATGGCCAGAGGTTGATGTAATGAAATGCACGTCATCAATGAAAACTGTGGAAGCCCTTCGTTCAATTTTTGATCGGTTTGGCTTGCCACAGCAACTTGTCAGTGACAATGGGCCTCAGCTAGTCTCGGAGGAGTTTGAGGCTTTTATGAAGGCCAACGGGATTCAACACATTCGATCAGCACCTTATCACCCGTCCACTAACCATCTTGCTGAGCGGTTTGTCCGGACAATGAAAGCTCTTAAGTCGACACAGGGTAAAGGATCACTGAATCAACGCCTCGACACTTTTCTACTTTCTTACAGAAACACCCCCCATGCCACCACCAAAGTGTCTCCTGCCGCTGCTATGTTCAAGAGACAATGTACTTATGTACGGCAAAAGACAACATCGCACACATCTGAATTTGTTGAAACCCCTGAAAACAAAACAGACTGTTCAAGCGCAACAACACCTTCAGATGGAACGCTGTCTAAAAGCAAAACATAGTTGTTTCAGACCTGCAGACAAAGTGCTAGCTCGTAACTATAGGAATGGTGTCGAATGGCTACCAGCAGTAGTGATTGCACAAACAGGGCCAGTGTCTTACACGGTTGAGCTGGCAGATGGTCATCTCACCTGGAAAAGGCATGTAGACCAGTTATTGTGCAAATTCATGTGACAACTCGGGAGAATAGGTGACGATAGATCCTTACCTGGAAATTGCTCCAGAATTCCATGATCTGTCTGAGAATTCTTCCACACCAATCCTCGAGAATGCACAGACTGAGGGCCAGATGTACGTATATTTGCGAACGCAGCGTTAATAGTGCCATGGCCAAGACGCAGAAAGTGCTTGATGTGAAACCGCAGTGTGCGTGTTATGTACCAAACCTGTAGTTCATCAGGTAATCAGCGCCTGTCCCCACCCACTATACCGTAAATTGCGCGTATTTAAATACGCGCAATTGAATGGGCCTCCTCCTCTCACTGCTGATGCTATGACTGTTTGAAATTATCCTGATGCCAACAATTTGTCACGGGTACTAGTACAAAAACAAGGAAGAGAACTCAAGTGCAAAACAAGGAGGGTTTAATAACAAAAACAGTACAAACACAAATCAAAAACCCACGAGGGGGAAAACATAATAAATGAACATGAAACCAACACTGACTCTGAACATCTGAACATTGACAAGGAACTGGGAAGACGTATGACAACGAACCGACAAAGACTGCATACAAGAGGAGACTTAAAAAGGGAACAAATCAAGAGGGAACAGGTGGAACAACTCAAACACTAATCAGGTAACGAGGAGGAGGGATCAACAATCACAACAGCACATGGCACAACATAACAACACCCATGTGCAACCCAAGACAGGACAGGCATGTGACATAACCCCCTCCCTACGGAGCGGCTACCAGACGCTCCATCAGGCTAGGGCGGGGCAGGAAGGAAACATCAAGGCGGAACGGAAGGGACTGATCGGAGGGACTGAAGGGATAGACCAGGGTGGGACAGACCAGGGCGGGACGGGAGGGACAGACCAGGGCGGGACAGGGACATCGGGCGGCCAGGGCGAAACAGAGAGTCCATAGGGCGGTGAGGGAGAAACACAGAGTCCATAGGGCGGTGAGGGAGAAACACAGAGTCCATAGGGCGGCGAGGGAGAAACACAGAGTCCCTCGGGCGGCCAGGGCGGCGAAGAGCCCTCGGGCGGCCAGGGGGGCGAAGAGCCCTCGGGCGGCCAGGGCGGCGAAGAGCCCTCGGGCGGCCAGGGCGGCGAAGAGCCCTCGGGCGGCCAGGGCGGCGAAGAGCCCTCGGGCGGCCAGGGCGGCGAAGAGCCCTCGGGCGGCCAGGGCGGCGAAGAGCCCTCGGGCGGCCAGGGCGGCGAAGAGCCCTCGGGCGGCCAGGGCGGCGAAGAGCCCTCGGGCGGCCAGGGCGGCGAAGAGCCCTCGGGCGGCCAGGGCGGCGAAGAGCCCTCGGGCGGCCAGGGCGGCGAAGAGCCCTCGGGCGGCCAGGGCGGAGCAGATCTTTCGGGAACAGACACCGGCTCGGGAACAGACACCGGCTCGGGAACAGACACCGGCTCGGGAACAGACACTAGAACAGAAACAGTCACAAAGACAGACACAAACACAGACACAAACACTGGGTCCGGCACCGACATGAGCTCTAGCTCTGGAACAGGCACTGGCTCTGCCTCCGGCTCCGGCTCAGGAACAGGCACTGGCTCCGGCTCCGGCTCCGGCTCCGGCTCTGCCTCCGGCTCCGGCTCAGGAACAGGCACTGGCTCTGCCTCCGGCTCCGGCTCAGGAACAGGCACTGGCTCTGCCTCCGGCTCAGGAACAGGCACTGGCTCTGCCTCCGGCTCAGGAACAGGCACTGGCTCTGCCTCCGGCTCCAGCTCAGGAACAGGCATAGGCTCTGCCTCTGGAACAGGCATAGCACAGACCTGCCTCTCCAAGATCCGAGTCAGACGCTCCAGATAGTCTGTCACAACTTTGGCGGCCATGCCAAAAGGGATCTCTGGCTCTCGCTGGGCAGACGGGACGTGAGCTGGCTCTCGCTGGGCAGACGGGACGTGAGCAGTCTCTCGCTGGGCAGACGGGACGTGAGCAGTCTCTCGCTGGGCAGACGGGACGTGAGCAGTCTCTCGCTGGGCAGACGGGACGTGAGCAGTCTCTCGCTGGGCAGACGGGACGTGAGCAGTCTCTCGCTGGGCAGACGGGACGTGAGCAGTCTCTCGCTGGGCAGACGGGACGTGAGCAGTCTCTCGCTGGGCAGACGGGACGTGAGCAGTCTCTCGCTGGGCAGACGGGACGTGAGCAGTCTCTCGCTGGGCAGACGGGACGTGAGCAGTCTCTCGCTGGGCAGACGGGACGTGAGCAGTCTCTCGCTGGGCAGACGGGACGTGAGCAGTCTGTCGCTGGGCAGACGGGACGTGAGCAGTCTCTCGCTGGGCAGACGGGACGTGAGCAGTCTGTCGCTGGGCAGACGGGACGTGAGCAGTCTCTCGCTGGGCAGACGGGACGTGAGCAGTCTCTCGCTGGGCAGACGGGACGTGAGCAGTCTGTCGCTGGGCAGACGGGACGTGAGCAGTCTCTCGCTGGGCAGACGGGACGGGAGCAGTCTCTCGCTGGGCAGACGGGACGTGAGCAGTCTGTCGCTGGGCAGACGGGACGTGAGCAGTCTCTCGCTGGGCAGACGGGACGGGAGCAGTCTCTCGCTGGGCAGACGGGACGTGAGCAGTCTCTCGCTGGGCAGACGGGACGTGAGCAGTCTCTCGCTGGGCAGACGGGACGTGAGCAGTCTCTCGCTGGGCAGACGGGACGTGAGCAGTCTCTCGCTGGGCAGACGGGACGTGAGCAGTCTCTCGCTGGGCAGACGGGACGTGAGCAGTCTTTCGCTGGGCAGACGGGACGTGAGCAGTCTCTCGCTGGGCAGACGGGACGTGAGCAGTCTCTCGCTGGGCAGACGGGACGTGAGCAGTCTCTCGCTGGGCAGACGGGCGTCTCCTCCTCCTCCGTCCATGACGGCGAGAAGCCGGCCCAGAACTGTCTTCCACCGGTCCAGGATCGAAGGGGGGCCAGGATGGAGAGTGATGTTGACCCTCCTCTCGACCACCTCCTCCTCCTTTACAACCTCCCCGGGTCCCACGAAAAATTACCTGGCGGGTCCCCCGAAAATCTCTCCTCTCCCGCTCCTTGGCTGGGGAAGAGAAGTACGAAAACCCCCCGCTGGAACCCAGGTTTGGCGGAGTCCTTCTGACACCGCCGATCGGAGAGAATTGGGTTGATCCAAATGTGGAAATGATGTAATCAGGGCAATCCAAGTCGTCGTCATCAATATACCTCCAGCAAAAATCCTCCATGCTGCTGAGTTCTCAAAGAGGTCGGTTCGTTCTGTCACGGGTACTAGTACAAAAACAAGGAAGAGAACTCAAGTGCAAAACAAGGAGGGTTTAATAACAAAAACAGTACAAACACAAATCAAAAACCCACGAGGGGGAAAACATAATAAATGAACATGAAACCAACACTGACTCTGAACATCTGAACATTGACAAGGAACTGGGAAGACGTATGACAACGAACCGACAAAGACTGCATACAAGAGGAGACTTAAAAAGGGAACAAATCAAGAGGGAACAGGTGGAACAACTCAAACACTAATCAGGTAACGAGGAGGAGGGATCAACAATCACAACAGCACATGGCACAACATAACAACACCCATGTGCAACACAAGACAGGACAGGCATGTGACACAATTGTAATGTAGCGAGGAGTTTAACAACTGCTGGAATGGAATGTAAATGCTGAGTCGGAGATTCGATGTCATCTTTTATTTCTTCCAGTAACTGTAATATTGCGTAGCTGCTTAATCTGTAACGCTTAATGATTTCGTTTTCACTCAACTGAAAAAGTGTGATTCTTGTATTAAAAATCTTTTCAGCTCGTCTCTTTAGCCTATGTCTTCGTCTTGCTCAGATTACTGCTGCCATTTCACCAGGAGGCATATGCCAGGAAACTCGCTTCCTAAGTTACACCTGCTTTTAAGAGGTGGAGAATTTACAGCGCAAAATAAAGGCGCGCTTTCACTGGCTTTTTCTGCATAACGCGGATTACATAATTAGGCGCAGTTTACACTTCCCCTCCCATCTCTTTATGTGACACTCCCACTTTCCCCTTGACCATCCCATGAATGCATATGCATGACAAGAAAAGCGCATTTTACCATTTTCAGTTCCCGCGACAGGCAGTCTGCACTTTCATATCGGTGCGTCCCATTTGTACATACCTCGCCATGGTTTTATACGCACTTTGCGAAACAAATACGCCTGAAGTAGGCGCAAAAGCATTAGTACATCTGGCCCTGAGACTCTACCAAGTCAGGCGAAAGAGACTGTTCCAGGTACAAGTCAGTCAGTGCCCTTGTCAACCCAAACCCCTGCGAAAGAGACTGTAACTGTGAATGTACCTACTGTTTGGCCATATCCTAAAAGAGAACGTCAACCTCCAAATAGACTGACACTCTAGTTAGTGACAAACCCACAACAATGAGGCAGAATAATCCCCAGGGTTGTGTCCGGGAATAGAGGTAGTCTACTCTCTTTCCCTATAGTTAGTATAAAAATAAAATGTTGTTATCTTCTGGATATTGTATGCATCTGAAGCTAAAATAAAATGTTACTGTTGAAGTAATGTTTTTTTTTCTACTACAAATTTAGGAGTGTGGAATATGTTGTGTATTTACAAAATGCAAATTGACCTTTCTGAGTTTCCTTATACCCTCCTATGTTACGTAGAGTTTGAGTGTATCATTCATTTAAATAAAACGGCAAGCACTGGTTTACGCTTCGCTTACTCCTGCCTCTCATGTATTTATCTAGAAAATATAAGAAATATATAACACTGTCCAGTCAAAATGATTTGTTATCCTGTCTCTCCATAAGTGTATGATAACAATATTAAAAAAGAAAAGAATTTGAGAACTCCTTAGATTCTAATATACATAGAGGTATACATCTGGTAAACTTTCCCACGGTACATAAAATCTGTGACGATTTTTGTAACCTTAATAATTTCTCACAAAAGATTAATGTTAACTGCTTATAAATTGTACATGACATCCAAATGTATGGTATTAAGAAAAAATACATGTACTAAATCCAGACTAAAAATCATTAATCATTATAAAGTATGTGTATTTTTTTAAGTATTCATCTTGTAGATTCATAATAAAAGAGAGTGGTAATCATTACTTTAGTCCACTTCATTTCATTTGTAAATGTTTGGTGAAGCCAAATTTATTCCCACACACTTCTAGGTGAATTATCTGCAGCCATTAAAGTCATTTAAGTTTTAATTATTTTAATGTATGTTCATATTTTATTGTTATTAATGTGTGTGTAAGACATCCATTGATTTAGTAATTCTATTGTAAAAATGAGAGATGGTTCCTGGAGAAATCAACACCATAATTTCAACCTCACATTCTGAATCCCACCAGGAAGCACAATAGCTTTGAAATGTAATACTAGCATGCTGTGTACTGCATACTGTGCAAAACATAGCCTACTTTACAGTGCTTGTTATTTTAAAACAATAATAAGTGAAACAGTAGGCATTCTGCAAAGATGAACTGTTAAATATGTATCACACTACATTGCTGACATGTCTGCATTGCATATTTACTTTTTGTACACTTTTAATATTAATAAATGTGAGCTAAATTACTGCTGATTTATAGCGGATTTAAGCTTTTTTGAAAAAGTTAAACAAGTTGTTGAGTAACATGGAAATGTAATTTTGAAACAAAATTGCCAGTTACTTTATCTGTTTTTGTTTCAGCTTCCAACAAAGCCAAAAGCTCTTTTGATACAGAGCAAAACACAGTAGTGGATCCTAGTGAATCCTGAATGATTCACTGTTTTTCAACAAATTGGTTGAGTAAATTATTCAATGATTCAGTCATAAATGCATTAATTTTTTTTTATTCAAAGAATCAGCGTTTTGAACAAATTAGTTTTGTCAATGTCAATGGTGCACGCTATGTAACGATGTAACCTGCAGAAAGAGTTTAACAGAGATTGAAAGTTTGTCTGGATATATGACAGGAATGATTAGCCAACAAACTATTTTAATCCGTTTCCGAGTATGTATAGTTACATACATTTTCAAGGTTCTGAAACTGCTGGATTTTTCATGCCAAAACTGTGAACAGTGTAAAGTATCCACAATGCCATTGCAACTTTAAATTTGTATGCAGTATTTTAGCTGTAGGAAAGAGAAAGGGAACTCATTGATGGCTTCATATCAGTTGGATTAGAAGGGATATATGGAGCTGTGCATCATCGTGAAGCCAGTCAATATGCTGGGCAAGTGCTACTCGGCTCAATCTCTGCAACACTTTTGCCACATCATGTTATAAATAAAACATAGCTGTATATTTAGGCTGAAAAGAAAATCCAGAAAAGTAAATCTGCAGGGAGAGGCACTATCAATTTTTCAGTTGCAACACTTTATCATTGCACTGCTGACTGAGCATACTGGGGGAAAAAAGGCTATTATGCACATGTAAACAAATGAGGTGGCAAATATTAAATTATCACAATAAAATATAATTTTATCATAATCAAAATTACTACATGAAGAATTTGTAACAGTCATGTGTAACGGCAGCCCGATCTCATGAAAGTGCGTATCTATACCACGAATGTCATTTTTCGTGCTATTTATTCGCCAAAAATGTTTTTTGCGTCTGTATGATACGCAGTTTTCGCGTGCATATGATACGCACTTTATGGCGTGTAATACGCACGCACTCCCCACCCCCCCTCCCCCCTAAACCTACCCAAGGGGTTTTCAGTGCGTAGCATATGCACGCAAAAACCATTTTTGGCGTATAAATGGCACGAGAAATGACATTCGTGGTATAGATACGCACTTTCATGAGACTGTGTTGGTAACGGAGGCCAGCTAGTAAGAGCTGTGTGAGTAAACCTCACTCCCCTGGCCTCAAGAGGCGCACTATAGCGACTGACGCTAGAGGCTACAGGCTTTAGCGTCCTTGTTAGCGTGCCTGCCTCCAATGCCGGTTGGAATACAACTCAGAGAAGGTAGAACCGGAGGGGTTACATTGATGCCATGACCCAGATGGGAGTGAGGTTTAAAGGGGTCATATAATGGTACATGCACTTTTAGAAGTTGATTGTACTGAAATGTGTGTTGGCAGTGCCTGTACACAACCATCATATAATGATAAAAATCCATCCAGTGTTTTTGTTTTAATCTCCTTTAGTTTTCCCCTTTCTCAAATCGAGCCGTTCGACCGTGTGACGTCACACGGTCGGACGCCCCTCCCACGATTGTTGATTGACAGCAGCGTTTCAACACAGTCAAAGACCCGCCCTGAGCGAGCTCGAGCTGTCATCATAGTCCGTCATTGTTGATACGCTGGAGCAGAATGCGATTCGTCTTCGTCTAAGCGATTGTGGTGTTCTGTTCTTGGGTGTAATAAGGAACACAGCAGTCATTTTGATGTTCCTAAATCCGAACTGCTGAAGACACAGTGGCTGAGTTTTGTTTTCGAAGGGAATATTCCCCACGAGCAACGTCAATGCTTTCATGTTTGCGAGAATCATTTCTCAGCAGACTGCTTTATAAACGAGGATCAGTATGAGCTGGTTTTGCTAAGAAGCTGCTCCTGAAAAAAGAATCGGTAGCAACTATTTATGTTCCCTCTGCACCTCCAGACTAAGTAAGTGTAAAGTTTTATTAACCTTTATATTAATATTTGCAAATCGCGAAAAAAGGTTTTTCATGACCATTAGTTGTAATGTCAATCTGTCAATGAACTAACGTATACATCAGTAAACACATAGCGTTCGTATCTCACTACTCTACCCTGCCAGTGCATACAAAAATAGATCAAAGTGACATTACGTTAAAGGGATACTTCACCTCTGGGAAGATGAATGTGTATTTAATATTGGTCATTTATATAGTAGAAATGTGAAATTATTTTTTAAATTGAAGCATTCTAGACTGAGAAAAGGCAGAAAATGTATTTTTTACTCATGTGGCTGATAGACAACAACTCCCAGAATGCACTTGCTTTGCTGCCCTTACGAGGCCACTCCCAAACCACACCTACCGGTTATAGGCGGGAGAATCCGAAAAATGGATACAACTAGGCTTGCTTTGATACATCGTGAGTTATTTGATAAATTTCCATAGAAATGGTGCTATTGCGTACGTTGTACCGGGATGTACTAGCCTAATGTATATAACACGACTTAGACTTTCACATTAAAAATATGATGCAAGGCAGGACCATGTCAACAGAGTAGCCTAGCTTAGTAGCTCTGCATATGAACTGTTTTCCCCCAATTGAAATCACCATTTCTCTAAGCTAATACATTATCTAGGCTAATCCATACTCTAGTAACACTAATGGTGTGTTCACACCGAACGCGAATAGAGCGTCAAATACGCGTCTAGTTAGACGCTTGAATCTTCCGCTCGAGTTCAAATTTTTCAACTTGAGCGGAAGACGTTCGCGGCAAACGCGTCGCCCAATTCGGCGCGAATGACGCGTCTATTCACGTCTTTGCATTGACTTTGTATGTATGTAATCTACTCGCGCAAATAATTAAATTCGCGTTTGAACACACCATAAAGGTTTGCGAGAACCACAACCAATGCGAGTTATAACTTTTAATTAAAAAATTATTAATATTAACACTTTTACACTCAAAGCTCTGCGGATTCAGCGATCTCGTCCAGAAGAAAATGGCTTTGCTGAGATTCGCGACAGCAATAGGACGCTATGTCTGTTACCATAGGCGCACAGCGAGAGCACTGACACCACCAGTCCGCCCCAGCTCGAGTCTGGCCGGGCTCAGGTCTCGCTCCCCTGCTGCAGCAGCTGCTCCGGCTCTTGTTCCTCCATCTCCCGCAACTGTTCATCGCTGTATTGCGGCTCGTACAGGTAGCCGCGAGCATCAGATTTTCGCAACAGATCTTCGAAATCCCCTTCTGCCATTTCAGCTTCAAAAATACCTTCCGCCATCGTGATTAGCCTACTATACAAACTTTCTACACAGACCAAGAGGCAAGAGCCTGTTAGCTTAGCTTCTACAGAAAGATGGCTGACACTCTCTTTACATTCTGTGAGTGAGATCCCGCCCCATATGGGCGTGGTGAAAACATGCGGAACACTGGCTGTAGTCTTTAGCCTCTGGCACAAAAATCCTCCGATGATGCAAAATGACGATTTTTGCGTCATTGGAGGATTTTTTCCAGACTAAAAATTAATTTTTCTCTCATATCAGGGGGATATGAGGGGGGGGGAGCACGGTAATTCGAAAATACTACTGGTTTTCTACTGATACAAAGCTTAATGCTAAATCCTGAAGTATCCCTTTAACCAATCATTCAGAAACCTCCTGTTCGAGCCTTAATTGTCGAACTTCTTTGTGGCCGTCATCTTGTTCCGGGTCCGACTCCGGTTCAAACTGATACGGTTGCACAGATGTGTCCTCAGAGACTCCCGCTGCCATTCTTTCTCCAAAATATACCCTCAACTGTTGTCAAGGCAACACTCCACGTGCGTTGTATCAAAACGCCAGCAGAGAGGCGGGGTGAGCGAAGCTCATTATCATTTAAAGGCATATGCACTGTAACGGCGTGCTGAAAACAGAGCTGTTTTTGACCAGGTAAAATTTGTGTTTTCTTAACCCTCTGGGGTCGGCAAACGCGCCGGCGCGTTTTGCTCGATTTTTTCACATAGCAGCAAAATAGACTTAAAATACTCCGTCATTTTTTGTCATACAGACTTAAAGGTGCATTGCGCAACTTTTCATTTTAAAAATACCTGTTTTTCTATCCTATACATCCTTAAAGAACTGCCTGATGGGCTGAATGAGCCCTTCTATGCATACTGAGATTGCATCTATAATCCTGTACAGTAAAATATATAAGAGGGATTCGGGCTCGAATTTGAGACTGGGCGTGACGTCATGCGCGTTCACGCTCACCAGGCTATGTCTTGCAGGTTTGTGTATTCGCCGGCGCCGCCATTCTCCGCATCAGTGAAGACAACTCCTGCGTCAAAGGTAGAAGATGGATTCAAAGAGACCGGCTTGTAGTCCATTCCAAACCCCAACGCAAACTCTACGTAAAGTAAAGAAAAGAAAAATTTTGTCTAGTGCCACCAAAAGGTCCAAATTGGAGTCAGACAGGCGTTGGAGTAAGACAAGAGTCAACCTCGGGAAGGCATTCAACAAATGGAGAGATCTCCGGTCTGCTCTTGGTCTCAAACGGGATCCTCAGTTGGCTTTTTTTCTTGATAAAACGGTAAGATATAGCCCAGTCTCTAATGTCTGATATGGCAAATCTATGACAACAAATGACGATGCGTAAAATGTGTAATGCTTTAGCGTAAGCTAGATAAATGTACAATCAGATTTGGTTTTACTACCATTGTCAGTGAACAGGTTCATAAACTAGGAATTGTCTTCGGAAGAATAGTACAACATAAAACATATCCCATAAAAGATGCTAAAGTTTCCTATGTTTTTGTGTATGACCTACCAGTAGCCTTGTGTACTTTGCTAACATGATAAGGTGCTCATGTCCTTGACCAACAAGGAAGAACGCCGTTGCATTGGCTATATTTTCTTTTTCGTAAAAAATAGTAAATTGTTCCCGGTAATGTGAATTCGGCGGATTAGTCTGTTTGGCTTTTACAGTAACGTCATAGTGCCATTTGATTGTTTATTACCGTGAGACATTTGAGTGTACTTTGTTGACCAACTGTGTATGGTATGATTATTATTTTAAGCTTTTACAAAGTAATAACTTATATTGTTCATGAACGTGTTTCCATAATAATACACTCATAAGTGGATACAAACACATAAAACAGTTCAACATACATGGAGATAGATGGAAACAAAAACCGAACTTTTCTACTACCCCCGTTTTCCCCTCACACATAAGTGTGTAAATTACTCAAATGCCTTTCCTTTCTTATATTTAACCCTCTGGGGTCCAAGGTGTGTTTGGGGTCCTTGAGATGTTTTGACATACTCTGACATTTGTGCTTTTTTCAGTTGCTTATAAACAAATTACTGGCAAAGGTGTAATTACACTCTATTTAGCACAAACAGGGCTACCATAATGTGTTATCAACATGTATGTACATGTTTGTATTTTTGAGAGAATATTGTTTATGCGTGGTTATTGAAAAAACTAAAACTTAAAGTTTCTGAAATAAGGCCACAAAACACATACTAAATATGTGTCCACAAGACTTTTGACTAATGGATGTTGTCGCCTAGAGTTTTTTCTTCAAAATGATCTGAAAATCATCCTGCCTTATCATTCACATAAAACAATAGATTGGTTTAAATTTAAAAATGACACTTTTTGTTTGGAAAGGCAATATGCGCAGGGGTGTGACCTGCTGTGATTCACACCTGAGAAGACAATGGGCCCGCATAATGAGCGCATAATGGGGCTGCATACTAATGACCCTTTCATTCAGGTGTGTCACTGAGCCACAAGAATGCAATGACAATATATATATATGCCTATATAATACAAAATTGGTTCACAGTTCCAATTATTTATTTATTTTTCAAATTGTGCTTGCAAATTGTATAATATCAAATGTAAACATTTCTAGTAATTGTGCAGTTAATTCTCATACTGTTTTTACAGAAAGTTTGGGAATATATCCCAAATGTGTCACTAATAAAACACAATACAAATAATTTAAAGAGGAGGCTTATATTGAGCTTTTAAGATTTACCTAAGATTTATTTATATGTAGCCTACATATATTTTTGCTATTTTAATAAAAAGGTTACAATTACAACAACAATTAAAATTTTAACTATATTTCAAATGTAATCTTTCTTTGTAAAGTATACATTTTATCATACATATTTCACAGTTGCGGATTAATTAGTTTGAATATAGCCTACAATCGAACAAACACTATAATAACATCTTAGCAAACAAGCTTATTTGATGTGGCAGTATTTTAGAGTAAAAACGACATCTTGTCTTTCATATGTAACATATCGTTTTTATGATTAGGACATATAAATGTTAATTTGCAGTTTAATACGTTGCTTATACAAAAATATTTTATTTCAACATATTTCAGTCGATTTTTACTCATCTCAGTATTGGAATATAGTTAGGTAAAAGCTGTTCATTCATTCACACACAGAAACGTGTTTGAATTCATATTCAAACAGTCTTTTTGTTTATAGACACTATTCCATTTCGCGATTAGAACAAAGCACTTGAAAATAAAGAATGTACCTTCTCAGCTGGATCCGTTGCTCCTCCAAATGAAACTACTTGCACTTCTGAGGTAATTTTTTTCCAGGATTATTATTAAGATAGTATTATTCCTCACAGCGTCGTAAATATGAGTCTCTTTCGGTGGTTTATCCAGCTGATGTGGGCGTGGATCGCCTCAGAGCGTTTGTGTTTGAATAGAGCGCGCGCTCCGTGGGCGTGGTCAAATTAACTTTAATGAGCTGAGACGAGAACGACTATCATCTCTCTCTTTTCGTACAGATTACATAAAATGAGAAAATTTGTTTTTTATATAAACTACTTCATTTAAAAGAAGATAATTCAGGCTTCATGCCTGTGTGCCTGTATACCTGTTTGACTGAGTATTTGCAGAGTTACAGTTCATTTTTCGGACGCGTTTCAGAATGGACTTCACTGACAGAGAGAACGCAGAACGCGCATCATGTTTATTTTTCTTTATTAGGCGAAAAACACAACACTTTGTTTTTATTGTGAGGTTCCACAAAAAAAAAATACAAACTTAACAGGATCGAATGATGTACAACACTTATATGTAAGATCAAAATCAACAGAGTAATTTGAGTCTCTTTTGCACTGATAAGGAAAAAAGTGAGCTGGTATCGCCGGCGAGACCGCCGACCCCAGAGGGTTAAAATGACTTGCAGATTTATAACTTTATTACCTCTGAAGACATTATGACTGTCAACAAAAGATTTGTGCGGCTGATGCTCTTTTGGTTATGAACAGCTCGTGCAAGCGTGCGTGTGCGTGTGATCCATGAGCGTGCACATCTCTGGTTGCAGTTTCGCTTGTCGCCAGAGGGGGCATAGTTCTGCAAAAACTCAGAAACCTGCGCTATGCACCTTTAAGACATATGAAAAATAAACTGTAAAATGTCTTCTTTTTTATGTGTCCACTTACAATCGAAATAAAACATTGTGCTTTTGTAAAATAAAGAAAATAAACAGGGTGTGCTTTCTGGCTCTCCCTCACCGTGAACTTTTTTTTTGGAGCACGTCTCTAAACTGAAACAAAACTCAGCGAATACTATTCACCCAGTCATGAGATACATATCTTTATAATCATTTAAGTGTGTACTTTTAAATGATCTGATTCAAAACGAAAACAAATTTTCTCTGTTAAAGTAATTTGTATAAAACCAACAAGATGTCCAGTTTCTCAAAGGCTTGCTCATTATTTTTAATTTGACCACGCCCACGCGCGCAAAAGAGATTGATATGCAAATCTCCACGAAGTAACGCGAACACGCGCATTACCTAAAAAACAAAGCACTAAACTTCATCAAACTCTGCTTTTCGTCGAGTTTGGAAGACATGCAGTGAGCTTACATTGGATTTACCTCAGAAGAAGAAGAACGCGATTTGAAGACAAGAAAGATGTAAGGTAAGAAATGTATTATGGAATATATTAGTTAGTGTTATTGTTGCATAAACATAACATTCCAGTTGAACTGTTGCTAGACTAAAATTTATGAAATCGACGGAAACATGTTGAAATATGAACTGTAGCCTAGACAGGCAGGAAATAAATATACATGTACAACACGAGGATGTTTTTATGTTTGATAATAAAACACAGCATGTTAGGCTAGTATCAGTGTTTACTCTAATATGGTGAATGTTATAATGTTTAGAACCATGTTTACTGTTAAATAACGAATGGAAACATTTGAAGTAACATGATAAACATATATTTTTCTCTAGTGTACTGAAGTGTTCCTTTTTAACGATTTATAGGCCGCATGCTATAGGCTATTGTTATTATTATTATTTGGAATTAAAATAGCCGCACATCATCACATACCCTTCACCATACCTAGAGAGCATGGGGTACTTTCCATAAGATCATCTCTCAATGCAAATCAAACCAGCTATTAGGCTAACTGAAATACAACCATGTCTATATGGTGAAGGGTATGTGATGATGTGGGGCTATTTTAATTCTAAAGGCCAAGATAACTTTATCAGGATGCATAGTATCCTGGATCCATGAAATAACTGGCCTTTAAAAATAAAAAATCTGCCTGCCTCTATGGGAATTTAAGGTGTCCAGACGTATGCACCCTGTTTTTTTAAGGAAGAACATTTAATTATTTGTGATACATTATTCATTCACAAAGAAAATTGGTGTCCCTAAAGGTTGGAGTTTTCCTAATTTTTTTAATTAAGGCATTAAGATGATTTTTTTAGTCAACTTTAGCATGGGTGTGTTCACTTATTCTAAGCACTGTGTGTGTATGTATGTGTATATATATATATATATATATATTAGGGCTGTGTTGAAAAAATCGATTCACCAATTCTGAATCGATTTTCATATTAATTTCTAAAGATCGATCCGTAACTCAGAGGATCGATTTAATAATAGGCTTACATTTTCCCCGTGAACTTTAACTTGCCGCGACTGGAGATCCCTGTATGCGCATTGAAAGGCTTTCACTCAGCGCGCACATTGTTACGACGACGGGCTTTGAGTGAGTCATTAAACCGTTCATTCAACGAACACGTTCAAAAAAGCTGATTCATTAAAAGAGATGTAATGAAACAAGGTGTTAATTATTTTTAACTTTGAGTTCCACTTTTCAAGGCTCAGCTGAGCAGCAATGCGTCGCATGGGTAACGCTGAAGCTGATCCTTCACTTATTAGAGACCAATATGGCATTGATTCAATGCGTGACTCGCTGATTTTATTTCCCCGCGGCTTCCTCGCGCTGTGGAATGCTGACCAGCGCTGCACTCTAAAAAATGATGTGTTGGATTTACTTAAAATATATATGCACCATTTTTGCATCATACTTTTTAAGTAATCCCAACTTGGAATAATTTTACTTAAAATTAACAAGAAAACCGTTGTTATATGTACTTAAATATTTGAGTTCACGCAACATTCTTTACTTAAAAATATATGCATCACGTTACATATATTTTTAAGTAAAGAATGTTATGTGAAATCAAATATTTAAGTACATATAACAAAGGTTTTCTTGTTTATTTTATGTAAAATAATTCCAAGTTGGGATTACTTAAAAAGTATGATGCAAAAATGGTGCATATACATTTTAAGTAAATCCAACACAGTGCAGGCCATGTGAGATCAAAACAAATCTTAGTTCTGTTAACTTAACATTTAAGCCCATTTGTATATAAAGAGTTGAACCAACCATTTTAACTTATTTTAGATCTTCAGCTATTGGTCTGCTTACTGCAATGCTCCAGTACATTCAATGTCTTAAAATAAATTAAACATGCAAATCACACACAATAAAGCATTTAACTTTATTATTTTTTATTTTTTGCCAAAGGCTTGAAAGCCTGAAACCATACATAAAATGTAACAAAATGTGGCAAATCGACAAATGGAAAATCACTTTTAACAGGTCACTTTTTCACCTTTGCAACACTCAAAAGATATACATTTTTCCAATATTTACTTTTGGAACATACAAAAAACCTCTTAAAGGACAATGAACCTAGGGGTAATTAACACATGGTTACCGAGTTGATCGTTCTCTGGGATGCGTTTTCATGATAATTGAATGTACGTAGAGTTTTATCTCTAAAAACTGTTTAGCTTATAACGCTAGTATATGGGGCATAGAATAAGCAAAAGTAAATCGCTAGTTAATACCACTAACAAGGCTCAAAATAGCCCCACACTAACACGGTAGCATAATGAGGGTCCCTACATGCAAACCGAAGCATTGAAGAACTTTGTAAGTGTACAGACAGTTTAATAAGAAGATACTTTATAAAGACAGTACATTACGCGTATACAGGCAGGAGCCATCTTGGAAAACAGTCTCGACCAGTCGAGCCACGAACGCCGTGCTAAGTGAATGAACTGTGACTTGGAATCTCATAATATGGTCCGTTGTTTCCGGAAGAAACTATTTTAATAAACAGATATAATTCATGCATTTCCATGTAATTAGTTTCACAAACGTAATTCCTATCGACCAGCTCACTTAGCACAGCGTTCGTGACTCATCACCTCTATGCCTTCCAGCGTTACCCCAGTCTGTGAAGGATCATCTGCTGAGCCACCTTTCGTGATGATCCTCAATGTGAGATGTTCCAGTTCCTCTTCATTCCTATGAGTATAAAAAAAAAACATTAAAAAAAACAGGAAATCTGCATTTACTTGCAACATCACTTGTTATTGTTCAGACTGTTGCAAAAAATCAATTGCATTGAAACACAGAATGAGAAAGAAATGTACCTTTATATTTTAAAATAAAATAAATCTCTTACAGCCTCTTACATTTGCAACATTATAAATGTCTATACTGTCACGTTTTTATCAATTTAATGCATACTTGCTGGATAAAAGTATTAATTTATTTTATTTCTTTAAAAAAAAAAGTTCTAATTGACCCAAAACTTTTAAATTGCATCTTACAATATATTCAAATAGAAAACAGTTGTTTTAAATTGTAGTAATAATAATAATAATAATCACAATATTACAGTTTTTGCTGTATTTTGGATCAAATAAATGAAGGCTTGGTGGGCAGAAGAGACTTCTTTTAAAAACATTAAACAATCTTACTGGTTGTGTGTGTGTGTGTGTGTGTGTGTGTGTGTATATACATATATATATATATATATATATATATATATATATATATATATATATATATATATATACACATTTTTTTTCTGGTTATCAAAAATATATCTAAAAAGAAAAAAACAATAATTAAATGTTACAAATTAGTCCATTATTAAATGCCTATAAATATAAAAATGAGTCTATTAAATAATATCTATTAATTTAAACAAAACAAGTTAATTAATGAAGACTTTTGTCCAGAGGTTTTGAACGAATCTCTTCAAAACATTTTAACAGTCAGTCACTACTGAAATAGCCAAACAGTAAATACAGATCTACAATCTTTGTTTGAAGCCAAACTTTTGCTTGAAGGGTATTTACTTATTTTGATAATAATTTTGAAGGTTTAATAGACAGGGTTGTAGCTGTCATTTAGGAATAATATTGTGTTCGAATCAAGATCGCCATTATTTAATGATAAATCGTGCACACGGAGCTGTAGCCAATGTGTTTTCGAATTTAATATTTGTATGTTAACGAACGTTACCAGTAGGCTAACCCGCGCCCAAGGCCTGGCCGGCCCCCTTTCCCGCGATCCATTTATAGATATTAGAGAATAGAATATATGGGAATTTGTAAATATGCAAAGTACATTTTTTTTTTAATCCGAAAACTCATAGCCTGCATATAATAAATGACAACTACATTTCGTTAATAAAGTAGGCCTACGAATTTATCCGTGGGGGAAAGCGCCGTCCGAATTGTCCTCATGGTGTGTTCAAACCGAACGCGAATAGAGCGTCAAAAACGCGTCTATCGGGTCTAGTTAGACGCTTGAATCTGCTCGAGTTCAAATTTTTCAACTTGCATGCGTGGAAGACGTTCGCGGCAAACGCGTCACCCAATTCGCGTCATTCGCGACGCCCGGCGCGAATGATGCGTCTATTCGTGTCTTTGCATTGACTTTGTAATCTACTCGCGCAAAGTATTAAATTCGCGTTCGGTGTGAACACACCATTAATGCATACATGCCAACGTCTTGGTCATATTTCGAAAAACACAATAAATACTCTGACTACTATAAACACTTGACAGCCTATTCGATGGAAGCACACTCGCTTAATAATTCAAAAATACTATAGTGCAAAGTCACTCATTTCATACATTAACTTGTAGACTACATAGGTGTTCGTAACACGTTTCTAATTGTTGATGCAAAATTCGTAGCAATTCTGAAATTCAGTTTAAAAGTTAGTTTCTTGACCAAAAATGCAATAGCGATTGAGTGTACCTTAAGTTAAAAAAAGTTAAGCTTACCTCTTTTCAGCGTCTTCACATATGTGCTTCACAAAATGGCTCCAATTTTTGGCTGGAAAGGCATCACGGGAAATTGCATATCACGTGGCTCATATAGTTACTTAAAATGTTATGCTCGATTTACTTAATTTTGAAGCAATTTTTATAGTAGTTGACATAACTAATGTTTTTTCATTTTATTTATGCATACATTTAAGTTCACCTAGTTACTTATATTTTTGTGTTACACACACTAAATATGTTAAGTAGAGGTTGAAAAGTTATGAATACTTAATTTTTTGTGTTTAATCTAATTACTTTTGTAAGTAATGGTTGTTCAGCCAACGAATCGTTTTTTAGAGTGTGCTCCTGACGCGCATTTATGGTAAATACCCGTGACGTGAACGTTAAAAGGATGATACGACAAATATTTCGCTTTCCTTTGACACGGCAACCTTTTTCACGAATACATATGACTTCAAAGACAGATGCAGGTAATCGCACGCGCTCTGCCGATCTCTCTCGATCTCTCTCATTCACTGTCTGTGCGAAGCCTCTGCAGGCTACACATCACCACGATAAACAGTCTTGTTTGTTATCATTATGAACTTGTTTAACATTCAATACACATGCATGAAGTTCAAAACAAGCAGTTAAATGTCTATAATAGCCTAATAGTATCAATATGTTGCATAACTACAGTCCTGTAATTCAGGTAACAGCTGGAAAAAACAAAAACACTTATCTAAATCTCGAAAATCGGATCAGATCGGATCGGATCGAATCGAATAATGATAATCGATTCAAGATCTTGAGAATCGGAATCGAATCGATTCTTGAAATTTGAATCGAAACCCAGCTCTAATATATATATATATATATATATATATATATATATATAAATCGCAATTTTAACCAGAAAAATCTACAATGTATGCCCAAAGTCGTGCAGCCATATAGTTTCTCTTGATATCAGCATGTTCACAGGTGTTTATTTTTATTTTATTTTTTTTACAGGGACTAGATGCCACTGATGAGTCCTGCTGACTTCAACATTCACAGGAGACTCTGTACATGAACATGGTAAAGTGAAAAATCAAACACCTTGGAAATTACAGGTATGTACTATGTTTCAGGAATGGCACAAAGGTGTGAATGTTCAAGTCTCTGTCTTTAGATCAGTGTGTTTACTAATGTGCTTTTTTGTCCTTTGTTGTGTATCTTTGGATTATGTTGTGTTGTAAATAAATTCAAACAATCTAAAAGCCATTCTTTAACATTCTTTATTTCTGTAACAGAAATAAACACAAATGTCAGAGCATGTCAGAACACCTCCATGACCCAGAAAACACCTCAGACCCCAGAGGGTTAAAATACTAATGAGAATTTTTAATAAAAGTATAATATTACAAAGTTTTCATTTAGACCCTAAACATTCATATTAACTTGTACAAAAATGGCATTATATGACCCCTTTAAGGGGTGAGTGTAACGGAGACCAGCTAAGAGTTGTGCGAGTAAACTTCACTCCCCTGGTCTCAAGAGGTGCAGTAGTGGCTGCGGCCTATAGTGTCCTTGTTAGCGCCTACCATGTCGGAAACGCAGGTTCAAATCCTGCTTGGAGCAGGTGGAGTAGAACTGGAGGTGTTACACATGCAAAATAAACATTTTCTTGGTCACTAAACAAATATTCATTAGGTATGTACAGGAAACTGAAAGCACTGCATATGATGATACAAATACTGTACAGACCAACATCATCAGACATAGGTATTTATATCATGTGCACTGTTAGACATCGGGGGTCATGAGGAAACCTTTTATTTGTCTTTATCATTTGAGATGAGGAGTTAAAAATTAAATAATAATTTGTATTTTACAATAATAAATCATTCTTAGGGCCAGACAGATGATGTGACTAGTGTAACGTTCTAGTTCTGTTATTGTCTGTGTGAAGAAGTGATCTTCTTCACTGCTGCAAGCGGCAGCACTGGCACACATAATCACACACACACACACATACACGCAACATCCACACAGACTTTTCTCACCTGTTGATGCCGCTATTGGAGAAGCGGGTGCACACGTGATCCCAATAGCACTTAGTCATTCATCCACATCCCATATTTCCTTCTGTTATTCCTTCAGGACATATCACACATTCTCATCAACATGGCAATGGCCAAGAGAGGAGTGGAGCTGTTGGTTGGTGCCATAACTGACGGGGCAAGCGTTGGAGGCATACCTCGCTATGGATGAGTACCTCGCAGACGACTACGACCACCTGAAGGATGCACTGCTGCAAAAATTCAACATCTCAGCTGAGACCTATCGCCAGCGGTTCCGGGCAGCAATGGTACCAGAAGGTGAATCGCTAACAGAAACATACCACCGTCTGCGAAATATCTTCAAGCGATGGGTGCGTCCTGATCTACATTCCAAGGAGGAGATCGGAGAGCTAGTCATCTTGGAACAGCTGCTTTGAGTAGTGCCTTACGACAGCCGTACCTGGGTTAAAGAGCATGAGCCGGACTCAGGACTGGCAGCCGCGAAGTTAGCCCAGCAGTACACAAATGCTCATCGCGCAGGCCCACGCACGCAACCGTTTAAAGGTAAAGCACGTTATACATACACTGACAAGCCTCAAGAGGTTACACAGGAACATAAGACTATAACACCACATAAATTGATCTGCTTTTCATGTCAGCAGCCGGGACACAAAGCTGCTGTGTGCCCGGCGCGTAAATCAAAGCTGACAGGGTTTTGCTATGCTCCTAGAGAGGAGGACACTGAAATGGACTCTGTTGGGGTGGGGCAATGTAACAACATGCTTTTGGACATTACAGTGAATGGAAGTTCATTAAAAGCAATATTGGACACTGGTAGCTCACTTGTTTCTAATGTCACACATGTTCTAATGTTCTAATGGGACACCGAATGTCCCGGTTTTCGAAAGGCTGTGTGAATATGTATGTTCAAACCGTGTAGCGTGCGCACGGCAGAGAGGGAGAGAGAGAGCACCGTGTAGCACGCGCACGGCAGAGAGGGACAGAGAGCGAGAGACTTTGCGTGTGTTTGCTAGTGTGCGTGTGTGCCTCAAGAAGTACATGCATGACAGCATTTAAGACGATTCTTTTAGACGAGTTCTGTAGCCTCCGGGCTAGTTGCGGGCGCCGCCATGTTGAATGAGACAACACGCGAGGGGAGGGGGAACAAAAGCAAGGAGGTGGGGGCGAGCACAGCGCAGAGAAGGCAAAGTGGCGAAATCAGAATTAAATATAAAAAATATATCGATATATACGATATGTCAAAATCCATATCGTGTTTAAAAAATATCTCGATATATTTTAAATATCGAGATATCGCCCACCCCTAGTGTATTGTATGTGCAATCTGCTGATGTTTTACGTGTGGTAGTACCTCTGTCTTGTCGAACCCTTGTTTTACATTTGGCACGCACAATTCCATGGGCAGGACATCTAGCACGACAGAAGACATACACGCGTATTAGTTCACGCTTCTATTGGCCTACCATGTACACTGACGTTCAGACATACTGCACTACATGTTTGACATGTCAGAAGACCAGTGCTGTGCGTCAGCGGGATAAGGCCCCATTACGCCCGTTACCCATCATATCCACCCCTTTCCGCTGCATTGCCATGGATATTGTGGGACCACTAGAAAAGAGCAGTGCGGGACACAGATACATATTAGTCATCTGCGACTATGCCACACGCTACCCAGAAGCTTTCCCACTCCGCACCATTACCACACCAAAAGTTGTACATGCTCTCATCCAGATGTCTTCCAGGGTAGGCATCCCAGACGAGATCCTCACGGACCAGGGAATGAACTTCACTTCCCACCTGATGAGACAACTGCATCAGCAACTGGGCATCACAACATTGAGAACTAGTCCATATCACCCACAGACGGATGGGCTAGTTGAACGGTTCAATCAGACGCTGAAGGGCATGCTACGGAAATTCGTCGCAGACACTGGCCGTGACTGGGACAAATGGCTCCCCTTCATTCTCTTCGCATACAGAGAGGTACCTCAGGCTTCAACCGGGTTTTCACCCTTCGAACTCCTGTATGGCTGGCAAGTTCAAGGACCACTGGACATCTTGAAAAAGGCCTGGACGAAGTCAACAGCAGATACGGAGGAGAGAAGCATTGTGAGGTACATCCTGGAGATGAGGGACCGGCTAGAGACTTACAGGGAGCAAGCAAGGGAGAATCTTCAAGAAGCACAGGTGGCGGAGAAACGATGGTACGACCAACAAGCCAGACTGTGTCAGTTCCAACCGGGACAGAAAGTGCTGCTGTTATTACCGACCTCAGCGAACAAGTGGCAAGGGCCGTATGCCATTGTGAGGAAGATGGAGCCACTAACTTATGAGGTTCATCATCCTGACAAGAGAAGATCTCACCAGACATACCATGTAAACCTGTTGAAAGAATGGAAAGAGGCACCCAATGAGGCACCTGAGACATCGCTGATGATAAAGAAGGTGGATGATGAAGAGGAAGATGAGCTCGCTCTAGAGGTGAGACCTCAGAGATGCCATGCAACAGTGAAGTTGCAACATCTAGATGAATCCCAAAGGGCTGAGGTACAAGACCTCCTGAATCTCTTTCCATGACTGTTCCGTCAGAGGCCTGGACGGACAGAACGGGTACATCACACCATCCACCTGACAGATATAACCCCTTCACGACAGCGACCTTATCGAATACCTGAAAAACTGGCCAAGCCCTTGAAAGAGGAAATTGAGACGATGAAGCAGCTGGGAGTGATAGAAGCTTCTAACTGTGAATGGAGTACCCCCCTCGTCATTGTCCCAAAAAAAGATGGATCATTGCGTGTCTGTGTCAACTTCCGTAAGCTAAATGCCCAATCGAAGTTTGATGCCTACCCAATGCCGAGAATCGATGATCTGCTGGAGTGGATAGGACAGGCCCGGTACTTCACCACCCTGGACCTGTGTAAGGGATACTGGCAGGTGCCCCTTGATCCGAACTCCAAACCCTACACCGCATTCAGGACACGGGTAGGACTATTTCAGTTTACAGTCCTACCCTTTGGGCTGCACGGGGCACCTGCTACCTTCCAACGACTGATGGATCAAGTTCTCCAGGGTTGTGAAGAGAGGTCTGCTGCATATTTGGATGATGTAGTGATCTACAGCAACACTTGGACAGACCACCTGGAACATCTACGACAGACTCTGGGGAAGATCCAAGCAGCGGGCCTGTCCTTGAATGTGGCGAAGTGCGAGTGGGTTAGGCAAGAGACCAGTTATCTGGGATACCATCTGGGCAATGGTGAACTGCGACCTCAGGTGTACAAAGTGGAAGCGATTCAGCACAGTCCCCTACCTAAGACAAAAAAAGAGGTGAGATCCTTCCTTGGCCTAGTGGGCTGGTATCGTAGATTCATCCCTGACTTTGCTACACCATTGACGGATCTGTTGAGCAAAACAGGGAAGAACCCTGTGGCATGGACTGGGGCCTGTGAGGAAGCATTTAACACTCTTAACCCGCTGGGGACCAAGAACGCGCCAGCGCGTTTTGCTGTTTTTTTTTTCACATAGCAGCAACATAGACTTAAAATACTCCGTCATTTATGGTCATATAAATAAAATCAATACATGATTATAAACTATAGAGGGTCTTCTTTTTTTGTGTACACTCACATTAACATCAAAACCTTGTTTTTTTTTTTAAATAAATAAAATAAACAGGGTGCGCTTTCAGCTCACTCTGTCTCCGCAAAATCTTTCTGAAACATGTCTGGAAAATGAACGGAAACTCCGCTAATACTTATCACACAAACATGAAACATACGTCTAAAGAACGCTTTAAATTTCTACTTTTAAATAAAACAATTCACATTTAAAACAAATATTCTCCTGCAATGTAATCTGTCTGAAACTAAAGAGAAGTACAGTTTCTCCTGTCTCAGCTCATTATCGTTAATTTGTTCACACCCACTCGCAGAGGGCGCTATTCATAAGATAATGTGTTGAGGCCATATGCTATAGATAAACGCCCCCAGGCAAATGCTGTAAACTCTGTAAACACACTATATTTTTTAGTCAGATTAAGATTCGTCTTGCACGGCTATGAGGAATAATCCTGGGACATTTACCACAGAAGTGCTGGTTTATTTTCACTTCGAGGAGGAGCAACAGATTCAGCTGAGAAGTGTAAGTGTTTTATGCTTGTGCTTTGTTCTAATCGCGATATAGAATAACGTTAGTGTCTGTAAACGGAAAAATAGCATACTGTTTAAATGTGAATCATGTTTCTCTCTCTGTGTGTGTGTGTGTGTGTGTATGAATGAATGAATGAATGAACGCACAGATACGCACTGTTACAGACGAAATAAAAGACAAAATTTCGTTGACTAGTTTTGGATAAAGTTTTTCAAATCAAATAAGCATCAAATAAGCTTCAAATAAGCTTCAAAATAAAGACAAAAGCTTTTGTTAGGAGTTTCTGGGGATAGAAGTGTCCAGACATATGCACCTTGTATTTTAAAGAAGAACATTTAATTATTTGCGATACATTATTCATTCACAAAGAATTCAGGGACATTATTCATGTCCCTAAAGGTTGGAGTTTTCCTCATTTTTTTAATTAAGGCATTAAGATTTTTTATTCCTCTTTTTAGTCAACTTTAGCATGGGTGTGTTCACTTCTAATTTTAAGCAGTGTGTGTGTGTGTGTGTGTGTGTGTGTGTATATATATAATTAAAAAGCTATTTTAACCAGAAAAATCTACAATGCATGCCCAAAGTCGTGCAGCCATATAGTTTCTCTTGATATCAGCATGTTCACAGGTGTTTATTTATTTTTTTACAGGGACAAAATGCCACTGATGAGTCCTGCTGAGTTCAACATTCACAGGAGACTGTAATGAAAAATCAAACACCTTGGAAATGACAGGTATGTACTATGTTTCAGTAATGGGACCATGTTGGGACCATGTTGTGTGACTGTTTAAGCCTCTGTCTTTAGATCACATTAGGTGTGTTTACTAATGTGCTTTTTTGTCCTTTGTTGTGTATCTTTGGATTATGTTGTGTTGTAAATAAATCCAAACAATCTAAAAGCCATTCTTTTTTAAATCTCCTCATTCTTTGTGCAAGGCTCCTCATAATGATAGGGCCTGATAACACCTAATAGGGCCATTATGGGAGGGTCTTTGTCTTTCTCAGGTGTGAAATGCCATACATATTAATGTGAGATCACGCCTCCTTACATAAAGCTTTCTCAAACAAAACACGTCATACACATTCTAAAATACTTTATTGACTTATCTGAATGAGTAGTCAGGATGATTCTCACATAGTTTTTGAGCAAATATTCTAGACTATGTGATACAATTTTCAAAAGTCTTGTGAAGAAATAATCAATATGTGTTTTGTGGCCTTATTTCAGAAACTTTTATTTTTAAGTTTTTCAATAACCATGCATAAATAATATTCTCTCAAAAATACAAACATATACATGTTGCTCACATATTATGGTAGCCCCGTTATGCTATATAGAGTGAATTTACACCTTTGCCATTAACATGTTTATAAATAACTGAAAAAAGCACAAATGTCAGTGCATGTCAAAACATCCCAAGGGCCCCAAAAACCCCTTGGTCCCCAGAGGGTTAAAGAGAGGATGTGTTCCAGCCCAGTTCTACAAAGATTCTGTTCATTCTGTTCATTGCATTCTGTTCCCTGATCTGGTTTACCTGAGTTCTGTTAGCTTGTTTGTTTCCATGGTTTCTGATTAGTTACTCACCTGATTTTTTTTTTCAATTAATTATCTTACCCTGTGTATTTAAGCACTTAAGGTATGTTTACATGGCAACGGTGTATTAAAAACAGACGACAACGTTGTCAAAACGATCCCCATTCACATGGATCTGCGAAAATGACTAAAAAGGCTGTATTATCCATTCCAGACCAGTACTTTGTCAAGAAACACCACGCAAACACATACACTTGCGCATGACCTCACCGTTTTCACAAATTCACGTTTTTGTTGTTTACATAGAGACGGTAAAGGCATATTTTTCACAAAAAAAAAATCGTTTTCAAAAGTTTGCGTTTTCAGGCCCCCAAAACGCTGTTGTCATGTAAATGAACAGACAACACGAATAAAAGGTCAACACGCGTCATTTTTCAGTCTTTTTTATGTTTGCGTTATACGTGGTTGTGTAGACTATTTCCCTTATTCTCTGGCGTGTTTGATTTTGAATCCATTATTAAAGACTGCTGTGTTTACACTCCTCGTTCGCTCGTTAAAGCCACCAGAAATATTACAGAGAGTGAGTTTAGAATGTGTTTATAAAAAAAATTTAAAAAAAATTTCTCAAACAACTGAGAGATGCAGATTTCCTGGAAAGTGCTTGTGTTCTGATTGCATGCTGTACCTTAGCTTGCCAAGAATCAGCCTGTTAAAACTGTGTCCAAGAAGTTTCATCTCTTGTTAAGCACCAGCACTACAGGCATCAAAGCAGAGCTTCTGTACAGATTCACTGCTTTTAATAATACATTTCAAGACAATAAGACTTTGGACTTCAAATCACCTGCTGTAAGCAATGTTCTTGTTAGTATGCATAATCCATACGTTTATTTGTGAGCTGCTGTGGAGTGATTAAAAGACAGTTTTCTTCCAGGACTGTTGTTGAATCTTTATTGTGTGTTACTCTCGACCATCTGTCAGAATGAAAACTGAAAAGCTAAACACACTAACTAGATGCGCGGGCGGTGTTTGTTTGTGTTTAGAGCTCCGTCGAATTGATTCATTAATCCTTGATTTTCTTCTTTACCACTCATTTATTAACAAGCACTTTCTATTTTTATATCGTGTGAACCTATCCTCGATACTATTCCCTATAAAAAAAAAAAAAAAAAATCGGATTGCTTTGATATCGCTACTTAGATCCAACTTTGCGAATCTCGGCTACTAGCCTTTAGCCCGCTAGCATTTCACGCGTGGGCTCGCGCCTATTGACCGTCTGATTTTACACCCGTTTCACTGAAAGGATACAGGTTATATCCAGCATTCCAGTCCTAAATTAGTAGTGATATTGGTAGTATCACTGTTAATTTACTGTTCATCTGTTATAATGGCGAACATATCGGATGTGTGTCTAACGTTACCTCTGAGTGCAGGTGAGGACACATTCGAGCTGATGTCGGTGCGATTGGAACTGGAATCGGTGGAGAAACAGATCCGTGGTCTGCTGGAGAGGCAAGCCGAGCTGCGGGATCGGCGATCAGCGCTTGAAACGTCACGCGCCGATGCTCACAAGTCAGTGGTTAGTAACTTTTTGACTCCGACTTCCTCTACTCCGTGCGTTTCTCTGCCCAGGAGGACGCGATCATCTCTGGCTTCATTCACTCCGGCACCTACACAACACCATGGACCCTGGGTGATCCCACAGCGGAAGACACAAGCCAGGACCAGAGCAAGAACCTCTCCGCCCCTCCCGGTCTTCGAGATCTCCACCCGGAACCGCTTCTCCCCTCTTCACGAGTCGGAACGCGACGAGGCCGTGATCATCGGCACTTCCATGGTCCGTCATGTCCGCGCTACCTCAGGTAAGGGTAAGGTGCGCACTCACTGCTTTCCTGGTGCTCGTGTTCTTGATGTCGCCGCACAGGTTCCCGAGATTCTGAACGGTGACGAGCGCGTCGGAGCCGTTGTCCTCCATGCGGGAACGAACGACATCAGGCTGCGGCAGACGGAGGTTCTGAAGAAGGACTACAGGAGCCTGATCGAGGCGGTACGCAGCACAGCGCCTGAGGCAACGATCATCGTGTCTGGACCGCTTCCCACGTACCGACTAGGACAAGAAAGGTTCAGTAGACTATTTGCTCTAAATGAATGGTTAATGTCATGGTGTAATGAACAGAAACTGCTCTTTGTAAATAATTGGAATCTGTTCTGGGAGCGACCTAGGCTCTACCGTGCTGATGGCCTGCACCCCAGCAGAATCGGAGCGGCTGTGCTGTCGGACAACATCTCCAAGACGTTGCACACCATCTGACTAGTAAGTCAAAGTCCAATTCACAGTCTTTGCTGTCCCAACTTAATTGATATAAGTAGTGTAGAACATTATATAGAAACTGTGTCTATTCCTCGTGTAGTGAGGCCAAACAATAAATCTAGTGTAGGATCTAGGAAAAATCTTATTGTAATTAAACCAGAAAATCTAAATATCAGTGAACAAAAACAATTTCTAAAAATAGGTCTTCTAAACATTAGATCGCTCACACCTAAGGCGGTTATTGTAAATGAAATGGTCACAGATAATAGCTTCGATGTACTTTGCCTTACTGAAACCTGGCTTAAACCAAATGAGTATTTCGGTCTAAATGAGTCTACTCCGCCAGGATATTGTTATAAACATGAGCCCCGTCTGATCGGTCGTGGCGGCGGTGTTGCAACAATCTATAGAGATATTCTTAATGTTACTCAGAAAACAGGTCACAGGTTTAATTCGTTTGAAGTACTTGTGCTAAATGTTACGCTCTTAGATGTAAGAAAGAAATCCCTATTATCTCTAGCCTTGGCTACTGTATATAGACCTCCAGGGCCCTACACTGATTTCCTAAAAGAGTTTGCAGACTTTCTCTCAGATCTATTGGTCAATGTCGATAAAGCAATAATTGTTGGAGATTTTAACATACACGTAGATAACACAAATGATGCGTTAGGGACTGCGTTTACAGATTTATTAAATTCCTTTGGGGTCAAGCAAAACGTCAGTGGTCCCACTCATCGTCTAAATCATACACTAGACTTAATTATATCATATGGAACCGATCCAACCGATATAGATATTATACCGCAAAGTGACGATCTCACTGATCATCACATGATAACTTGGATAATACGTACTGCTGAAATTTGTCATGTTGCGCCGCGTTATCGACCAGGCAGAACAATCCTTCCAATCACTATAGATAGATTCACAAATAGCTTACCTGATCTATCTCAGCTGCTCAGTGAACCCAAACAAACAGATGAACTAGAGGAAATGACCAGCAGTTTGAGCACCATTTTCTCTAGTACATTAGATATTGTTGCACCAATTAGATTGAAAAAGGTTAGAGAGAAAACTAAAGCACCATGGTACAATAGTACTACACATGCTATCAAGAGAGAAACTCGTAACTTAGAGCGTAAATGGAAACAAACTAATTTAGAGGTCTTTAGAATCGCGTGGAAAGACAGTGTGTCACGTTATAAAAAGGCTCTAAAAGCAGCCAGGGCAGAGCATCTCCGCAAACTAATAGAAAATAACCAAAATAATCCAAGGTTTTTATTTAACACCGTGGCTAGACTAACAAATAAACAGACATCACCAGAGCAAAATATTCCGTTACAGTATAGCTGTAATGATTTTATGAATTACTTCAATGAGAAAATAGAAAGCATCCGAAATACAATTGTAAATGTACAATCCTCTATGGTGTCTTGTGATTCAGCCTCAATTATCGTCCCTCAAGAACAACTACACCGCTTTACAACTGTAGGACAGGAAGAGCTAAATAAACTTATCATTGCATCTAAACCAACAACATGTTTATTAGATCCAATACCCACTAAACTTCTGAAAGAAGTGTTACCTGTAGTGGAAGAGCCTCTTCTTAATATTATTAACTCGTCTTTATTTTTAGGTCATGTTCCAAAAATATTCAAGCTGGCAGTAATAAAACCTCTTATTAAGAAACCGCAATTAGATCAAAATAACTTAGCAAATTACAGACCCATTTCAAATCTTCCATTTATGTCTAAAATACTAGAAAAAATTGTGTCCGCTCAATTGTGTTCTTTCTTGCAAGAAAATGAGATATATGAAAAATTTCAGTCAGGATTCAGACCACATCATAGCACAGAAACTGCGCTAGTTAAAATTACAAATGATTTACTTTTAGCTTCTGACCAAGGCTGTATCTCAATACTAGTTCTACTCGATCTTAGCGCTGCGTTCGACACTATAGATCATAAAATACTCCTGGATCGACTACAAAACTACACTGGTGTTCAGGGACAGGCATTACGCTGGTTCAGATCGTACTTATCGGACCGTTACCATTTTGTCTGTTTAAATGGGGAAAAATCGAAGATAACGTCAGTAGACTATGGAGTGCCGCAAGGATCGGTGTTAGGCCCTCTGCTATTCTCAATATATATGCTGCCACTTGGTAATATTATAAGAAAACATGGAATTAATTTCCACTGCTATGCTGATGACACTCAATTATATATTCCATCACGACCAGATGAAAACACTAACTTATCTAAATTGACAGAATGTCTTAAAGATATAAAATGCTGGATGACGTGTAATTTCCTGCTACTAAATCCAGATAAAACTGAGGTATTACTTATTGGTCCAAAAAACTACCCACAAAATCTCTTACAATACAATTTTAATATAGAAGGATGTCCTGTTACCCTATCGACTACAGTAAAAGACCTGGGTGTTATACTAGACCGCAACTTGTCTTTCGAAAATCATATTTCGTATGTTACAAGAACAGCCTTTTTCCACCTTAGAAACATTGCTAAATTACGTAACATGCTATCTGTTTCTGATGCAGAAAAGTTAGTTCATGCATTCATGACCTCGAGACTAGATTATTGTAATGCTTTATTAGCTGGTTGTCCTGCATCTTCAATAAACAAGCTACAGTTAGTCCAAAATGCAGCCGCTAGAGTTCTTACTAGGTCAAGAAAATATGATCATATAACACCGATTCTATCATCTCTGCACTGGTTACCTATCAAGTTCCGTATCAATTACAAAGTACTATTACTGACCTATAAAGCCCTAAATGGTTTAGCTCCTGTGTATTTAATGGACCTTCTATCGCCCTACAATCCATCGCGTTCTTTAAGATCCCGAAATTCGAGGCTTCTGGTCATTCCTAGGATATCTAAGTCCACTAAAGGAGGGAGGGCGTTCTCACATTTAGCTCCTAAACTCTGGAATAGCCTTCCTGATACTGTTCGTGGCTCAGACTCGCTCTCCCAGTTCAAAACTAGATTAAAGACGCATCTCTTCAGCCAAGCATTCACATAATGCTTACCTTTTATACCACTGTTGAATCAGATCGACTGCATTAATATTATGAACAGCAGCTACGCTAATTATTTCCCATCTGCTTTTCTGCTGTTATCTCGGGACGCTAGTCCCGAGGTAAATAGCGTTCGTCAGCTCCAGTTTGTATCCAGCCTCTCACGGAGACTTCAGACGCTCCAACACCTGCGATGAGATGACTAAACGCCTATGAAGAGACGACTCGACGCCTGTGAAGAGACGACTCAACGCCGGCGATATGTTATGCCCTAAATTAATACATGATGATTAACTAACTATATTATTCTATGTACATTTCTGAAATGTACTTTCTGTAAAGCTGCTTTGAAACAATATGTATTGTGAAAAGCGCTATACAAATAAATTTGAATTGAATTGAATTGAATAGATGTTTACACACACACACCACACAATATTTCAAATCTAACAGTTGAATATGTCAGTTACCCTGAGGGGCTGCATTTAGCACCCATATATTACTAAGAAACATAGGCTTATTGGAAAAATGTGTGCCTTTACCTACATTTTTGCAAAATTCCACAAAAAAAAAACAACCTATGTATACTAGGGATGTGCATCTCCATAGCTGAGGCCGATGCGATACGCATCTCAATGCATAGCCAACGATACGATACATTAAAGATACATATAAGCAGCTACCGATGCGATGCAATATGATTCACTACTATTACGATGCGGTGCGATCCGATTTCGATTCGATTCAACGCGATGCGATTCAATGTAATATGATGCAATTCAATATGGTATAGATAGTTAACTTTTATTTCTTTTATTCAGACATACAGCAAATCATAAAGTAGCTTAAGTGCCATCTGACTTTTAACGCATGGTTCTTTCATCTTTTTTCACAAAACCAAAAGATTAAATAAAAGCAGGTGCTGTTTTAACAAACAATTACAAAAATAAAAAAACCTTTCACAAACAGGTCTTTCATAACTGTATTCAAATGTAAAAAAAAACCAAAAAAAAAAAAGAAAAACTATTGGCAGTCACAGGCTGCTGTAAACCAGATTTAAAGGTAGGTGACTCTCAGGACACGCCTCGCACCCCGTAGTGTTGTGATACGTCATATTCATGTAGCAGCTGCAGCAGTCGTGATGGTCGTGATGAGAGAACGCGATTGAGCAACAGTTCAGAAAGGAGAAATCAATCTAGTCGACCTGGACGCGCGAATGAGGCGAAATCGTGTCCATCACACCGCGCTAAACGTGTCTTGCGCCGCAGGACCTCCAGACCCGCGTCAACGCGTCTTTACATTGACTTAACATGGAAATCACCCGCTACAGACGCTCAATTTGCATTCGGTATGAACCCAGCAGTTACATAATAAAATATAGGTCACAAATGATTGGTCACTTTCTAAATAGTAAAAGTATAGCGCATCTACTAATAATTATATATGAATAAATCGCTTTTTACCGATGCAGATGTTAGAAACGATGCATTGCGATACAAATGCCAACTTGTATCCGATGCACACTTATTTAAATCGATGCATCGCATCGTTAGCTTTTATGCCGATGCACCAATGCGAATCGGTGAATCTTACCATCCCTAATGTATACTGCAGTTTCCAGCTTAAATGAACTCTGTGATCAAATCAATAGTGGCAGTAACACACAAAACAACTTTTCTTCTTGTTGTGTCTTGCGCCGCAGGACCTCCAGACCCGCGTCAACGCGTCTTTACATTGACTTAACATGGAAATCACCCGCTACAGACGCTCAATTTGCGTTCGGTATGAACGCAGCAGTTACATAATAAAATATAGGTCACAAATGATTGGTCACTTTCTAAATAGTAAAAGTATAGTGCATCTACTAATAATTATATATGAATAAATCGCTTTTTACCGATGCAGATGTTAGAAACGATGCATCGCGATACAAATGCCAACTTGTATCCGATGCACACTTATTTAAATCGATGCATCGCATCGTTAGCTTTTATGCCGATGCACCAATGCGAATCGGTGAATCTTACCATCCCTAATGTATACTGCAGTTTCCAGCTTAAATGAACTCTGTGATCAAATCAATAGTGGCAGTAACACACAAAACAACTTTTCTTCTTGTTCATACAAATTATAATTATGGGACAGATTATCATTTCTAAAGACTTATTTTCGAATGGTTCCTTGCACAATACAATGTTATGACATCAAAACACTTTTGCACACATAGTGCATGATTTCATTACTATACTATATTTCAGAGTTCATTACTATATTGAGACACATACATCACATCATCAGCTCCAAATGGCTTTTCTGATGTAGTAAACTTACTCGGTAGCTCACCTGGTACAACACTGCACTTGCTTATGTATGATTCCCGTGAAGCATGAGTCACGACACTCCACAAAAGAGCTTTTGCTTTTGCTCACACTATCGGTTAGGTTTAGTGTAGGGTATATTGTAGGTGGTACGTTTATTGTATGTGGTAACGCAATAGAGCATTAACCTTTTAGTGCCACTCATGACTTTTCCTTTCCGAATTGTCATGATACATACAACAGCCGACGCAATAAAACATTCACACTCATCTATTTTGCACTTTTTGCGGTAACACTTTATATTACGACCCGCAAACAACTGCGTAAGTAAACCGAAATTACGGTGTACGTTTCTGTAATTATAGTCCGGCGTTAACGGCTGCAGTGTACTTTGGCGCGTCAGCACTGTTGCGATTCAACAGAATCACCACAAAAAGGAGAGAACGAGTACATTTACATTGATGAAAACAGCTCTTTATTCCACATTGTTCTTTGAATTAAGCCGAAGTTCAGCCGTTCACGGCTAACCGAATCAACGCGACACCTCCGGAACCGCCATCCCGAATCGGAGCAAAAGCACACCACCAACAAGAGCCCGACAGCTTTTGTAAGGAACGAAGAACCCGCGCACCGGTGCTCCCAATCACGCCGCAATCAGCCAGTCACCTGCAGACAATACAGACATACAGACGCAACGCACATACACACAAGGAAGGACTGACCGGGACATCACACCTTCCCCCATAAAAAAACTCTGTAATTATAGGGTAAACCCCACAGGAATCTCCATGTATCCAAGCATATCGAGGTCACTTTAACCCTGTATCAGAGAACATCTCCTTCGCTATGGTACAATCACTATTTCCCGACCTGGAACCTAGAAAAAAACACAATGATAAACACCATGAAGACAGAGCAATACATTAACTCTCAAGACACACGTGCCCGGGACAATGCGTCCGCCAAAACATTTTCAGTTCCCTTTATATGGCGGATCTCCAAATTATAAGGTTGTAGGAATAATGACCAGCGCATCAACCTTTGATTAGGATTTTGAAGCGTCGTCAAAAACGTAAGGGGATTATGATCACAATAAATCACAACTGAAGTACCAGTTCTTTCAACCGATTGAACAAAGCCTGAATTCGGGATAAATGTTCCTCCCACGAATCACTATACACGACCAAATCGTCCAGGTAAACCGCACACCCCTCAAGCCCCGCTACCACCTGATTCATTAACCGTTGAAATGTGGCCGGAGCATTCCGCAGTCCGAAACTCATAACATTATAGGAATATGCCCCATCTGGGGTAATAAAAGAAGCGAGTTCACGGGCACGTTCGGTCAACGGGACCTGCCAATATCCTTTTAACAAGTCAAACTTGCTAATATACTTCGCTGTACCCACCCGATCCACGCAATCTTCTATACGTGGAAGCGGAAACGAATCTGGTTTTGTAATTGCATTTAATTTTCTATAATCTGTACAGAATCTCGATGTCCCATCCTTTTTCTTTACTAACAAACAAGGAGATGACCAACTTGAGAGTGATGGAACGGCTAGATTATTGACAATCAAATACTCAACTTCCAACTCCAGTTGCTTCCTTTTCTCCCACGGTACTCTATAAAAACGCTGACGTATCGGAAGGGAATCACCTACATCAATATCATGCTGAACTACATGCGTCTGTGAAGGGACATCAGAAAACAAGGATGAATATTCCTGAATTAACTTAGCCAACACAAAACGCCTTTCAGTAGGAAGATGTTCCAAAAATGCTGACAAATCTCTCAAGGTTTCCGAATTACTTAACCGAGGACACAGAACACAGTCTTCAGGTTCAACGGCCTCCTCATAATCGATCAAAGGCAACCCATCCATTGATGAGCTCTGATCTATGGACAAAGCAACCGACTCGGTTTCATAAGATGCCCGTCCCTCCCGCACATAATAAGACTTTAGCAAATTCACGTGACATACCCGAGTTTTAGTTCTTCTCTCTGGAGTACTGATGACATAATTTTCATCAGATTCCCGTCGTAAAATGACGTATGGTCCGGCAAACCTAGCTTTGAACGGAGATGAAACCACAGGCAACAAGGCCAATACCTGATCACCCACACAAAAAGAACGAGGTTCCGTCCTACGATCATACAAACGTTTCATTTTTGATTGTGCCTGTTCCAGGTTCACCTTCGCCAATTTCACCGCTTCAAAAAGTCGCCTTTTAAAACCATCCACATATTCTGTCAACTTTTTCGGTGGTTCAGTAGGCACCCATCCATCTCGCAAAACCGCTAACGGCCCACGAACAATATGCCCAAAAACGAGTTCATTAGGGCTAAACCCAGTACTCTCCTGTGTCACTTCTCTTGCCGCTAACATAAGCCAGGGTAAACTTTCCTCCCAGTCTCGATCCAACTCCGAACAGTACGCACGTAATAGGGACTTAAGGGACTGATGAAAGCGCTCCAACGCACCCTGACTTTGCGGATGATAAGACGTGGATATATTATGTTTAATATTCAGTTGACGTAAAACTTCCTCAAACACACCGGACGTAAAATTAGAACCCTGATCTGATTGTATGATTTTAGGTATTCCAAAAACCGACATAAATTGAGACAATGCCTTAATCAATTTTCTTTTTTCTATAACCTGCTGTGCAAACACAGTCTCCTGTTCTAATTTTCTTTTCTCAATTTCCATCTGAAACTCCATCTTACGCTGTTCCATTTGGAGAAGAACTAATTCTTTTTGTTGCTCAAACGACAGCGTTATAGACGAAGACATAGTTCCCGGTGCGTCTACCAACTCCGCTACAGCCGACATAATTCCTTCATTTACAAGCGCAATTTTTAAAACCGTTCGAATACTCTCTTTTAATTTTTTATCAGTCGTAGAAAGACTCACATTATAATGCGCTGCAACTTCAATCAACTGATCTTTCGTTAATAAATTTAACCCCTGCTCAGACGGACTTTCAATAAAACCAATTATTTCGACAGATGTCATTTTTATTGATTACTTCAACAACAATTTCCTAAATTTTTTTTAGCTCTTTAACCATGAACACTTACTTCCACGACTGAAGAACCACAAAAAGATGCCCTGGAGATCCAACTTCACACCCTCCCTAAAAAAAAAACTACGTAGACCCTAATCTTCAAGCATACAGTGGTGGGTTTTTATGCACCAGATACCGCAAGTCGAGCAGAACAACCAATTAAATCGGCGATTCCCTCCAACTTCGGCGTGCTCCCGAGACTATGCTCTAACCACTGATCTGCCCAAAAATAACAAACTAAAAAAAAAAAATCTGACATATTCCCCAAAAGGAAATGCCACTACATCCTAACAGTGAAGTCAGTCCCAAGGCCTCCCACTAAATCTAATACAACTGTGGACAAAAAAAATAAATGCACTCGTCTCTCCTACAAATTTAAACAAAATTAACTTAACCAATCTGCAAACCAAGCCAAAATATAACAAAAAATACACACAAATTCAAAATATCAAATAATCTCGCCAAACCAATCCCAATTAATACAAATCCATAAACAATCAACAACGCAAACTCGGTTATCTAGGGTAATCTACTTACCAACTTTAACGGAGAGAGAAAAAAAAAAAAAAAAAATTTAACAAAACGAGCTATAATTTCGGACGAGCCCCCATTTGTTGCGATTCAACAGAATCACCACAAATAAGGAGAGAACGAGTACATTTACATTGATGAAAACAGCTCTTTATTCCACATTGTTCTTTGAATTAAGCCGAAGTTCAGCCGTTCACGGCTAACCGAATCAACGCGACACCTCCGGAACCGCCATCCCGAATCGGAGCAAAAGCACACCACCAACAAGAGCCCGACAGCTTTTGTAAGGAACGAAGAACCCGCGCACCGGTGCTCCCAATCACGCCGCAATCAGCCAGTCACCTGCAGACAATACAGACATACAGACGCAACGCACATACACACAAGGAAGGACTGACCGGGACATCACAGCACACACAACGGCTGCAACTACAGTGTGGTCTCCCCAGTGGACCAGCACGACAACCGTCTGGATTGAGCAGAGTAGGGGACATCTCTAGGGTCTTCAAGTGGGCACCTTCCGTCCTCAGTGTTTCGTCGACCAGCCTACGACACCTCAAGAGGGCTCGACAGTGACTCTGGCGTCCCAGAGTCACCCCCCTCCGTCCCCCACTCAACTCAGCCCAGCTTACTGACCTTTACATCCCTCCTACTGCTGAGGTTGCTCCTTCCTCATAGTTCACATGTGACCTAACCACAATCTCTCCGCAACCCAACCATACGTGCCAACCCGTTTGACTAAGGCTGTCGAGCCCCACTGTCTTCGTTAAAGTAGGTTCAGTGGCAACGGTTCCGTATGGCATACTACCTGCCGCAAAAACAAAAAAAACACCAATCCTCATTCACGCAATATACACAGGAACGTAATAACTAGGGCTGTTTTTGACTAAGGATTTTCATAGTCGAATCTGATTCGTTAGATTTTGCCGTAGTCGACTGATAGTCGAACCTTTTTTTTTTTCTTTTTTTTTCTTTTTAGATAGCAGCTAGACGTTCGGTTGAATAACTGTTCGTCTGTTATAGGACAACTCGCTCTACGTTTATTTAAAATGAACAGCAAGACAACTAGAAGTGAATGTGCTTTCCATTAAATGAATCCTTAACAAAAAAAAAAAAACGTTGCAATGAACGTGCTTTGTTTTAAATAAATCACACACAGTAAACAAAACAATTTTGCAATGAACTTTGCAATTTAGACGCGCAAACTGCGAGCTGGTGCGGTGAGACGTAGCCTACATGCTCGGGCAGATTCTGCTTGAAGTCGTTCATCCTCGGATGCGGCGTCGCGCGCGCTGTTACAAAAAAAGCTGCGCGCGCTGTTACAAAAAAAGCTGTGCACACAGCCAAACGAAATGGGGTCTTGCTGGTCTTGCGCACCCAACGCGTCATTTTTTGCCGTGCGCACCTTCGCGCTCGTGCGGACGCGTCGAGTATAAATAAGGCTTTACTCCGTGTCAGTGCGCGCTCTGATCGGTAAAGGTGCACAGACCTCTCCCGAATCATCTCCAGCACTCAGCCTCCGACGCACCACTAACTCCGCCTCCGCTTCCCTTGTAAGATGATATTAGTATTTAAACATTCTCTATGATAAAAAATGTTTGTAAAAAATATTTGAATAGCACGGTTTTGCCGGTTATAGAGTTCTAATGACGGTGTTCAACTATAACCGTCGGTCTCACAGTTGTATAATAACCGTCACACCCCTATTGGTTACATAACACTTCCCTACAATTCGACTATGAGGTTCACAGTCGAATCAGACCTCTCCGAATCGAATCGTCGAATCCTCGACTATTAGAAGTCAGCCCTAGTAATAACTGTAATTACTATGCAAACTATACAAATAAACCAACAGACTCTTCGAGTTTTTCAAGAATTCTACGAAACCGTAGCGTGGCGGCCTGTACACAGCCAGCTAGAATATTTCCGTCTCAACCACAGCCAGTTGCTGCTCCTCTCTGCTGCTTCAGATAAGTTCTTTACTGTGCGACGCAACTCTTGGCCACTGAATCCGACGTCTCTGAGGATCCGGGTTGTAGAGTGTGCCACAAATCCTCGACAACCCATTTCCACTGGATAAACCTGGACTCTCCATCCTCGCTGTTCTGCTTCAGTGGCCAGATGAGCATACCGCAGTTTCTTCCTCTCATATGCCTCATCTACAGCATCCTCCCATGGCACTGTTAACTCTATCAGTTGAACAATGCGTGCTAATCCAGACCACAAAATAATATCTGGTCGGAGGTTAGTGGTGGCAATCTCAGGTGGAAAAATAAGCCGTTGATCAGCCAGCATTTTCCAGTCCCTAGCAGCTTCCAGTTGTCCTGGGCGAGAATTGGTTTTAACACCTTTTCTTGGTGGTTGCTCGCCTGGGCGGAGGAATATTGTCTTCTGTGTGTAATGTTTTGCTAGAACAGGTGGCAACTTATTGGTCATGTTACGCTTGCCTTCCAATGCTAAAGCCAAACATCGCAGTACTTGGTCATGGCGCCAAGTAAACCTTAATGTGGCAGGTGATGAACACAAAGGACAAGAGGGATCCTCTCCTACCCAGAGGTTTAGGTTCTGTGGTGATGGGAGAACATCATATGTTGACCTGATAAGGAAACTGATCCTACTCTCTTCCATTGACCAAAGGTCTTTCCAGCCCATCTTGCATTGTTCCACACTCTCCCATCTTATCCACTCTCCCTGCTTGGCCTGGGAAATGGCCTTTATACACCTCATCCTCTCCTCCTGCTTTCGCACCTCGTTGACTACCAGCTTCCTCCTTTGAGCTGGGCCTGCCTTGTGCCATTTAGGAGGAGCTAAACTGAGCCCAAAACCCCCTCTTCCATGCTGTACCTGTCCCACGATATCACCAATTTGAAGGGCAGCCTTTGCCTCTACCACAGATTTCTTTGCTGACCACTTTCTACCAGTTTTTGACACAGGTGCTGCCTACCTTACACATTTGTCGCGTGACTCTACTAAGGTAATTTCCAGTCTGACCTTGGCGCACTTAAACTCCTTGGTTAAAGCAGAGACTGACAGCTGCAATATTCCTTTACTATAAAGTCCCACTCTGCTGAGGCAGCGTGGAACTCCCAACCATTTCCTAATGTATGAACTTATTAACGCTTCCAGCTTATCCACTGTTGTCAAAGAAAACTCGTACACAGTCAGTGGCCACAGCAACCTCGGCAATAGACCAAACTGAAAGCACCAGAGTTTTAGCTTGCCTGGTAGAGCACAGCTGTTTATGCTCTTCAACCCTTCCACTGCTTGTCGTCTAACTTCTCCCACTCGAACTGTGTCCTTTAGATCCCCACCGTACCGTCTGCCAAGACTCTTCACTGGCTTCTCAGAAACTGTTGGTATTGCCTCACCATTAATGAAGAATGTTTTATCTACTACCTTTCCTTTAACTATCGAGATGCTCCTTGATTTAGAGGGCTTAAATTGCATTCGTGCTCATTCAATATTATCGGTTAACTTACCCAATAACCGATTAGTGCAGGCTACTGTTGTAGTCATGGTTGTCATGTCATCCATGTATGCTCTGATTGGTGGTAGTCGCATCCCAGAAGCCAAGCGCTCTCCTCCTACTACCCATCTTGATGCCCTAATGATTACTTCCATTGCCATGGTAAAAGCCAGTGGAGAAATGGTGCATCCTGCCATTATTCCAACCTCTAAGCATTGCCATGTAGTGCTGAATTCTGGAGTTGAGAAACTAAATTGCAAATCTCCAAAATAGGCTTTCACTAAATGTGTTATTGACATTGGTACTCTGAAAAAATCAAATGCTGCCCAAAGAAGCTCATGTGGCACTGAACCATATGCATTAGCCAAATCCAGGAATGTCACATGGAGCTCCTTCCTCTCCTTTTTAGCTGATTGAATTCGTTGCCAGATAAGATTGATGTGTTCTAAGCATCCTGAGAACCCTGGAATGCCTGCTTTTTGAACTGAAGTGTCAAGGAAGCCATTCTTTAACCCTCTGGGGACCAGAAACGCGCCCGCGCGTTTTGCTCGTTTTTTTCTTAGCAGTGCAAAATAAACTCAAACTGCTCTGTTAATTTTGATCTTTCATGTTCGTGTTATACATCAATCGATCCTGTTCAGTTTCTATTTTTTTTCTGTATACTCACAATAAAAATAAAGTGTTTTGCTTTTTGCCAAATAAAGAAAAATTAACATGATGCGAGTTCTTCACTCTCTCTGTCAGCGAACTCCAATTTGAAACGCGTTCGGAAATGATCTGTAACTCCACGAATATTCAGTCAAACAGGCAAACATACCCACGGGCATAAAGCTAGAGATCGCATCTTTTAAATGAAGTCATTTATATTAAAAACAAATATTCTCAGCTTCTGTAATCTGTATGAAAATAGAGCGATTCCAGTCGAGCTCATTACGAGCTCATTCACTTTAATTCGTTCACGCCTACTCCCGGAGCGCGCTATTCACAAGATAATGTGTTAAGCCATCTATGGAAAACAGGTAAACGCCCCCAAGCAAATGCATTAAAGGCTTCAAGTTTCATCATTCAGTTCACCTGCGCGTTAGGAAGATGGCACGATACACCGGTGTAGAAGCTCTTCAGCTCGTCCTGGATACTAGCGACGAAGAATCCACATTTTCATCAGAAGAAGAGCGCGACTCTGATGACGACCGTTTGATCGAGCCGTGGATAGAATTTCGTATGAGTAAGTATTTAGTCTTACTTCCATTAGTTGACAAGCTATTCAATATAAACATGTAGCTTACATATTATACTGGGTGGACTATTTTCCACTTGCCATCCAGAGTATTGACATTTGATATATTCAACACGATCTAATGAAAGTGCATATCTATACCATGAATTTAATATCTCGTGTTAAAGAGAAAAATGTTTGTTTTTGTTTTTTTGTTTGTTTTTTTTTAAGTGCATGCTACGCACTGTAAACCCCAGTTAGGAAATTTGTATGTGTAAATGATATGTTTAGATCATTGTGTATGAAAGCTAGAATGTAGAAGTTATTTTAGAAAATAGGCCTACTAGATGTTTAGATTATATTTTGACTAGTTTAAATGCTGCCTCATTATAATCATTGACGATGCATGCTCGCAAATATCAGTTGTAAATGTGTGTAAATGTGCTGAAATGTGTAAATATACCCAGTTAATGAATTGCGCAAATGTGTTTTGTTTGCGGTGTGCCTCTCCGGCAATGGCCCATTGACACGCATATTTATTGCACTCGCCTAAAATTATTTACATCAGTTATTCATTATAGACTAATGCTGCTATGGTTATATTTATGTAATAATATTCCTCAACTTAAAAAAAAAAAAAGGAATGTAGCTTCATCACTACCTCCGCCTGCAACTCGGAGTGCGCTTAGCAACACAGTCAGAAATCAGAAAGAGTAAGTACATATTTACCTACAATTTTACAGATGTTAGTTCAATTTTGTTTATACTTAGTGTTAATACAATATGAGCCTGTATGACTTCACAATTGCTTTGTTTATAGCCGACTGATTATTTATTTATTTTACTCACATTTGATTTGCTTAGAGCAAATTTAGAACATTTAGTTTCTCCACATAGAGGAATTACAATAAAACAGATTGAAAAACCTTTGAATCTCCTCTCATTCTTTGTTCAGGCTGCCTCACTTGATGGGCCATTAGCCATTGGGGGAGTGTCTGTCACACCCCTGGTCTGAATCTCATTAATATTGATAGGCCATTACCACCCCCTCGCATAAACCTCTTCTGACTAAAAAACTGTCATACTGTAATGAATCACTTGAGTCTGTGGAATCCATGTGCAGCGTGTTTATTTAGAAAAGAGGGAAGATAATAATGCCGGTAACGGCTGAGTGAAGAGAAGAGGAATCCAAGGAGAAACACCAGGCAATAGTCGAGGCGGGCTCCAGACAGTCGAAATCCAGTATCCAGGCAGAGAGTCGGTGCAGGCGGCGAACAGGCGAGGGTCAGAGTCCAGGCAGAGAGTCGGTGCAGGCGGCGAACAGGCGAGAGTCAGAGTCCAGGCAGAGATTCGTAGGCAGGCTGCAGACAAACAATCAAAGGTAAACGCTCGGTAATGATCACAGGAGTAATGCAAAACTTCGCAGTGTTTGAGGAGCGAGTCATGGTTAAATAGCCCAGTGAATGATGAACAGCTGAGAGGATGATTAGGACTGAAACGGAGCTTGTGGGAAATGTAGTGCGTGGAGGAATCAGTATTCGGGCGATGGTTCCCTCTGGGGGCCTGAGAGAGAAGTTACCAACCCTGTGGTTGTGACAGAGCCCCCCTCCTGTGAGCGACTCCTGGCGCGATGGGGCTGACGACGGCGAGGACGACCACGAGGTCGAGGAGCAGGCTTGTGTGGGAACGCTTGATGGAAGTCCGTGATAAGAGTGGGATCCAGAATGTCCTTGGCCTCGACCCAGGATCGCTCCTCTGGACCATACCCCTCCCAGTCGACCAGGTACTGGAGGGTGCGGCCCTGACGTCTGGAATCAAGAAGCTCATTGACTCGAAAAGCCTCCTCGCCCTCTACCAGAATTGATTGCGGACTAGACTCTTGGGACCTCTCCTCTCCCTCTTCATCAGGGCCGGTAGCGGGTTTGAGCAGTGACACGTGGAACGTAGAAGCAAGACGATAGTGTCTAGGCAGGTCAAGACGGAATGATACAGGGGTGATCTGCTGTGTGATCTGGAAGGGACCCACATAGCGCGGGCTAAGCTTTCTGCAGGGGAGACGCAGACGGAGGTCCCGGGTGGATAACCAGACCCACTGGCCGGCTTGGTACGCTGGGCCAGGACGACGGCGACGATCTGCCTGCTCTCTCTGTCGGCGAACAGCCCGCCGTAGGTGAACATGAGCCTGGTCCCAAGTCTCCTCGCTTCGTCTCATCCAGTCATCAAGGGCTGGGACGTTGGTAGGCTCCCCAGACCAGGGAAAGAGGGGCGGTTGGAATCCCAGAACACACTGGAAAGGAGTAAGACCAGTAGCGTGCTTCCGTATGGAGTTCTGGGCATATTCAGCCCAAATCAGGAAGCGACTCCAGTCCTCTTGGTGTTGGTGGCAGTAGGAACGCAGGAACCGAATGACCTCCTGATTCATGCGCTCAGCCTGCCCATTGGACTCAGGGTGGTAGCCTGATGTGAGGCTGACGTTTACCTGCAGCGCTTTGAAGAAGGCTGCCCAGACTCGAGAGGTAAACTGTGGTCCCCTATCCGAAACGATATCCTCCGGAAGGCCGTAGAGTCGGAAAACCCAGGTGCACAGGAGCTCGGCGGTTTCTAGGGCTGTAGGTAGCTTGACCAGGGGTACCAGGCGGCAAGCCTTGGAGAATCGATCTGTGATAGTGAGAATGGTGGTATAGCCATTGGAGACGGGGAGGTCGGTGATGAAATCGATCGCTATGTGGGACCAAGGGCGTTGGGGAATGGGTAGAGGTTGGAGTAGACCGGCAGGTAATTGACGTGGTGATTTCTGAGTGCAGCATACTCGACAGCGTCGGATGTATGTAATGGTGTCTTGTGTGAGGTTCGACCACCAGAAGCGGTTTCGCAGGAGTTGGACGGTGGCCGTGATTCCCGGGTGACCTGAGCTGGGGAGAGAGTGGACCAGCTCCAGGACCTGGTTTCGGAGGTTTTCAGGGACGAAGAGTTTACCTGGTGGGCAGGCTGATGGAACTTCAGACTGGGAGTTCAGTTGTTCCAGTTCGGTCTCAATGTCCCACCGGACGGGGGCGACGATGAGGCCAGGGTTCAGAACGGTTCCGGGTTCCTCTGGTGCAGAGTCGTAGTCGTATTGTCTGGATAGTGCGTCAGCTTTGACATTCTGGGAGCCCGGACGGTAGGTTACGGAAAACTGGAACCGGTTGAAGAATAATGACCATCGAGCTTGTCGGGGGTTCAATCGTTTGGCAGTGCGTAAGTATTCAAGATTCTTGTGGTCAGTAAAGACGGTGAAGGGGTGTCGAGATCCCTCTAGCCAATGCCGCCACTCCTCAAAGGCTGCCTTCATGGCGAGGAGTTCCCTGTCCCCCACGTCGTAGTTCTTCTCCGCAGAATTAAGCTTACGGGAGTAATATGCGCAGGGGTGCAACTTCGGCGGTGAGCCTTGGCGTTGTGAAAGGACGGCGCCTATTCCCGTATTTGAGGCGTCCACTTCAACTACAAAGGGCCTTTGAGGATCTGGATGGGATAGGATGGGAGCTGTGGCGAAGCGTTGTTTGAGGTGATGAAAAGCTTGGGTTGCAGACCCGTTCCAAGGGAGACGGTTGATTCCCTTTTTGACCAGGGACGTAAGAGGGTTAGCCACTGAGCTGAAGTTCCTTATAAAACGACGGTAAAAGTTGGAGAAGCCAAGGAAGCGTTGAAGTTCCTTTAGGGTGGTGGGCTGTGGCCATTCAAGGACTGCACGGACCTTACCCTCGTCCATGGCGACGCCCTCTGGGCTGATCACGTATCCTAGGAAGGCGGTGGACGTCTGGTGGAACTCACACTTGTCTATTTTGGCATATAGTTGGTGTTCGAGGAGCCTCTGAAGAACCGCTCGGACGTGTTGCACATGGTCGTTCAGGGTGTCCGAGTAGATCAAAATGTCATCAATATAGACTATCACTGTTCTATGGAGCATGTCTCGGAATACATCATTGATAAACGACTGGAAAATTGAAGGACTATTGGACAGGCCGAACGGCATAACCAGATACTCGTAGTGGCCGGTGTTGGTGGAAAAGGCCGTCTTCCACTCGTCTCCCTCTCTGATGCGGATGAGATTATAGGCACTGCGCAAATCTAGCTTGGTGTAGTACTTAGCGGTTCGTAGCATCTCCAGAGCAGCTGGCACCAGCGGCAGAGGGTAGCGGAACTTGACAGTTATGTTATTAAGGGCCCGATAGTCGATGCACGGCCGGAGACCCCCGTCTTTCTTCTTGACAAAGAAAAAACCGGCGGACGCCGGAGAAGTGGATGGGCGAATAAAACCTTTCTCTAACTCCTCCTTTATGTATTTCTTCATGGCTTCGGATTCAGTCTGAGAGAGAGGGAATATTCGGCCCTTGGGGGGTTCGGAACCGGGCAGTAGATTAATGGCGCAGTCGCTGGAGCGATGAGGTGGCAGTGTCGAGGCTTTTGATTTACTGAAGGCCTCTACTAGATCATGGTATTCACGGGGCAGAACTTCTAGGACGGAATTTGCGGGGGGTACAGCCACAGAACGAACAGCCAATGGAGAGATATGGTTGAGGCAATTGGCGTGACAGGTGTTGCTCCAGTGGAGGATCTCGTTGGTCCTCCACCCGATGTGTGGTTCATGCTTACGTAGCCAAGGCAGACCGAGAATGACTGGAACGTGTGGGGAATCGAGAACGTAAAATTGAATGGTTTCATAGTGTAGTGCTCCAACTTGTAAACGGAACTCCTGTGTGACGTGAGTGACTTTACCTGAGCCTAGCGGCCGCCGGTCGATGGCTTCGACTGTGAGAGGAGAAACACAGCGCATCAGTTCAAAATGATGTAGCAAAGCAAAGTCTCTAGACATGAAGTTTCCAGCGGCCCCTGAGTCGATTAACGCACTCGTGGGGACTTGGCGGCCAGTGGCCCAGATGACAATGGGTACAGACACACACGAATTCATAGGGTCAGAAATCAGACTCACCAGTCTAGATGCAGCCGGTCGTGGTCGTGAAGGGCAAGTGAGGCGCAAGTGACCTGCCTCACCGCAGTACATACAGAGGTGGTGTGTGATCCGTCGCTCGCGCTCCTCCTCCGAGAGATGGTAAGCATTGACCTGCATAGGCTCGGTGGCATCAACCGGCAGGGTCTCTGAAGCGCGAGGTGACGGAATGTGCCGAGGGACCGAAACAGAGCGATGGCTCGCTCGGCGTGATCGAACCAGATTATCAATCTGAATAGCAAGGTTGATGAATTCATCAAGGTCTCTGCCCTCATCCCGACAAGCCAGTTCAGATTGGAGCTTGTGTGTTAAGCCTCTACGAAAGATTGCTTTTAATGTGTCATTAACCCAGGAGGTTTGGGCGGCCAGGGTGCGAAAGTTGAGAGCATATTCGGCGGCAGTGAGTTTGCCCTGTGAAAGCTCAAGCAGATGATCTCCTGCGCTCTTACCCTCCCTGGAGTGTTCAAAGACTTCGCGGAAGCGTTGTAAAAATATCTCGAAGGTCAGAAAGGCAGAACCATCACTTCTCCACACAGCTGTTATCCAGTCTAGCGCTCTCCCGGTGAGTAGGGAGCAGACAAAGGCAATCTTCCCGGCCTCGGTAGTGTATAACGTGGGTTGTTGGGCGATGAACAAGGAACATTGAAGAATAAATCCTTTACATCGGCTTGGATTCCCATCAAATTTCTCAGGCAGCGCGAGACGAGGACTCGCGGTGGGCGTGGCCTCGGCCGGCTGGTGGCGATCAGGTTGCGGAGGGGCTCGTTCCGGCGCTGGATTTTGGAGAGTCTGAACTGCCTTGACCAGTTCCTCAGTCAGGGCGGTGAGACGAGACAATTGCCGATGATGAGCTTCGAGCTGGCCCGCCTGAGCTGTGTAGGCGGCAGTCAGTGACGACACAGCCGCTGGATCCGATCGCGGCGAAGTTTTCTGTAATGAATCACTTGAGTCTGTGGAATCCATGTGCAGCGTGTTTATTTAGAAAAGAGGGAAGATAATAATGCCGGTAACGGCTGAGTGAAGAGAAGAGGAATCCAAGGAGAAACACCAGGCAATAGTCGAGGCGGGCTCCAGACAGTCGAAATCCAGTATCCAGGCAGAGAGTCGGTGCAGGCGGCGAACAGGCGAGGGTCAGAGTCCAGGCAGAGAGTCGGTGCAGGCGGCGAACAGGCGAGAGTCAGAGTCCAGGCAGAGATTCGTAGGCAGGCTGCAGACAAACAATCAAAGGTAAACGCTCGGTAATGATCACAGGAGTAATGCAAAACTTCGCAGTGTTTGAGGAGCGAGTCATGGTTAAATAGCCCAGTGAATGATGAACAGCTGAGAGGATGATTAGGACTGAAACGGAGCTTGTGGGAAATGTAGTGCGTGGAGGAATCAGTATTCGGGCGATGGTTCCCTCTGGGGGCCTGAGAGAGAAGTTACCAACCCTGTGGTTGTGACACATACAAAGTATGAATTCATGTTTTGCTTTATGTGAACAATTAGGCAGGATGATTTTCACATCATTTTGAAGCCAGAACTCGAAGCGACAACATCCATTAGTCAAAAGTCTTGTGGACACATATTTAGTATGTGTTTTGTGGTCTTATTTCAGCAACTTTCATTTTTATTTTTTTCAATAACCACGCATAAACATTATTCTCTTAAAAATACAAACATGTACATACATGTTGCTCACATATCATGGTAGCCCCGTTTGTGCTATATAGAGTGAATTTACACCTTTGCCATTAACATGTTTATAAATAACTGAAAAAAGCACAATTGTCAGTGCATGTCAAAACATCCCAAAGGCCCCAAAAACACCCTGGTCCCCAGAGGGTTAATAGGTAGGTGGACAATCTCTGAGCAATAATGCTGAAGAAAATCTTACCTTCAACGTTTAATAGTGAAATAGGACGAAACTGACTGATGCTTGTAGCATCTTTTTCTTTAGGTATAAAGACTCCACCTGCTCTGCGCCATGCTCTAGGTACAACCTGTTTTTCCCATGCTACTTTTATCAATTTCCACAGAATTCGTAGAACTCCTGAAGCACTCTTGTACACTCTAGGGGTGTAAATCGGAGCCTTAATGACGATTCGATACGATACCGATTTCTTAAGCCAACGATTCGATTATTTTTGATACTTCAGAATTTCCCACGATACGATTCGATTCGATACGATTCAATACTCGATTTTTTTTGTACATGATATCTAGTTACAAATAAATCAACAACAACAAAAAAATAATAATAGCCTTTTATTGAGAATACAGCAACATTTGTGGCGAGCAGGACGCGGCCGACGTGAGAGAACGGCGCGAGGCCGGTGGCGTTTAATGAACGTCACCTGTGAGACGCACCGGTCTCTCGATCTTCAGCTCGTCACTCCTCTTTTTATGCTTCCGCTCCTCCGTGAGAGATCCGAGACGTGGATATATTATGTTTAATATTCAGTTGACGTAAAACTTCCTCAAACACACCGGACGTAAAATTAGAACCCTGATCTGATTGTATGATTTTAGGTATTCCAAAAACCGACATAAATTGAGACAATGCCTTAATCAATTTTCTTTTTTCTATAACCTGCTGTGCAAACACAGTCTCCTGTTCTAATTTTCTTTTCTCAATTTCCATCTGAAACTCCATCTTACGCTGTTCCATTTGGAGAAGAACTAATTCTTTTTGTTGCTCAAACGACAGCGTTATAGACGAAGACATAGTTCCCGGTGCGTCTACCAACTCCGCTACAGCCGACATAATTCCTTCATTTACAAGCGCAATTTTTAAAACCGTTCGAATACTCTCTTTTAATTTTTTATCAGTCGTAGAAAGACTCACATTATAATGCGCTGCAACTTCAATCAACTGATCTTTCGTTAATAAATTTAACCCCTGCTCAGACGGACTTTCAATAAAACCAATTATTTCGACAGATGTCATTTTTATTGATTACTTCAACAACAATTTCCTAAATTTTTTTTAGCTCTTTAACCATGAACACTTACTTCCACGACTGAAGAACCACAAAAAGATGCCCTGGAGATCCAACTTCACACCCTCCCTAAAAAAAAAACTACGTAGACCCTAATCTTCAAGCATACAGTGGTGGGTTTTTATGCACCAGATACCGCAAGTCGAGCAGAACAACCAATTAAATCGGCGATTCCCTCCAACTTCGGCGTGCTCCCGAGACTATGCTCTAACCACTGATCTGCCCAAAAATAACAAACTAAAAAAAAAAAATCTGACATATTCCCCAAAAGGAAATGCCACTACATCCTAACAGTGAAGTCAGTCCCAAGGCCTCCCACTAAATCTAATACAACTGTGGACAAAAAAAATAAATGCACTCGTCTCTCCTACAAATTTAAACAAAATTAACTTAACCAATCTGCAAACCAAGCCAAAATATAACAAAAAATACACACAAATTCAAAATATCAAATAATCTCGCCAAACCAATCCCAATTAATACAAATCCATAAACAATCAACAACGCAAACTCGGTTATCTAGGGTAATCTACTTACCAACTTTAACGGAGAGAGAAAAAAAAAAAAAAAAAAAATTAACAAAACGAGCTATAATTTCGGACGAGCCCCCATTTGTTGCGATTCAACAGAATCACCACAAATAAGGAGAGAACGAGTACATTTACATTGATGAAAACAGCTCTTTATTCCACATTGTTCTTTGAATTAAGCCGAAGTTCAGCCGTTCACGGCTAACCGAATCAACGCGACACCTCCGGAACCGCCATCCCGAATCGGAGCAAAAGCACACCACCAACAAGAGCCCGACAGCTTTTGTAAGGAACGAAGAACCCGCGCACCGGTGCTCCCAATCACGCCGCAATCAGCCAGTCACCTGCAGACAATACAGACATACAGACGCAACGCACATACACACAAGGAAGGACTGACCGGGACATCACAGCACACACAACGGCTGCAACTACAGTGTGGTCTCCCCAGTGGACCAGCACGACAACCGTCTGGATTGAGCAGAGTAGGGGACATCTCTAGGGTCTTCAAGTGGGCACCTTCCGTCCTCAGTGTTTCGTCGACCAGCCTACGACACCTCAAGAGGGCTCGACAGTGACTCTGGCGTCCCAGAGTCACCCCCCTCCGTCCCCCACTCAACTCAGCCCAGCTTACTGACCTTTACATCCCTCCTACTGCTGAGGTTGCTCCTTCCTCATAGTTCACATGTGACCTAACCACAATCTCTCCGCAACCCAACCATACGTGCCAACCCGTTTGACTAAGGCTGTCGAGCCCCACTGTCTTCGTTAAAGTAGGTTCAGTGGCAACGGTTCCGTATGGCATACTACCTGCCGCAAAAACAAAAAAAACACCAATCCTCATTCACGCAATATACACAGGAACGTAATAACTAGGGCTGTTTTTGACTAAGGATTTTCATAGTCGAATCTGATTCGTTAGATTTTGCCGTAGTCGACTGATAGTCGAACCTTTTTTTTTTTCTTTTTTTTTCTTTTTAGATAGCAGCTAGACGGTTGAATAACTGTTCGTCTGTTATAGGACAACTCGCTCTACGTTTATTTAAAATGAACAGCAAGACAACTAGAAGTGAATGTGCTTTCCATTAAATGAATCCTTAACAAAAAAAAAAAAAAACGTTGCAATGAACGTGCTTTGTTTTAAATAAATCACACACAGTAAACAAAACAATTTTGCAATGAACTTTGCAATTTAGACGCGCAAACTGCGAGCCGGTGCGGTGAGACGTAGCCTACATGCTCGGGCAGATTCTGCTTGAAGTCGTTCATCCTCGGATGCGGCGTCGCGCGCGCTGTTACAAAAAAAGCTGCGCGCGCTGTTACAAAAAAAGCTGTGCACACAGCCAAGCGAAATGGGGTCTTGCTGGTCTTGCGCACCCAACGCGTCATTTTTTGCCGTGCGCACCTTTGCGCTCGTGCGGACGCGTCGAGTATAAATAAGGCTTTACTCCGTGTCAGTGCGCGCTCTGATCGGTAAAGGTGCACAGACCTCTCCCGAATCATCTCCAGCACTCAGCCTCCGACGCACCACTAACTCCGCCTCCGCTTCCCTCGTAAGATGATATTAGTATTTAAACATTCTCTATGATAAAAAATGTTTGTAAAAAATATTTGAATAGCACGGTTTTGCCGGTTATAGAGTTCTAATGACGGTGTTCAACTATAACCGTCGGTCTCACAGTTGTATAATAACCGTCACACCCCTATTGGTTACATAACACTTCCCTACAATTCGACTATGAGGTTCACAGTCGAATCAGACCTCTCCGAATCGAATCGTCGAATCCTCGACTATTAGAAGTCAGCCCTAGTAATAACTGTAATTACTATGCAAACTATACAAATAAACCAACAGACTCTTCGAGTTTTTCAAGAATTCTACGAAACCGTAGCGTGGCGGCCTGTACACAGCCAGCTAGAATATTTCCGTCTCAACCACAGCCAGTTGCTGCTCCTCTCTGCTGCTTCAGATAAGTTCTTTACTGTGCGACGCAACTCTTGGCCACTGAATCCGACGTCTCTGAGGATCCGGGTTGTAGAGTGTGCCACAAATCCTCGACAACCCATTTCCACTGGATAAACCTGGACTCTCCATCCTCGCTGTTCTGCTTCAGTGGCCAGATGAGCATACCGCAGTTTCTTCCTCTCATATGCCTCATCTACAGCATCCTCCCATGGCACTGTTAACTCTATCAGTTGAACAATGCGTGCTAATCCAGACCACAAAATAATATCTGGTCGGAGGTTAGTGGTGGCAATCTCAGGTGGAAAAATAAGCCGTTGATCAGCCAGCATTTTCCAGTCCCTAGCAGCTTCCAGTTGTCCTGGGCGAGAATTGGTTTTAACACCTTTTCTTGGTGGTTGCTCGCCTGGGCGGAGGAATATTGTCTTCTGTGTGTAATGTTTTGCTAGAACAGGTGGCAACTTATTGGTCATGTTACGCTTGCCTTCCAATGCTAAAGCCAAACATCGCAGTACTTGGTCATGGCGCCAAGTAAACCTTAATGTGGCAGGTGATGAACACAAAGGACAAGAGGGATCCTCTCCTACCCAGAGGTTTAGGTTCTGTGGTGATGGGAGAACATCATATGTTGACCTGATAAGGAAACTGATCCTACTCTCTTCCATTGACCAAAGGTCTTTCCAGCCCATCTTGCATTGTTCCACACTCTCCCATCTTATCCACTCTCCCTGCTTGGCCTGGGAAATGGCCTTTATACACCTCATCCTCTCCTCCTGCTTTCGCACCTCGTTGACTACCAGCTTCCTCCTTTGAGCTGGGCCTGCCTTGTGCCATTTAGGAGGAGCTAAACTGAGCCCAAAACCCCCTCTTCCATGCTGTACCTGTCCCACGATATCACCAATTTGAAGGGCAGCCTTTGCCTCTACCACAGATTTCTTTGCTGACCACTTTCTACCAGTTTTTGACACAGGTGCTGCCTACCTTACACATTTGTCGCGTGACTCTACTAAGGTAATTTCCAGTCTGACCTTGGCGCACTTAAACTCCTTGGTTAAAGCAGAGACTGACAGCTGCAATATTCCTTTACTATAAAGTCCCACTCTGCTGAGGCAGCGTGGAACTCCCAACCATTTCCTAATGTATGAACTTATTAACGCTTCCAGCTTATCCACTGTTGTCAAAGAAAACTCGTACACAGTCAGTGGCCACAGCAACCTCGGCAATAGACCAAACTGAAAGCACCAGAGTTTTAGCTTGCCTGGTAGAGCACAGCTGTTTATGCTCTTCAACCCTTCCACTGCTTGTCGTCTAACTTCTCCCACTCGAACTGTGTCCTTTAGATCCCCACCGTACCGTCTGCCAAGACTCTTCACTGGCTTCTCAGAAACTGTTGGTATTGCCTCACCATTAATGAAGAATGTTTTATCTACTACCTTTCCTTTAACTATCGAGATGCTCCTTGATTTAGAGGGCTTAAATTGCATTCGTGCTCATTCAATATTATCGGTTAACTTACCCAATAACCGATTAGTGCAGGCTACTGTTGTAGTCATGGTTGTCATGTCATCCATGTATGCTCTGATTGGTGGTAGTCGCATCCCAGAAGCCAAGCGCTCTCCTCCTACTACCCATCTTGATGCCCTAATGATTACTTCCATTGCCATGGTAAAAGCCAGTGGAGAAATGGTGCATCCTGCCATTATTCCAACCTCTAAGCATTGCCATGTAGTGCTGAATTCTGGAGTTGAGAAACTAAATTGCAAATCTCCAAAATAGGCTTTCACTAAATGTGTTATTGACATTGGTACTCTGAAAAAATCAAATGCTGCCCAAAGAAGCTCATGTGGCACTGAACCATATGCATTAGCCAAATCCAGGAATGTCACATGGAGCTCCTTCCTCTCCTTTTTAGCTGATTGAATTCGTTGCCAGATAAGATTGATGTGTTCTAAGCATCCTGAGAACCCTGGAATGCCTGCTTTTTGAACTGAAGTGTCAAGGAAGCCATTCTTTAACCCTCTGGGGACCAGAAACGCGCCCGCGCGTTTTGCTCGTTTTTTTTTTAGCAGTGCAAAATAAACTCAAACTGCTCTGTTAATTTTGATCTTTCATGTTCGTGTTATACATCAATCGATCCTGTTCAGTTTCTATTTTTTTTCTGTATACTCACAATAAAAATAAAGTGTTTTGCTTTTTGCCAAATAAAGAAAAATTAACATGATGCGAGTTCTTCACTCTCTCTGTCAGCGAACTCCAATTTGAAACGCGTTCGGAAATGATCTGTAACTCCACGAATATTCAGTCAAACAGGCAAACATACCCACGGGCATAAAGCTAGAGATCGCATCTTTTAAATGAAGTCATTTATATTAAAAACAAATATTCTCAGCTTCTGTAATCTGTATGAAAATAGAGCGATTCCAGTCGAGCTCATTACGAGCTCATTCACTTTAATTCGTTCACGCCTACTCCCGGAGCGCGCTATTCACAAGATAATGTGTTAAGCCATCTATGGAAAACAGGTAAACGCCCCCAAGCAAATGCATTAAAGGCTTCAAGTTTCATCATTCAGTTCACCTGCGCGTTAGGAAGATGGCACGATACACCGGTGTAGAAGCTCTTCAGCTCGTCCTGGATACTAGCGACGAAGAATCCACATTTTCATCAGAAGAAGAGCGCGACTCTGATGACGACCGTTTGATCGAGCCGTGGATAGAATTTCGTATGAGTAAGTATTTAGTCTTACTTCCATTAGTTGACAAGCTATTCAATATAAACATGTAGCTTACATATTATACTGGGTGGACTATTTTCCACTTGCCATCCAGAGTATTGACATTTGATATATTCAACACGATCTAATGAAAGTGCATATCTATACCATGAATTTAATATCTCGTGTTAAAGAGAAAAATGTTTTTTTTTTGTTTTTTTTTTTGTTTTTTTTTAAGTGCATGCTACGCACTGTAAACCCCAGTTAGGAAATTTGTATGTGTAAATGATATGTTTAGATCATTGTGTATGAAAGCTAGAATGTAGAAGTTATTTTAGAAAATAGGCCTACTAGATGTTTAGATTATATTTTGACTAGTTTAAATGCTGCCTCATTATAATCATTGACGATGCATGCTCGCAAATATCAGTTGTAAATGTGTGTAAATGTGCTGAAATGTGTAAATATACCCAGTTAATGAATTGCGCAAATGTGTTTTGTTTGCGGTGTGCCTCTCCGGCAATGGCCCATTGACACGCATATTTATTGCACTCGCCTAAAATTATTTACATCAGTTATTCATTATAGACTAATGCTGCTATGGTTATATTTATGTAATAATATTCCTCAACTTAAAAAAAAAAAAAGGAATGTAGCTTCATCACTACCTCCGCCTGCAACTCGGAGTGCGCTTAGCAACACAGTCAGAAATCAGAAAGAGTAAGTACATATTTACCTACAATTTTACAGATGTTAGTTCAATTTTGTTTATACTTAGTGTTAATACAATATGAGCCTGTATGACTTCACAATTGCTTTGTTTATAGCCGACTGATTATTTATTTATTTTACTCACATTTGATTTGCTTAGAGCAAATTTAGAACATTTAGTTTCTCCACATAGAGGAATTACAATAAAACAGATTGAAAAACCTTTGAATCTCCTCTCATTCTTTGTTCAGGCTGCCTCACTTGATGGGCCATTAGCCATTGGGGGAGTGTCTGTCACACCCCTGGTCTGAATCTCATTAATATTGATAGGCCATTACCACCCCCTCGCATAAACCTCTTCTGACTAAAAAACTGTCATACAAAGTATGAATTCATGTTTTGCTTTATGTGAACAATTAGGCAGGATGATTTTCACATCATTTTGAAGCCAGAACTCGAAGCGACAACATCCATTAGTCAAAAGTCTTGTGGACACATATTTAGTATGTGTTTTGTGGTCTTATTTCAGCAACTTTCATTTTTATTTTTTTCAATAACCACGCATAAACATTATTCTCTTAAAAATACAAACATGTACATACATGTTGCTCACATATCATGGTAGCCCCGTTTGTGCTATATAGAGTGAATTTACACCTTTGCCATTAACATGTTTATAAATAACTGAAAAAAGCACAATTGTCAGTGCATGTCAAAACATCCCAAAGGCCCCAAAAACACCCTGGTCCCCAGAGGGTTAATAGGTAGGTGGACAATCTCTGAGCAATAATGCTGAAGAAAATCTTACCTTCAACGTTTAATAGTGAAATAGGACGAAACTGACTGATGCTTGTAGCATCTTTTTCTTTAGGTATAAAGACTCCACCTGCTCTGTGCCATGCTCTAGGTACAACCTGTTTTTCCCATGCTACTTTTATCAATTTCCACAGAATTCGTAGAACTCCTGAAGCACTCTTGTACACTCTAGGGGTGTAAATCGGAGCCTTAATGACGATTCGATACGATACCGATTTCTTAAGCCAACGATTCGATTATTTTTGATACTTCAGAATTTCCCACGATACGATTCGATTCGATACGATTCAATACTCGATTTTTTTTGTACATGATATCTAGTTACAAATAAATCAACAACAACAAAAAAATAATAATAGCCTTTTATTGAGAATACAGCAACATTTGTGGCGAGCAGGACGCGGCCGACGTGAGAGAACGGCGCGAGGCCGGTGGCGTTTAATGAACGTCACCTGTGAGACGCACCGGTCTCTCGATCTTCAGCTCGTCACTCCTCTTTTTATGCTTCCGCTCCTCCGTGAGAGATCCGAGACCGGTGCTTCTCACAGGTGATGTTCATTAACACTCACACCACCGGCCTCGCGCCGTTCTCTCACGTTGGCCACGTCCTGCTCGCCACAGTATTCTATTCACATTATGTGTATGTTACACTATAGCAGTCTTCTTTGCAAATGGCAAAATCTCTTACCTCTGCTCCATCTGTTTTCCCGAAGCCAAAATACTTCCACACCCATGACTTGACATGACTTGCAGTTTTCTCACAAGCTCTTGGCCATCTAACTCCAGGCCTATGCCCGTTGAGGTTCTTTTCTCTCTTATGCTGGTTAGTCTGACCGGGTTAATTATTTTAAAACTAACAGGTACCTATTCTGTTAATATATTATAGGCAGAAATTGTACATCTGTTGTATATAAAAGTTATCACATTTCTGGCAAAATATGTTCTTGTGCAATGTAGTTACAGGGTAATTTTGACATCTGTGGGTTGTAAATTAAACGTTTATCTATATATATATATATATATATATATATATATATATATATATATGGATAAACGTTTAATTGCCTTTATATATACAGCTATATATATATATATATATATATATATATATGGCTGTATGTAAGCAGAGTATGATCAAAATGACTAAAAATGATGAATTTATTGGCTTTTCTTACTAAACTACTTAACGTTAAGCCGAAAAAAACTAGTTTCTGCTATGATTTTAATTTAGAACGTACCATGTAGTACTTAGTACTTACCTTATCACATTGTATTGCAATGACACTTAAATGTCAGGGCAAATATACTGTGTAATTAAAACGTTTTTTTGTTTTGTTTTCTTAACCCTCTGGGGACCAAGGTGTTTTTGGGCTCCTTGAGATGTTTTGACATGCCCTGACATTTGTGCTTTTTTCAGTTGCTTATAAACATATTAATGGCACAGGTGAAATTACACTCTATTTAGCACAAACAGGGCTACCGTAATATGTGAGCAACATGTATGTACATGTTTGTAATTTTTGAGAGAATATTGTTTATGCATGGTTATTGAAAAAACTAAAAATTAAAGTTTCTGAAATAAAGCCACAAAACACATACTAAAATATGTGTCCACAAGACTTTTGACTAATGGAAGTTGTGGCCTAGAGTTTTTGCTTCAAAATGATCTGAAAATCATCCTGTCTACTCATTCACATAACACAATAGATTTTTACATTTTTTACATCACAATAGAAAACATTTTTTGTTAGCCAAGGCAATATGCGAATGGGCGTGAACGGCCCAACCCCATTGTGAATAATTAGGTGGTTGGGAAGACAAAGACCCCGCATATTAATGAGCCTTTCATTCAGGTGTGTCACACAAGAAAGAATGCAAGGACAATATACACACACACACACACACACACATACATACATACATATACATATATATATATAAAATCAAAATATAAATGAAAGTCAAAAGCACATTTTTAGTCATACCTGGAAACAAATCCTGTTCAAATAGGTTATATGGGCCATTCTACAGAATTGGTTCAAAGTTAGAGTTGGAAACATCTTGAAAAGAAAATTGTCTTTTTCCATAAATGTCTTAGTAGGCCAAAACATTTTATCATACATATTTCAAAGTTAAGGATTCATTATTTTGATATAGCTTGCATTGGAACAAACACTATTCTTAGTTGATTAGTTTATTGACAAAACATACTATGTATTTAACATATGAGCAGAAACTGCTAACAAAAGCTTATTTGATGTCTATTTTAGAGTTAAAACTTTATAATCTATCCAAAACTAGTCACACACACACACAGAAACATGATTCAAATTTAAACAGTAGGCTATTTTTGCATTTACAGACACTAACGTTATTATATATCGCGATTAGAACAAAGCACAAGAATAAAAACACTTACAGCTCAGCTCGCTCCTCGAAGTGAAAATAAACCAGCACTTGTTCTGAGGTAGGTAAATGTCCCAGGATTATTCCTCACAGCCGCGCAAGACGGCAGTACATTAATCTGACTAAATATAGTGTGTTTACCAGTGTTGTGTGTTACAAAGTAACGCGATACGGTAACGAAACATAGTTCCTTTTTCAATTCGGCAAAACGTTACTTTTCCCAGGAACAGATTTGACAGCGATCGCCATCTCCGTGAACGCCTACAGAGAGAAGTGCACATAATGGATTACATAATCAGAGAGTAGCCTATTTCTTTTCGTTTTGAATTGTTTCGTTTAAAGACATTTCAAGCTTTCTATATATAGATATATTTATTCATGCCTGTGAGGCATACGTTGAGTTTCAGTTAATTTATGATGAGATGCGCTCCAGTTCACGCGCAACAAGTGACCGCGTTGGCGCCTCGTTATTGTCTGCTATATTTGCTTCTTATTTATTAAATCCAGGCAATTGGTTGATAAAAAATTGATTAAAATTAAGATACAATTTATACAAAACGAAATTCACTTTCTTTCAAAGAAATGCTTTCTTCAAAACAAAACTTTAATGAAGTGGTCAAAATCATGTCTGACCCACTCAACGTCTCCCGATATATTGCGCATCTATCTTACTCATGCTGTTCACTTTTCATAATCAACATAGATGGAAAAAAAATAACATTATAATATTTTAACAAATATGAAACTAAATGCGCTTATTTAATGTCATTTCAACATTGTGATTGTTTATTGTTAAACTTGTTTTGATAAATATTTTTGGTTTAATTGTGCTACTGTTCTTTTACAAGTACTAATTTAGAAATTTGTTGATAATGCTAATGGTGAAGCTAGGTTTGTCTGTTTCAGCATACTGGTTTAATGTTGTATTTACCCTGTAACTACACAGAACAATGGGGTAACAAGCGCCACTTTAATTTACAGCCCGCAGGAGTTACACTTACCCTGTAACTACACAGAACAAGGGGGTAACAAGCGCCACTTTAATTTACAGCCCACAGGAGTTACACTTACCCTGTAAATACACAGTTGAAATGGGTAACAAACACTACTTACTATATAACAATACGAAACAACACTATTTGCACAGTAATTACAGAGAAAGGTACTCTTATTAACCCTCTGGGGACGGCAAACGCACCGGTGCGTTTTGGCAGATTTTTTTCACATAGCAGAAAAATAGACTTAAACTACTCCATCATTTCTGGTCATACAGAGTTAAGACATATAAAAAAGTAGACATTTAACAGTTTATTTTTTAATGTGCCCACCTACAATCAAAATAAAATATTGTGCTTTTGTAAAATAAAGAAAATAAACAGGGTGTGCGTTCTGCTTCTCCGTGTCCGTGAACTTTTTTTCTGGAGCACGTCTCTAAACTTAAACAAAACTCAGCGAATACTATTCACCCAGACATGAGCAATATGTTTATGATTTAAGTTTGTACTTTTAAATTATCTAATTTAAAACTAAAATAAATATTCTCTGTTTATGTAATCTATATAAAAAGAGAGAGGTGTCAGCCGTTCTCATTATCGTTCTCGCATCTCATTATTCCGCTAATGTGACACGCCCACGGAGAGCGCGCGCTATTCAAACGCTAATGATCTGAAGCAACACATTGAGACGTGTAAACGCCCACATAAACTCAGTAAACACTAGGGGTGTGACGAGACGCTTATCTCACGAGACGAGACACGAGATTGGGTTCACGAGAACGAGACGAGACGATATTTTTGCACAATTTTTCAGAAATCCTCAATGACAAAATTCATGACTAGAAAAATAGTATGCAGGTGCATTTTGCAATGTTTAACTAATAATCTTATAAAGTAGACCTGAAATGACATGCATTATGAGTATGAATTATCAAATGCATTGAAAGAAAACAATATACAAGCACTGTAAAAGGTTTTTATTGACTGGCTTTTCTCTGTATGATTTCACATTAGTCTCTTCAGTCCTTACTGTACATTTAAGAGCTTTCAGAACTTCTGATTGAGGCTGTGTATGACCTCCTGAACTCCTTGAAATCTTATTAAAGGGTTAGTTCACCCAAAAATGAAAATTCTGTCAGTATTTACTCACCCTCATGTTGTTCCAACCCCGTAAGACCTTCGTTCATCTTCGGAACACGAATTAAAGATATTTTTGATGAAATCTGAGAGCTGGATCACTCCTCCATACTAGTCCATAGGCTTCTTCAGGGATTGAACTTGCCGGCCTCGAAAAGTTATTAACACTGTAAAAACTGTAAAAAGAACAAAAATAATCTTATAGTACTTTTTTGGGTATCACATAAACAGTGATGGCCCTATCATACACCCGGACGCAAGTGTCTTTTGCTAGTTTCAACCCGGCACAATGATCATTTTCACGTTTAGCACCATGTTGTTTAAACAGCAAATGCATTTGCGCCCAATTTTGCGCCCATGGGCGTTCTGGTCTGAAAATGAGGTGTGTGTTGAGGTACTGTCACGGAGCCATCCACATCATCACTCCCGCCCACTTGTTACACCAGATCCCAATCACCTGAATTCTAATCACCGGCACCTGTACATCCATCCACCGATTGTTATCTGTTTAATTTAGAGTTTTGTCTTCTACTTTGTCTATTGAATATATGGTGTTTTACTGAGTTTTTAACTCGCTGGAAACAGTGTTTTAAGTGCTCAGCATATGTCGAGTGAGTCCCTCGTCTTGACTAGACAATTGTTGGGAAGTAACGACATGGTATGGTGTTTAGGAGAATGAAGGATTGTTGAGTTGTTTGTGTAAATGTGTTTGTTTATTTTGTTTTCCCAGGCGACTGCACTCGAGGGGCAGTGGGTGCACATGTGGTGTTTGCTTGTAGTGGATGCAGTGGTTTGGTGTGAGGGTGTCACATATAGGTAAATGCTGTGGTGAATTAATTGGTGTTGGAGTATTATTCATTTCTTCACTCCACGTGTGCCTCGGTGTACTGCCTGGGTCTTATTATGTTCTTTTCCTTTTTTATTATTATTATGTTTATTTTATGTGTCCATATGGAATGGACTTTGTGAAATAAATCTGCTGTGTAAAAGCTTTTATATCAAGATCCTGACTGCTGGTTCATTTTATACATGATTTACCTGTGAACTCCTTAACTGGGAGAGGTTACATTATCTTGGTAACGCTTCCTTTTACAGTACAGTTCTTACGTGTACTTACAGTGTACTTACCTAGAAAGTACTGGCTAATATAAGGTAAGTACATGGGTTAGGGGTAGGTTTAGGGGTAGGTTCAGGGTTAGTACCTAGTTATTACCCAGTAATTGTAATTACTATAATATGTACATGGGTAACAGGACTGTAAAAGGAGGTTTTTGTAAGGTTTTGGATATTAATTCATTCAGATGGATTTGGTAACACTTGAGTGATTACTACTGGGTTACCATGATTTTCACTTTAGAAATTATTATACATTATTATTCACATTCATTTTGAACCCTTTTGCATGTTTGATGTAAAAGGGTCCTTCCTTCCACCTACTGTACACTTACTACAGTATGTCACCTAGGTCTGATGCCTCTAGAAACCACCAAACATTCCTTTTAGTGAGATAAACTGTCTGGAAAAAACTGTGATAGCGTGTAACAATTAGCATCCTAACCACAGTCAATCTTGATTGTGATATGATAAAAAAAAAAAAAAAACATCTAAGAGAGACTTTTGGGCCCAACAAACCATATGGTCTGTGAATTAGAACTCCAGTTCAGTCATTCTTTCCATCCAATTAATCCTAACGCGGAAAAATGTAAGCCATTCTGTGAATTATGCATGCCAGTTATAGTATCGGCACGCAAAAGACACCTATTTTATTGCCATATGTTGTATACCTTCGACTGCAGTGCAGCTGTGCGGCATGTGAGCCAGTATTTTCCTTTGTCTCAGCACAGAAATTATCCTCACGGGAGTTAGTTTTGCGTGTGTTTGGGGAGCGTGAGGGTTTGGAGCAATGCCAGTGCTTCTAGAGCGCACATAATGTTCACATCTCATGTCACAACATAAAAATGACTGTTTATTTCTCTCTGTTGCCCCTTAAGGTAATTCATAGTCACGTCCGTGCCTAAAAAGGTAAACAGGGAGACGGCGAGATAAACAGAGAAACAAGACAAAATGAAATCTCTTCTGTAAACAACGGCTCAATGGATACTGAGGCAGCCAGAAAAAATCAAAACAAGGGACTGCTTAAGAGTGCGACTCCAGTATGTGGATGAGACAGGAATTAACCTTTTGAATAATGAGATCAAGGGCTTTGAAACATTAAGAGCCTGCCTATTCCTGCTGCTATTTGTTCATTTGAAAAATATGTGTTTTGTTCTTTTAAAAAAGTAAAAAGCATGGGTCTTTCAAGAAATAAGGCTTTTTAACAAGCTTCTTATACAAACAAGCCCAAAATGTTCTGTACGTTGCCCCTTGTCCACATTACTTTAAAGGGGTCATATAATGCCATTTTCATACAAGTTAATTTGATTCTTTAGGGTCTAAATGAAAAGTTTGTAATATACTTCAATTAAAAATTCTCATTAGTATTGTAAGAAAACTCATTTTACCTGGTCAAAAACAGCTCTGTTTTCAGCACGCCGTTTCAGTGCATATGCCTTTAAATGATAATGAGCTTGGCTCACTCTGCCGCGTTTTGACACAACGCATGTGGAGTGTTGCCTTGAAAACCGTTGAGGGTATATTTTGGAGAGAGAATGGCAGCGGGAGTCTCTGAGGACACATCTGTGCAATCGTATCAGTTTTAACCGGAGTCGGGCCCGGAACAAGATGACGGCCGCAAATAAGTTCGACAATTAAGGCTCGAACAGGACGTTTCTGAATGGTTGGGTAACAATGTCACTTTGTATGTACTGGCAGGGTAACGTTAGAGTAACTTAGTGAGATGTACGAACGCTATGTGTTTACTGATGTATACGTACTCAGTTTTTTTATAATAACACAATAACCATAACGCGTTGTTCATTATAAACGTGGGATTATGAATTATATTGAGAATGTCGTACATAGAAAACATGCCGTAATGTACCCTGCATGTAAACCTTAGCCGCATTCATCGTGAAGCGTGCAAGTGATTTGCAGAGGTGGGTAGTAACGAAGTACATTTACTTCGTTACATTTACTTGAGTATTTTTTTGGAAATTTTTTACTTTTAAGAGTAGATTTAATTGTGGGTACTTTTACTTTAACTCAAGTACATTTCTAATGAAAAAACTGTACTTTTACTTCGTTACGTTGGGCGACGTTCCTCTCGTTACTTTATTTTAATGCAATATGTTGTTAAAAGCGTAGTTTATTCTAAGCGCGCGCTCTCTCTTTTTTCTGGGCATGAGCGATGCTCAATTCACAAATGAATCACTCTTTTGAGTCGATTCTGTTCAAAGACTTCATCAAACAAGTTGGGCAGATCTGTCTAAATCGGTTCGCGAATCAGTTTGAATGATCTGTTCAGTTTCCTGCACGCACTGAATCGTCTCGGAGTCGTAACAGGAAGATTTAAGAACTTCAAGAGCGTTGTATGAAGTGGCGGTCCACAGTCTACAGTACAGTCTAGAAAGTAAATCTGCAAATGCATCATATTTTTTTGCCAGCGATGAAGATCTTTATTAGTTGAACATCTTCGTATGTTACTTCGTAAGCTGTCTGTGAATGAATTATTCCACACGACGATACATTCTATTTCATTTCATTCAGGTAATACATTTTACAACCAAACACATTATTACGCCATATAGCACTACTACAAAGTATGGCATTACCCTTTTTTGGACATATACATTCCTTTATACATTAAATAAGCTATCATCGTCCAGTTTACTAATGTGTGCACACACACAATGTGTGTGTATTGCGCAGTGGCGTGCGAACTCGACTTGAAAACGAATGCCTTTGCCTGCCTTATTAGACTCAGTTAACCAGTTTAAAGATGCTTTCATAAATATAGCCTACATTTATACATTTTGGAGAACAGACAGAAGAAGATCCGTGCATTTGATCGTTGTTTGTGTTGGGCATGACATGACTGCGAGCACATGTGAAGAGTTTTAACACTTTCTAATCTGTGTCAATGGTTCCCATCCCTTTATGAATGCATAACTCCATAGAGTCACTTTATTCCGACATTGTCTAATAATCCAAATGTAGTTGTATAAGTTACTATACTATTATACAAACCAAAGGACAGGCAATGGTTTTCGGGCTACAGATATAATATACAGATATACAGAAATAATGTTTTGTCTCTTCTGTTTTTGTTGCAAAGATAGCTTATCTAATTATGATGATAATAGTAATTTAAATTACAAAAATATATAAATAATATCATGATATATATATATATATATATATATATATATACACTCACCGGCCACTTTATTAGGTACCCCATGCTAGTAACGGGTTGGACCCCCTTTTGCCTTCAGAACTGCCTCAATTCTTCGTGGCATAGATTCAACAAGGTTCTGGAAGCATTCCTCAGGGACTTTGGTCCATATTGACATGATGGCATCACACAGTTGCCGCAGATTTGTCGGCTGCACATCCATGATGCGAATCTCCCGTTCCACCACATCCCAAAGATGCTCTATTGGGTTGAGATCTGGTGACTGTGGAGGCCATTTTAGTACAGTGAACTCATTGTCATGTTCAAGAAACCAATTTGAAATGATTAGAGCTTTGTGACATGGTGGAAGTAGCCATCAGAGGATGGGTACATGGTGGCCATAAAGGGATGGACATGGTCAGAAACAATGCTCAGGTAGGCCGTGGCATTTAAACGATGCCCAATTGGCACTAAGGGGCCTAAAGTGTGCCAAGAAAACATCCCCCACACCATTACACCACCACCACCAGCCTGCACAGTGGTAACAAGGCATGATGGTTCCATGTTCTCATTCTGTTTACGCCAAATTCTGACTCTAACATCTGAATGTCTCAACAGAAATCGAGACTCATCAGACCAGGCAACATTTTTCCAGTCTTCAACTGTTCAATTTTGGTGAGCTCTTGCAAATTGTAGCCTCTTTTTCCTATTTGTAGTGGAGATGAGTGGTACCCGGTGGAGTCTTCTGCTGTTGTAGCCCATCCGCCTCAAGGTTGTGCGTGTTGTGGCTTCACAAATGCTTTGCTGCATACCTCGGTTGTAACGAGTGGTTATTTCAGTCACTGTTGCCCTTCTATCAGCTCGAACCAGTCTGGCCATTCTCCTCTGACCTCTGGCATCAACAAGGCATTTCCGCCCACAGAACTGCCGCTCACTGGATGTTTTTTCTTTTTCGGACCATTCTCTGTAAACCCTAGAGATGGTTGTGCGTGAAAATCCCAGTAGATTAGCAGTTTCTGAAATACTCAGACCAGCCCTTCTGGCACCAACAATCATGCCACGTTCAAAGTCACTCAAATCACCTTTCTTCCCCATACTGATGCTCGGTTTGAACTGCAGGAGATTGTCTTGACCATGTCTACATGCCTAAATGCACTGAGTTGCCGCCATGTGATTGGCTGCTTAGAAATTAAGTGTTAACGAGCAGTTGGACAGGTGTACCTAATAAAGTGGCCGGTGAGTGTATATATATATATATATATATATATATATATATATATATATATATATATATATATATATATATATATATATATATACTGTAGGCCTATGTGATCCAAAGTAACTAGTAACTAACTACTTGAGTAGTTTTTTCATTGTATACTTTTTTACTCTTACTCAAGTAACTTTTGAGATTATTACTTTTACTTTTACTTTGAGTAAATATTTCTATAAGTACTTGTACTTTTACTTGAGTACAGTTTTTGGATACTCTACCCACCTCTGGTGATTTGCAAAGATTAATATAAAGGTTAATACAATTTTACACTCACTTCTTCTGGAGGTGCAGCAGGGACATGAATAGTACCGATTCTTTTTTCAGGAGCAGCTTCTTGGCAAAACCAGCTTTATACTGATCCTCGTTTATAAAGCAGTCTGGTGAGAAAAAAGATTCGCGAATCGCGCAAACATGAAAGCATTGATGTTGCTTGTGGAGAATATTCCCTTCGAAAACAAAACTCAGCCACTGTGTCTTCAGCGGTTCGGATTTAGGAACATTAAAATGACTGCTGTGTTCGTTATTACACCCAAGAACAGAACACCACAATCGCTTAAACGCCATTCTGCTCCAGTGTATCAACAATGACGCACTATGATGACAGCTCGCCATGGGCGGGGATGTGTTGTCAATCAACAATTGTGGGAGGGGCGTCCGACCGTGTGACGTCACACGGTCGAACGGCTCGATTTGAGACTGGGAAAAACATATAAGGAGATTAAAACAAAAACACTGGATAGATTTTTATCATTATATGATGGTTGTGTACAGGCACTGCCAACACACATTTCAGTACAATCAACTTGAAAAAGTGCTTGTACCATTATATGACCCCTTTAAGTGATAGTTGGGTAAGACTTTAGAACACTGTTCCGTTATTAATATCTACATGGGAACAAATGAGTAACACACTATTAACATTCAACTATTAACTAACAAGAAACTCTGATTAACAAATTAGTAAGTAATGGTGTTCAGTTTAATGTGGTAGTTCACTATTAGCTAATCAATAACAAAAAAAAATGTCCATACCACACAGAGAACTACTAAGAGACTACTAATGACCTTTTACAATAGATAATGCTTTACTATGAACTCTGTTAGAGAGCTGCATATATGGCAATTTATCTGGCAAATTCTAAAATGAGTGATTCCCTGGAGGTTCGAGATTTAGCGTGCTCCATGTCTATCTTTCTCGCTCGTTGTGACAACTAACCAATGCCACTCCCACACTATACGCATCGGGAGCAACTTTTCTCTATATGCTTATATGATGAGACAGGCACGGATGAGTGACGTACGCAATTTTCAGTGAAAACCACCCTGCTAGGTTTTTAAATATAAACACTTATAATAGGCTTACCATACTGAATCAAGGTAAGACAAAAACACATTTTGGGAGAAGGATTGATGATGTATTTAGCTACTCATTATTTAACACTAGAACTCCCAAGGCAGTCATTTTGACTGCTTTAAAAATTTGCAATGTAATAACTTAATTGAAATAAAACCCATGTAACTATAGGACCCTTACTTTTCCTAAATGTGCCTATATTTTATTCTATCATTGTTTATTTTATTAAAATTACAAGACACAAAAGAGTTTTGAGTATTTCTACCTTGAATGGCCATAACAGTCATACTGACCGTATGCATTACAGACCGTGTCGGTTGCTCCTTTTTCCCGAAGATGCATCACCGTTGACTAGCAACAATTTCTCTTGTTGTTTGTTTAGTCTATTGCAAAGCTGAAATCTAGCTTTAGCTTCGAGCTAAAACCAAATTGAAATATTGAAAAGAGAATATCAGAATGTCAGCAAGAAGAATGACTGCCACAGAGGCTTTAGCCATGCTTCAGAGCCTTGATGAGGCTGAGTGGTTGTTGGTTAACTAATACATTTTTACATAAATCATAATTAAAATGTAGTGTTCTGATGCTTATTATTACCTATCCTAACATTACAGATCCATTTATTCTTAGATTTGATATAGCTTATTGAAATTATATGCAAATAATGTATGAGCAGTCAGAATGACTGCTATGGCCATTATAGTAGTTATAGAATTCCGGGAGTCCTAGTGTTAAATGTTGTTAATGTTTAACAAAAAAAAGTAACAGTGTACCTTTAACATGTACAAAACTTTTCTAACAAGAAAAAAAAGCCAAAAAAACTAAATATGAAATATTAATATGTACAGAAATATGGCTATAAATGCACATAGATATATATATATATATAGTATATGAAATGAACAACATTCATTGTTCATTTCGTCATGATTCATTTTGCTTTTTAGCACGTTGGAAGTCAGAGGACCTTTACACTTTTCGGGCTGCTTTAACATAGTGCAGCATTGTTAGCTGCAGTGTATAGAGCAGGGTGCTAATACCTCATGTCAAAGGAGCCAGCCTCCTCCTATACGTTTCCCACCTCTACGCCCCAACACAGATGTGATTACAGCCCTTTGTGATCCTCGTGTCTATAACATTCAGTCATTCTCCTCCCCCTGGAGACAGTAGTTAGGGGATTCAGAAGAGCACCTTCTGAACTCCAGCCTACATCATCAAATGGCATGTTAATGACTATCTGCGTCTTTGCATCCATCCGTAAATGTAGACAACAGCTTATAGCGTCACATGTCACCCCACTCAGATCCACAATGTTGAATTTTCACTTCAAGCATGGTATACAATGTGTGCTATTAAACAATACACACTACCAATTTCATACTCAGCTGTGTTCTTGTGGAAGAGGTCTGCTCAAAATAAATGTTCTTCCAAAACTGGGATGTTATAAGAAGTGTGATAATCTAAAAGTCCACAAGAGAAGCAATTTGTGGAGGTGGAATTTTCTAGTGTCAGCGAAACAGACATCTCTGGAGTATGCTGTTTCTGTCACCTCTCGGGTCAGTGGCCTGGGGCACATTAACACGGACAGAAACACTCAGAGAAAGCTCATCGATTTTCAGGTGATGTTTTAGGACATTGATCCAGGCAGAGTGGGCTGGATTCTGTGTCCCTGCAGATTGTGAGGGATGTGGAGACAAGCATACTAGCTGTTGACGCTTATAAAAAAGACAGTATATAACCGTTAGTTCTAGTCCTTTCCTTGGGTTGATTGGAAGAGCGCCGTCCCTGATATTATGTGTTTTTATATTTCACTGTTTGTATCATTCTGCTTGTCTGTTTATTCATTCCAGTGGTAGACATTTTTCATTGTGTCTTTGTAGATTATTGGCTACTGTTACTCCAGTAGGTGGTGACAAGTAGTGTTTGTAACGGTGGTGACCCAATAATAAAAATAAATAAATAAAAAAAAATTAAACAAATGATTTAGTGTAGATTAAAGTTAATACATCTAGGGACCAGACAGGAGTAATCCTGTCGATATTTTAAGAAAAATAACCCAGATAGCATAAATACCACCAGCTATACATCAACTCAAATCCAAAGAAATAAATCACAAAAGGACATCGGATTCAGGATTAGGATTACATAGGATTCAGTTTAGAAATATTTTTTGTATTTGATACAAGAACCAACCAATGAAAATAAAATTTAAAAACCCACCACTTTAATGGTTAATAACCACAAACAAACAAAAACCTCAACAATATAACAAATCTTTGAAGTAGGGTCAATGCTGCATACATTTTCAGATTCGGGAATTCCATACTCCCATGAACAAGATCAAATTTTTGCAGAGAAAAAAACAGAAATGTCAATTTTTGTTTTGGGGCAAGAAAAAAAAAAGCAAACCGAGTAAATAAAATTAAATAAAAAACACTATTACTCACTGCTTATTTTGAGAGGAACCATACTATGGGATAAAGGGCGTGTGTGGAAAGCTGTATAGCCTACTCTCCTGCATCCGCTCCAGCAGTGGCACAGCGTTCTACCGCTGATGACTACGTCACCGCCAACCAGGTAAGTGAAAATATATTCACATTCCTTCTCGTTTACTGTTCCTCTGTCAAACTACCAGCACTTATTTTTATTTGGGTGCTGAGTTGGCATTCGGCTTGCATTGAGGATTTTCGGTTCTCACCTCGTCGATGCACTTATAACCACAATCTACACGTCTTTTCCAGCACGAACTCATCTCCCTCTTTTAGTTTTAATTCCTCCTTTTATATGATTACCTCATTTCCTTTCTTTTTCCTCATTTGGCAACGGAAATGGGCGGAGATGACATTGATTTATTTTAGTAGGCTATCATAGCCTACATAGTGTCAGGATTCAGGCTCGGAGACAGAGGTAAGTGATAAACATAAATGTATCTTTATTTAACTCAAAGGTAAGTATGCAGGGTTTCGGGAGTTCAACGGTGATCTTGAAGAGGATATATGTGGCAGGAATGCATCCAGGTGAGTGAATCCTCTTCTTAAGGAATAACGTGGCGGGTAACACAGATCAATAACTTGAGTTTTTCTCTCTTTTCAGATCGTTCGTGGATAGGCGTGATTCAGGAAGGATTCCAGGTGAGTAGATCCTTTGAAGTGCACTTGACAATGAGCTCACCAGTTCAGTGATACTTTCACTTTCTCTTGCAGCTCATCCAGTGGGAAACGGGACTCGTGGCGGATTCCAGGAAACGGAGAACATGAGTCATGGAGCGGATCCTGGGAACATCAGAACAAGGACAACAAGGTTAGTTTCTTTCAGGTAAGTATACTTTACGTCCGTTGCTGAAGGATGGCTCAGAGTGAGACAAGTGGTGACTGGTAAGGGTCGTTCCTGTTGGAGGCTTGACAATGACTGGGAGTGAATCGGGTGCTTTTGTGCTGGCTGGGAAGTGAGTGCTGAGTGGAAACAGGTGCTGGTGATCAGTAATCTGGGGACAGTGATCTTTGCGTGGTGACATGTGAGGGATCTGATTGGCTCCTGACAGTACCCCCCCCCCCCCTCCAGAGTCCGCGCCAGCGGACCTTGGACCTCGACGTCGTGGGGGTCTGCCTCTGGGTCGTGGTGCAGGTTTCTCGGGATGCTGAGCATGGAATTCTAGGAGCAGACTGGGATCAAGAACATCATTACGAGGTACCCAACTTCTCTCTTCTGGCCCATATCCCTCCCAATCAATGAGGTATTCTAACTGACCTCCCCGACGTCGAGAGTCCAAGATCTCCTTGATGAGGTAGATGGGCTCGGGTTCAACGGGTGGTATCGGGGGGTTTTCTTCGGGTTCGACCTCGTTGACTGACTGGGGAATCTGTGGATGATGGGGTTTCAGAAGTGAGACGTGAAACGTGGGATGGATACGGTATTCTGGGGGCAACCGGAGCTGGTAAGTGACTGGGTTGACTTGCTTGACAATTGGAAAGGGTCCGATGTACTTGGGATTTAATTTCTTACATGACTGGCGCAGTTTGATATCTCAAATGGAAAGCCAGACTAGTTGCTCAGGTTGGTATTCTGGCGTGGATCTTCGGCGGGTGTCAGCGAACTGCTGTTGTCTATTCACAGCTTGTCGGATGTGCTGATGAGTTTGGTTCCAGACCTGTTCGCTCTCCTCAAACCATTTGTTAACCGCGGGCACTTCTGAAGGTTCACCGGACCATGGGAATAACGGAGGTTGGTAACCAAGGATACATTGGAATGGAGTCAATTGAGTGGATGCTTGTCGGAGGGAATTCTGTGCATATTCTGCCCAGATGAGGTACCTACTCCAGATGTTCTGGTTGGAGTGGCAGAATGTGCGCAAGAACCGACCTAGATCCTGGATCTTTCTCTCGGTTTGTCCATTGGTTTGTGGATGATACCCGGAAGACAGACTCACTGTCACATTCATGAGAGTGAAAAATGATCGCCAGACTCGGGAAATGAACTGTGGCCCTCGATCGGAGACAATGTCCTCTGGCAGACCGAAATTTCGAAAGACATGTTCCATGAGAAGCTCAGCAGTATCAAAGGTGGTTGGAAGTCCCTTTAATGGAATGAACTTGCATGCTTTCGCGAAACGATCGATGGCTACTAGGATGCAAGTATTTCCGTCAGAAATCGGAAGGTCAGTAACAAAGTCCACTCCGATGTGGGACCAAGGTCTATTTGGAATAGGCAAGGGGACCAGTTTCCCCACTGGCAGATTTCTTGGGACCTTGGAGATGGCACATGGGATGCAACCTTGAATGAACTGAGTGATATCTTGGCGCATGTGAGCCCACCAATACTTCTCCTGAAGTGTGGCTAAGGTCTTGGTTATACCTGGGTGTCCAGTGGCCACTGAAGAATGAGCTGAGGAAATCAAGGCGTTGCGAAATTCTTCAGGGACATGAATCTTCCCGGGAGGACATCCGGGAACTCTGGGTTGCTGATGAGCCAATTCTTGAAGCTGTTCGTTTATTTCCCACTGGATAGGATTTACGAATAACTTCTCGGGTAGAATGGTCTCAGGTTGATCAACAGGGCTCTCAGGGGCATGGATACGGGAAAGAGCGTCTGCACGGGTATTCTTGGATCCTGGACGATAGGCAATCTTGAAATGAAAGCGTGTAAAGAATAACGCCCATCGGGCCTGACGTGGATTTAACCGCTTGGCATCTCTCAGGTATTGGAGATTCTTATGATCGGTTAGGACTAGAAATGGGTGTTTGGCTCCCTCTAGCCAATGTCGCCATTCTTCCAAGGCAAGTTTTACTGCGAGAAGTTCTCGATTTCCAATATCGTAGTTTGCCTCTGCTGGAGAAAACTTTTTGGAGAAGAATGCACAAGGGAGTGGCTTTGAGGAGAACTCGGAACATTGGGACAGGATTCCTCCAACCCCGGTGGTGGAGGCATCGACTTCCACCATGAATGGTTTTTCAGGGTCTGGATGGTGAAGCAAAGGGGCACTGGTGAAGGCAGATTTCAGAGCATGAAAAGCTTTCTCAGCCTCGGGGTTCCACTGCAGGATCTTAGGTTTTCCTTTTAGCAAGGAGGTCAATGGAGAAGTGAGAAGACTGTACTGGTTGATAAATCTCCTATAGAAGTTGGCGAACCCGAGGAATCTCTGAAGCTCCTTCACGGACTTGGGAGTTGGCCAGGACAGGACGGTCTCGGTCTTTTGTTGGTCCATCTCCACTCCTCGATCGCTGAGTATGTATCCCAGGAAGTCGATGGTGCTTTGATGAAAGGTACACTTCTCAGCTTTCAGGAACAGAGTGAATTCTCTGAGACGTTGTAGGACTAGAGACACATGTCTCTGGTGTTCGATTGGATTCTTGGAATAGATCAAGATGTCATCGATATAGACCAGAACAAACTTCCCTAGAAAGTCTCTGAGGATCTCATCCATGAAACTTTGGAAAACGGAAGGAGCGTTGACCAAACCATATGGCATGACAAGATATTCGTAGTGGCCAGCAGGGGTTATGAAAGCAGTCTTCCACTCATCTCCTCTTTTGATACGGATTAGATTGTACGCACTCCGTAAGTCAAGCTTGGTGAACATCTTTGCCTCTCTGAGTTGTTCGAGAGCAGCGGGTATGAGAGGCAAAGGGTAGCTAAACTTCACAGTGACTTGATTCAAGGCTCTGTAATCAATGCATGGTCTTAAACCACCGTCTTTCTTGGCCACGAAGAAGAAACTTGCGGCGGCAGGAGATGTGGAAGGTCGGATGTAACCCTGATCTAAAGCTTCGTGGATATATTTCTTCATGGATTCTTGCTCTGGAATGGACAAGGAGTAAATCCGACCCTTGGGGAGACGGGCATCAGGGATCAGGTCTATAGCACAATCCCATGGTCGATGGGGGGGTAACTTGGAAGCAGTGACAGGATTGAAGACGTCAGAGAACTTAGAATAACAGGCTGGGATATTAGTTGACAAGTTTTCTGTAGGACTCTCTATGGACGTGGAGTTAACTTTGAGCACTTGGGTCCTTGGGTTACTGGATGAACGGGATACTGGATCGTTGATCTCTGGACATTGACAGGACCAATCTGGGTAGTAACGTTCGTCTTGTTAATTAACTCACCCGTTACAGCGTAGATGGCGTAAGACTTGGGAGTGTTGATCTCTCGCAGACTGAGCCTCTTACAGAGTTCTCCAGAAATGAAGTTTCCCGCGGACCCTGAGTCGATGATAGCTGTTACAGAGATGTGTTTTTCTTGAATCTTTAATATCACAGGAATCGTGAGTGGTGCTGAGACAATGGGTTGATTAAAGACTGAGCTTACCATCATTTTCCCCGGTCGAATTGGGCAGTTAAGTCTGAAGTGACCCTTGGTACCACAGTACATACATAACTTCATCTCTCTTCGACGAACACGTTCAGCCTGAGAAATTTTTGAAGTGTCGACTTGCATCTCTTCAACTTGATTTTCTGGATTGAGATTCTTGGGATTCTGAAAAGACACAGGATGGTGATGAGACTGATCAGCGTAACAACTCAAAGATCGTTGATGGACTCGCTTGGCTTGCTGAATGAATTTCTCAATTCCTAAGCTGTCATCATAGATCGCCAGTTGGAGGCGCAAAGCTGGGTTTAAACCTCGACGGAAAACAGAAATCAGAGCTCTCTCATTCCATCCACTATTTGATGCAAGTGTGCGAAATTCCACAGAATACTCAGTCAATGACTTCTTTCCTTGACGTAATTGTAGGAGCTGTTCTCCAAATGAGGAATCATCCGCGGGTCGTCCGAAAACTTCCTTAAAATGTTTGACAAACTCTTGAACTGACGCAACCACTGTGGATTCCTGCATCCATAACGCCTCTGCCCACCTCAGAGCTGCTCCAGAGAGTTGCTGAATGATAAATGCCACTTTCGATCTCTCATTGGGATAGAGCTGAACTTGCTGTTCCAGAGCTAGCGAACACTGGAGTAAAAATCCGTTGCAGTCCTCCGCCCGGCCAGAGAGAGGGCGCTGGGCGCGACAGGGGAGTTGCAAAGCAGGTAATCGAAGAAGCGGCGCTCGCGGAAGTTCTCACTGGAGTAAACATGGGTTCTGTCGGAGGATCGGTGGTAGGTGTGGAGCTGGTAGCAACAGCGGGCTGTCCGGAATCCATCGCTCACCTCTTTCTGTTGTTAGGTCAAGCCTTCTGTCAGGATTCAGGCTCGGAGACAGAGGTAAGTGATAAACATAAATGTATCTTTATTTAACTCAAAGGTAAGTATGCAGGGTTTCGGGAGTTCAACGGTGATCTCGAAGAGGATATATGTGGCAGGAATGCATCCAGGTGAGTGAATCCTCTTCTTAAGGAATAACGTGGCGGGTAACACAGATCAATAACTTGAGTTTTTCTCTCTTTTCAGATCGTTCGTGGATAGGCGTGATTCAGGAAGGATTCCAGGTGAGTAGATCCTTTGAAGTGCACTTGACAATGAGCTCACCAGTTCAGTGATACTTTCACTTTCTCTTGCAGCTCATCCAGTGGGAAACAGGACTCGTGGCGGATTCCAGGAAACGGAGAACATGAGTCATGGAGCGGATCCTGGGAACATCAGAACAAGGACAACAAGGTTAGTTTCTTTCAGGTAAGTATACTTTACGTCCGTTGCTGAAGGATGGCTCAGAGTGAGACAAGTGGTGACTGGTAAGGGTCGTTCCTGTTGGAGGCTTGACAATGACTGGGAGTGAATCGGGTGCTTTTGTGCTGGCTGGGAAGTGAGTGCTGAGTGGAAACAGGTGCAGGTGATCAGTAATCTGGGGACAGTGATCTTTGCGTGGTGACATGTGAGGGATCTGATTGGCTCCTGACACATAGCCTATTAGTTTTTGTTAATATAACCAATTAATAATTATATTGGTTAAATTGTAATACATTCATAATGGCATGTTTATTTAAATGTATATTTGAATTAACATTGAAACATTTTATCAATAAGTTAATTTTATTTTATATTTTTTAAAATATGGCTATATTGTTTTGATATATTTTTATTCATTTAGTTTTACTTATTGTAGTACTTCAAGTTAAACCTAATTGAATATGATACATGTTACTATGGCAACTAGCTGAAGTAAAATTTAATTTAATTTAACATTTATTTTCTTTCAAGTGACAAAAATCTTTTTATTTTATTTTATGGTGTTCGTTTTAGTTAATGATAATAACCATGGTCACAAGTGACCATCATTTTGAGTGTCACTGACAACTACAGTTCCCCAGAGAGGAATTCTGATGTGGTTGTGTTTGTTTGTTTGTTTGTTTGTTTGTTTGGCAAAATAGACAACATAACTGGCAATATTGTGTCTAAAATATACTTCTCGCTTCCTTTTACGTGTACTTACAGTGTACTTACCTAGAAAGTACTATGTAAGTACATGGGTTAGGGGTAGGTTTAGGGGTAGGTTCAGGGTTAGTACCTAGTTATTACCCAGTAATTGTAATTACTATAATAAGTAGTATGTACATGGGTAACAGGACTGTAAAAGGAAGCGTTACCAATTCTCTCACCATTAATTTCTTTATTATTGAAATGTTGTATAAAAGCAATATCATACAATTGTGCTGTTGGTCTAAATGTTAACATAACAGCACATTGCCATGTCCTTGGAGTCTTGAGAAATTTCTCATGGATGTGTTGAATGTATGACTGTACCCATTCACTACGACCTGGACACTAGGTGATGTAGACTCACCAAGAATGTAAGTGTAGGAGATGGTGAATTGTTGAATGCTCTGAACTTCATTACCCACTGTGCACTAAATCAAAAACTTTTTGTTCACATGCATATGTGAATCACGACAAACAGAGCGAGCTCCAGTGGAAGCACTGGAGCTCCATCCCCTTTGACATCAATGTAAAGGCAGTCCATTAGGAACATGCAGTGAGTAACCAAACCCTGCTTCATTACCTGTGGACCTTTAATCATAAACCCCTGACTATGTTATTTTTAAATAAACATATGTTGTGAACAAATGAAAAGACTATTTATTTATTTAAAAATAACATAGGGGTTTATGATTAAAGGTCCACAGATAATGAAGCAGGGTTTGGTTACTCACTGCATTACCTGTGGACCTTTAATCATAAACCCCTGACTATGTTATTTATGAAAATTATAACATATTATGAAAAGACTATTTATTTATTTAAAAAAAAACGAGTTCAGTCCTAACAAGGAGAGTAAACCACCTTTTTTGTCCTTTCACTTCAAGCACTGAATGCTTCTATAGACTAACTGGCTGAGTCACTTTTAGCTGATTAATATGAATGATTCATCATATTGTGCATGCTGCTTAAATATTTACTTAATTGCCATAGCTGCAAGGGACTAGGCACAAACTTTAGGCCACATTTTCTTATTACATAAATTTTTTTTCCAGTCCTCCTCTACCAGTAGGCCACGTCCTTTTACAGTTTGGCCTTCATGACGCTATTTGCCCGAATGATGGTCTCTCCTCCTGCAAAAGATGGAATTCTCAGCGGAACATTGGCAAAAAGAAAAATGTGAAAAATCACCTCATTTTCCCCATAATAGACACGCCCCGTATCATAAAAGTATCTCTCATGGAGAACAAAACGCATTACATTTGATTCTCTGAGTGCTGAGCTGGGAATATGTGCATTATGGAGAAGAGTGCTGCAAGCCAGGTTGCCTCATTTGAACTCAGATCAATGGAGAAGAGTGCTGCAAGCCAGGTTGCCTCATTTGAACTCAGATCAGATTTTAAGGTTGGACACTGAAACTGAGCCCTAGAACATGAGGACAAAGGTGTAAGAGTGTTATATTCAGATTGAATGCTCTTCTATTTCCCTAATGGATTTACAAGCACATCTGAAAATCATATTTGTTGTTGGTTCAGAGTATGTATGACTAGATTTCTGTATGTGTGACACCCTGTGGATTATAAGCAAATCCTTCTCTAGATAGTTCATTCTGATAGGACCTCATGACCTGGCTCTGAACCTGAAAATGAATCATTCTAAAAGGCTTAGTAGCATTGATCCCACTGATTATTAAAAGACAACGACACATTGCCAGTGCGCTCATGGTGCAATTACTGAGGCAGAAAACAAAACATAATAGATGTTTTTGTAAAATACCAAATAAATTGATTTTGAGAATTAGCAGATGTTATTTTATTTTCTAGATCAATCTTTGCACTTAAAATCATAGTGTTTTTCAACTTCACCTGAGGATAAATCAAGACAATATCAAATATGTATTGAGGGAGTAGAGTTGATCTGTTTAGATATTTGTGGTGTGTACCTAAAAAATAAAAATTGTAATGCAAACAAAGCAAAACTGAAGAGAGAAAAAAAAAAGAATAAACCTAAATTACAATTAACTTAAATTTGAATTTTAATTAAAGCAGGATGTTTAATTGGAATGTTTGTATCTTTTAAATCAGTTGAAGGGCTTCATGTGATGCCCATAATCGATTCAATTCATAATTTAGATAATTGGTAAAGTGTATTATTCATTTATCATCGTTATATAAAACAGTAGTTCTTTTACTAAAATATAAGAAAGCTAATGAGTAAATGGAAGTCTCTGCTCTTGTTTCCTGTAGCTGCCATCACATTTGAAATATGCTTTGTGATCTTAGGTGGACCCTGTTACTTGCCAGACATGGTCGAACCAAAGGCTTTACCGCATCCAGTCCACAGACTGCAGAATCCAGTCATCCGGTTTACCCATGCTCTTCACAAGGTGTCCACATCTCAAGATCCATGTCTCCTCATCCCTCAGTGGCTAAATGAGCACTCAATCACAATCAGATATAGTTAAAGTACATTTCTATACAAACTCTAACAAAGAACAATGAAAAAAGTTGTCTTTTTAAACCTGTATGACTTTCTTCTGTGGAACATAAAATAAGACATTTTGAAGAAAGTTTTGGTTTCACTTTTGTCCCTTTAACACATTCTGTTGACTAAGTAATGTTACACCTACATGTCTACTAACTTTAATTAGATTGTCAGTAGAATATTAGTAGACTGGTAGTGTTAGGGTTAGAACAAATTGACATGTAGTTGCAAAGATACTTATAGTCAGTAGAAATGTTCAAAAGGGACCATCCAAATAAAGTGTAAATTTGTCCAAATAAATATTTGGACCATCCAAATAAAGTGTTACCAAAGTTTCAACTGTTTTGTCAGAAACGGTCTTTAAACACATACATCTTAAAATGTTAAAAAGAAATGTATATTGATAAAACTGTCAAAACCACAAAATAATAACATTTAGAAACCCCTCACCTCCTGTTGTAAAACCACTGCAATGCTGTTGCATTGGTTCTTATTGGAGGTTCAGTTTCAGTACTCCATTATAATCTCAACACTCGCTGTAAGAAATCGTCTGCAGAAAATATAAATGTGTATGTAAATGCAACATGCTCTTATTTTGGTCCCGATAAAATGGTACGTGCAGAACAGTCTTTTAGGTTTGGAAAAATATGTCTCGCAGAGCTGTATTTATTCCACAAGCACAACAGGCAGAGGCAATTTAGTAAGCTTAGCCCTGAGGAGCATATGAAATCTCCCAGTGCAGCCGCACACTGTGTCAGATCTCTCATACTAATGATGAGCAGTCCATTGAGGAGTGCTCTGAGCAGAAGCTGCCTCCCTATAGGCAGCTTCCCTGCCTCACCCTGCCACGGCTCAATACGTCACCGCCGAAAGGAGAGCAGAGCCTGAGCAGGGGGTGGAAAACTGACCACTTCCCTGCATGAGAAGTGGGCCGCTGCTCCGCATCCCCTAAACACACGCTGATTAACGCTCGGACAGTGGAGGCCATGAAAGGCTATAGCGAGACGTGTCGGCCGATGATTCTGTGACTTATGGCGTTATATTTTTAAATTGCCCTCTCCAGAGCATCTGATAAATCAACACAGGTCATTAAATGGTTCATTATCCTCCTAATGTGATTCATCGGCGGCAGCAGCACGGACCGCATCGACGGTCCGGCGAGCAGCGCAGGCAGCGGCTCTGAGCCGAGCGAGAAGACAGGAAACGGCACTCTCATGCTGATTTATGATGTTCAGAAGCAGAACACCGGTGGATAGGTCGGTCAGATGGCGCACAGGTCAGAGGATGAGTAAGTGGAAACACTTCTTACTTTCTCAGCACACACACACTGTTTTCTGTTAAATACGGGCTTATGAACAGTGTATGTGTGTTAAAATGCCACTTTGATACAGACAAGCAGACACATACAAACCTGGCTTCACCTAAAGATCTGGCTCAAGCCTGTTCAACTGAACACTGCGGAATAGGATCTGACTTAATAGCTTTTGCGGTTATAAATATGACAAAAACGGTGGCAGCTTTCCTCCATTTCTAAATGACCCATGTGGTCATGGTCTCTGCTGTGTTCTGTTTGTGCTGCAATTTAAACAGCCTGCCACTGCTCAGATGATGGACTCTAAATATCTTGCTCTAAGGGAAGAAAACAGCTCAGTCAGATCCTCAAACATTCTGGTGCCATTAAATCATGTGGCACATAAAAAGCTAAAATTAATGTTTTAGTGTTTAACACCAAGATCATTCTATTCCCAATATCCAGGGCCGGCCCGAGGCATAAGCGAACTAAGCGGCTGCTTGGGGCCCCCTGGCCACCAGGGGGCCCCCCAATCGAGTAAAAAATTTTTACAAATTTAAGATGACTTAAACAAGTGACATAATTAATGAATGAATATGACTGAATGAATAATTCAAGACAAGAAAATTCTGATTTCATGATCAATATACCTGCCTACAACTGCTGCTGTGTCTGCCAGCGTTTAAGTTATGCGCATAATCTGGACACCTCGCGCGTGAATAGACAATTTGTGCGCAACTGCGCATAGTCACGGTATCGGTTTAAGTTGGAGAAAATAGCCGCAGGGGAACTTAACCTTCTAGGTGTAAGGGTAGCAGTTTGAATAAATAATAAACACAGCAGTTTGAACTCTTCTCGACTCCACTTTATTATACCACACATCAGATCACTAACTCCAAAAACCCACCACACTCCAGCACCAAGTGTGCGCACAACCCATTCCTATCTACGGCAAGCCCCGAGGGGAAAAATACATTGCATACACACATACAACGAGCGCCAGTACATCATTACCGGTATTATAGTCAGACTTTGTTGGATTCTGTCATGTACAATCCAACAAAGTCTGTTACAATAATAATAATAATAAAGATTTTGAGGACAGTTACACTGTATTGAGACAGTTGAGAAATAATAATATTTTTACAGTTTTCAACAATAATTGTCATTGTTGAACCCTTGCTCTTATTATGTTTCTGATTTCTCAGTTTTGTCATTATTTTAGCAAATAATTTATGTAATAAATGTATAAATGTTTTGAGACAGTTTGTTTTAAGAGGTTTCAAAGAGTTAGTAAAAGAGTAAAGTAAAAGTTAAAACTTTTTTATTAAAGTTGGCATCTATTTTTTATTAAGTATTTATTTTGCATCAATACATTTTGTATGAATACATACCTCACTGTATTCATTTATCATTATTGCAAGACATTTGTGTCAATAATTGTCAAGCACAGGTGACTTCGCGTAGTGGGAGGGGCCCCCAAATCAAATTCTGCTTAGGGCCCCCAAAAGGCTCGGACCGGCTCTGCCAATATCATAGAGATCATAGAGAACGAAAATCTCTGTGTTTGTTTGTCTGATAATACATGTAATAAGAGATATGAAACATGTATAAAGTAAGTTAAAGTCGGCATGAAATCAAATTTGACAAATCTTCTTTTTATATGTAATATTGTAGTGTTTATTATAAATGATTTATCTGTGCACTTCATTTTTTTTTTTTTATTCATGTACCCTTATAATCTTTAATCAAATACATTACCCTTCTCTCCCCCCTCGAAACGACCTCTCTTCTCTTTCGGTCACGTGCCATGGCGAAAGGATGCGGCCAGAGCCGATGAGGGTGCGGCTATCGGTGCACCGCCTCTCAGAGAACCTGTCAGTGTCAGTCATCGCAGCCAGCAACATGGTGGTCAGGTGTATTTTTGGTTGCGCTCTTCCTCACGTCCTCTTTTCTATCCCCAAAGAACCAATACTGCGTGCTCGGTGGCTCGAATTCCTTTATTTTGAAGAAGGAGGAATAACAGAATTCACGTTTGTGTGCAAGGCATTTCACTGATGAATCTTTTAAGAATATGATACGATATAAAATGGGATTAGTCAAAATTCTGCATTTGACAGAAATGGCTGTCCCATCGGTGTACACAGTCGGAACGACAACGAACGTGAAGGTAAGTAAAACTAATTAACTTACTAACTACAAATAATCGTGTAAAGTTTAAGATGGATGTTCTGAAATTCCGCTTTTTGTGTTTTATTCGTCTTATAGCCACTTACACGAGATGTTGGAATACAGTGTCCCGCCCAAACTGTGACCAGCATTGGTGTACAAGCAACATTCTCCACCCCAAAGCCGAAACGACGGAATAAAGGCAACGTTATATTATACTTGTGTTTTTTTTATATATATTAGGAGCAAATATTTATCTACGTATATTTAATTGATTTTTTTTCCCCCATTGTGTTCAAATTTCAGCGGTTCAAGTAAAACCTATGTGCCCCTCTGTGTCTTGCTCTACTGAGGATCTTTGCGCCTTCATCGACCCTCCTTTTATAACGTCCACACCACTCAAAAGGCCACGGATGGATAATAGCACCGATGAGGTCAAAGACACCTCATCGAGTACAGTAAAGGAGTCCACAACTTTGGATTTCACATTTGATCCTGATACCACTCAAGAGGATAGTCAAAAGTAAGTCTATTTTGATGTTATGCTGTGTGTGTGTGACTTACTTTAGTTTACAGTAATGTGTATGTGTCCTGCTTTTTGAATAGGGTTTGCCAACCCCTCTACAGTGCAGTAAAATACATAGTGTACGAGGAGAACGTGTTGGACCTATTTAAAAAGTGTCCGGCGTGTGCGCAGACCTGCACTGTAAACAAATTCGTGATTGGAACCTTTGTGTCAATCACACAGGTAATTACAACACACCTTTAAAAATACACACATACATATACACATTATTATATATATATATATATATATATACACTCACCTAAAGGATTATTAGGAACACCATACTAATACTGTGTTTGACCCCCTTTCGCCTTCAGAACTGCCTTAATTCTACGTGGCATTGATTCAACAAGGTGCTGAAAGCATTCTTTAGAAATGTTGGCCCATATTGATAGGATAGCATCTTGCAGTTGATGGAGATTTGTGGGATGCACATCCAGGGCACGAAGCTCCCGTTCCACCACATCCCAAAGATGCTCTATTGGGTTGAAATCTGGTGACTGTGGGGGCCATTTTAGTACAGTGAACTCATTTTCATGTTCAAGAAACCAATTTGAAATGATTCGAGCTTTGTGACATGGTGCATTATCCTGCTGGAAGTAGCCATCAGAGGATGGGTACATGGTGGCCATAAAGGGATGGACATGGTCAGAAACAATGCTCAGGTAGGCCGTGGAATTTAAACGATGCCCAATTGGCACTAAGGGACCTAAAGTGTGCCAATAAAACATCCCCCACACCATTACACCACCACCACCAGCCTGAACAGTGGTAACAAGGCATGATGAATCCATGTTCTTATTCTGTTTACGCCAAATTCTGACTCTACCATCTGAATGTCTCAACAGAAATCGAGACTCATCAGACCAGGCAACATTTTTCCAGTCTTCCACTGTCCAATTTTGGTGAGCTCTTGCAAATTGTAGCCTCTTTTTCCTATTTGTAGTGGAGATGAGTGGTACCCAGTGGGGTCTTCTGCTGTTGTAGCCCATCCGCCTCAAGGTTGTGCGTGTTGTGGCTTCACAAATGCTTTGCTGCATACCTCGGTTGTAACGAGTGGTTATTTCAGTCAAAGTTGCTCTTATCAGCTTGAATCAGTCGGCCCATTCTCCTCTGACCTCTAGCATCAACAAGGCATTTTCGCCCACAGGACTGCCGCATACTGGATGTTTTTCCCTTTTCACACCATTCTTTGTAAACCCTAGAAATGGTTGTACATGAAAATCCCAGTAACTGAGCAGATTGTGAAATGCTCAGACCAGCCCGTCTGGCACCAACAACCATGCCACGCTCAAAATTGCTTAAATCACCTTTCTTTCCCATTCTGACATTCAGTTTGGAGTTCAGGAGATTGTCTTGACCAGGACCACACCCCTAAATGCATTGAAGCAACTGCCATGTGATTCGTTGATTAGATAATTGCATTAATGAGAAATTGAACAGGTGTTCCTAATAATCCTTTAGGTGAGTGTATGTATATATATATATATATATATATATAATCAAAACAGATGATAATTTGTAATATTATTGCACAGATATGTTCTCACTGTGTCCGCAAAACCCAGTGGAGCAGCCAGCCATTCATCAAGAATATCCCAGCTGGCAATCTGCACTTGTCAGCAGCAGTAGCTTTCACTGGGACATCATACAAGTTCACAAGGTCTGTTTTTAGTCTTGCTATGTATAAATCTCATGGGTCATAGTTCTGAAGTGCTTTTTTTTTTTTCAAGGTTCTCTCAGCTTTGCGCCTTGAATGTATGTGAGTAGTATTAACATAAACCATGTGTCACTTTTTGACTTATTTATGACCCTCATGGCTGACAGGGGATGAGGGGATCCATGTGTCTCTGATTTATGATGGGTCGCTGACAGGCTCCGGTATGTCTAGGCTGCGCGACGCCATGTGACATCCTCCTGCGGTGACATCCTGGCCAGAGGTGTAAAAGAAAGGTGTCTGGCCCTTGGCCTTCCGGGTTTATTGGCCGTCTACCTGCGCGAGATAGGTGTTATGTCGTTGTGTATTCTGTCTGCTGGGGAGGCCCGTTTTCACACTTCGCCGTGGCTGTGTATAAATGTGTGTTGAACGCGAGCACAGTCACTGAAGCGTACTAGTGTCTCGTGTCTCGTGTCAAGCATCACCGCTGTTTATCCTCGTTCTCAAACTATTTTCCAAGCCATATTGTGTTGTTGGAATCGTGAGTGCAAGAAGATGGAAGCCTGTCTTAACAGTGAGTGTTTTTTATTATTTAGCAACATTGTTAAGAAACATTATTTTTGTTTACGAGCGTCGCTGTTCTATTGCTTACTTAAGGCTTTATCTGCACACTTCAGATGGTGACAGTTTGAGTCTCTTCGATCTAGTAGATGAGCTTAACTTCCTGAATCAAGCGAGTGGTACGTATAATTATGTTTAAATGTTGTGTGTGTGTGTGTGTGCGTGTGTGTGACGGATGATGTTTTGTTTTGTTTTCGCCAGGAGGCGTGGCTAGACCTAGCACAGCTGCTGCAACGCACAACGCTGTTGCCTCTTCACGAGCGATCACGGAAGCACTTGTGCCAGGTATTGTTAAATGTTGTTACACCCGTGTTTAAACAGTGTTGTGGCTGTGTGAAAATATCTTATCTTCTCTGGGTTTTTTGTTTTTACCAGGGCCGAAACGCGTAACTATCAAGGCCTTAGTACATGCACCACAGCGAGGCAGCGAGTCTGCTAACGTTGAAGTTATTCCCCTGGGTAAGTGCTTTGTAATTCGGCTTTATCAAACAATGTTATGCTGCTATGGTTTGTTGATTTTATTTTAAAACTTTAACACATATATTTCCAGATGGTTTATCAAACGTTGTGAGCAATGTCGGTGCGTCTGAATGTGCGAATGACCCGGATAAGGCTTGCTTGATGGGCATAGTGGCAAAACCGAAAAATAAGTTGAAACGTAAAGCTGCAGTGGTGTCCCATGCGGACGCAAAAGCTTCTGCTGATGGGTCATCGAGAGACGTACCACAGACATCTGTCCCGAAAAAGCCAAGACGATCAGCTGTTAAAAGTAAGTAATGAACAAAAGCTGATGGATTGTTTTCTGTTCACACTAAATCAGAAAGATAAATATTGTTTATTTGAATGTGATAGTGAGAGGTCGAATGTGTTTGTGGATGTATAATGTGCCAATACGCTAGTTTAGAACTGTTGTTATCATACATTTGCATTAATTGTTGGAAGAAAAAAACATAAAACACAAAACCTGCATATCTCTTAGAGTAGGTGATTATTTATAATTTTAGGTGACACCATTGGAGAACTGTGTAAAAAAAGTGTAGACATGATGATTTTAGGCTGCTGAGCCATTCCATATTAGCATGGTCTTGTTTGATTATTTGTTTATATATATATATATATATATATATATATATATATATAGAGAGAGAGAGAGAGAGAATTTGACACTACGTATTGTTTTTTAATGTTACATTAGTACCAGACTGATTTTTATTTTATTTTTAGTCTTAGAAAATATAGTTAATATTAATATTACTGTTATCATTATAATATTAACACACATTTGTACTAACTTTTTTGTTTTGCACCCTTTTCTACTTCTTAACAGAGGTGGTCGTAGTTCCCGATATAAATGATGTTCAGAGCTGGAGTGAGGGTCTGATACAATCGTGGGACGGCTGTGTATTTACAAACGACCCTAAAGAAACACCGCAGTCTGTTCCATCCAGCGAACGGGTCGTGGTCGTGGAAGAATCCGACCCTGAACAGCTGCCTTCAAATCAGGAGGCTTACAAACAGGAATCACAACCCGTTATAGACAATCAGCACATAGCCGGACTGATACAGGACTCTGTCAAGACCGCATTGAATGCCTTCGAGGTACGTTTTGACAAACGCCTTAATGCCATTGAGAGACGTTTAGATGCTTATGAGTCAACACAACAACAACAGGGAATTTGGCTTAAACAATGCATAGCAGCGCAACGGTTGCATAGTGGTACTGTTCAAAAAGTAGCCAGAGAACAAGGCCTGACTACAGAATTGTTAAAGCAACTGGTGCTCATGCTTAAAAAGAAACTTGGGTGAGTTGACAACGTTTTATATATATATATTTTTGCATACTATGTGTTTTTTTTTTTTTTTTTTTTTTTTTTTTTTTTCAACATTTGTCACACTGTGTGTAATTTTAGTCTGACTGAATAGTTGTTGGTTAGGTAGTTTTTCATTCTATCTTTTTTACTGTATGGACACAGGGTTTATTATCCATAGTTTTTAAGGTGTGGCTACATGTGATTTAAATAAATAAAATAAAAAGATCTGATTTAAAAATGCCTAAACGTTGTCGGGAGCCAGATGGTTTTGATCAGGGTCCGGTAGCTAGGTTTAGACGAAACGATGGTAGCGTGGTGCCCCTCGAACAGTGCAGTAACACAGAAACATTGCTCTATTTAATACAGACTGTGGAGGATATGAATAGGTCTGAGTCTTCAACTGGTACGTTGGTAGAATTATTAAACATCGTGAGATCAATGTCCGATGAGGATCCTGACCCAAATAATGATTTTGAACATGTTGTAAATACCCAACAAGCAGGAGAGGTGTTAGAACCTCCTCCAGAACCAAATTCTGCATTTGATCATCTTGTGTCTTTTCACCAGTCAGGCGAGGGCCCAGGTACACAGACACATCGCACACTCAACCCTGAAGCGCCCAATATGGGTCTCACAGATAGAGATATAGAATCACTTGTAACAGTAGGTGGTGATGTTAGTGGGTACACGGTACTGCCACGAGCACGGTTCAATGGTCTGGAAATCCACAGGCTTATAAATTTGCGAGAGATATCTTCGACAGATTTAGCAGCCTACACAGTGTTTTTACATGACACACTTTCTGAAATTGTGGAGTTTTCCAAACTGTTAGGCGGAGACGGGTGTTTAATCAGCATCACGTTGAGGGGGTCGAGTTTGACATCAGATGTTAGTACACTTTTGACGGGTAGTAATGGTTATAGTGTAGATCTATTTATAAACGATCTTGAAAAAATAATGCAGAGCAACTCTGACGTACAGTTTGATGAGCGATTGAATTTAAGACTGTCGATAGCGAGAACTAAACACGGCGGTGTTTATCGAAAGATCCGTGATCTTGCCCAAAATGAAGTGATTACCAAAAACAGACTTAATCTGTTCTGTCCCACGAACATTTCAAACAATCTTTGTTTTGCAATCTGTCTGGCACATTTCCTAAATCCACAGAAACCACACATAGAGCTTGAGTCTGTAGCATCTTCAATACAGAAGTCAGCTGGCTATGGTGATCAATACAAGATAGCGTTTAATGACATCAGACGGTTTGAACAGATGCTGAGCGTTAAAATAGTTGTCTTCTATCGGTCTGATACGGGTGTTTTGGAGAAGTATACAAACACAGACGATCCGCATCCTAAAACAGTATTTTTGTACCTGCATGACAATCATTATTTTATGATTAAAAATCTACGTGCATTTATTGGCACCCCATACGTGTGTGAGTTCTGCCACCGAGGATTCACCTGTAGGAGAGATCACAGATGTCGGTACATCTGCGATGTCTGTAATGACCCGGAATGTCATAAACAACCCAAAAAGCCAAAACATTGCGGCGACTGACTGCGCTACTGTAAGTCTGACTATTGTTTCGAGATGCATAAAAAACCACCTCGGGGTATGCAATACGCGCAGTGCGACGTGACTAAATATTGTGGTAAATGTAATAGACGTTACCATGTCAGCGGTACTAAACCCAAACCCCATAAATGCCCTGCAGATCGTTGTGTGCACTGTGGTGAGAGTTTGGTCACCGATGGTATGCATCAGTGTTTTATCCAACCAGTTAAGCCGGAGATGCCGAACGATCGTTACATTTTCTACGATTTTGAGACCCGTTATGAAAATGGTAAACACGTTGCCAATTTTGTATGTGCTATCACGTTTAATGGCGAGGAATTCGTGGCTGAAGGGACCGATTGTGTGGATCGTCTCGTTAAAAAATTCAGACAACCACGTTACCTTAATTACACATGGCTTGCGCACAATGCATCCGGATTTGACAATTTCATAATTTTGGAATTCTTTACTAAGATGGGGATTGCTCCTAAAATCACAATGCAAGGTTGCAGGCTAATCTTAATGTATGACACAGCTTTCAAGCAACGTTTTATTGATTCGTACTCATTCATACCCATGCGTCTGGCCAAGACACCCGTTGCATTTAATCTGACTAATGCAGAGAAGGGGTATTTTCCGCACCACTTTAACCGCGTTGAAAATGACAACTACATAGGCCCGTACCCTGACAAGAAATTTTACGGGTATGCAACAATGTCGAACCAAGACAGGGCTGCGTTTGATGATTGGTACAATACCATATCCGACAAAGTGTTCGATTTTAAAAAAGAACTCGCGCTTTATGGTAAAAACGATGTCGTTTTGCTGAGGGAGGCATGCATGAAGTACCGCGACGAATTCATTTTGTGTACAGGCCTTGATCCATTTAATTACACCACTTTGGCAGCAACATGTATGGCCACATATAAAACACACTACATCCCAAAAGACACAATAGCTCTGACACGTAACAATGCGTACACCAACCAGAACAAAACATATTCGAACATTTCAATTGAATGGCTCGAATTCATCCGAAAATCACGGGGCATAGAAATTCAACATGCTTTAAACACTGGTGAGGCGTCATTTGGGAAATACTATGTGGATGGCTACGTGAAAAAAAGCATTCGAATTTCTCGGATGTTTCTTTCATGGTTGTGAACGATGTTATAACCCCAACGACCTAAACCCTTTATCAAAAGTGCCTTATGGCGTTTTGAGAAGACAATGCGACGACAAGATTGAAATTTTGGAGCGTGCGTACGGTCTTCAGGTCGAGGTGATTTGGGAATGTGCATGGATGCGCGCTAAACAGAGTGATGTTGCAGTTATGGATTTCATGTCCACATACAAACACACTGAAAGATTGAAACCCCGTGAAGCTCTATTCGGCGGCCGAACTAACGCATTAAAACTGTATCACAAAGTTGCGGAGGGCGAGCGGATTAGGTATGTTGACTTTACATCACTATATCCCTACTGTCAGGCTCGAAAATGTTACCCAATTGGGCATCCGGAAATAATACACAAGGATTTTCAAAACCTTGAAGATTATTACGGACTCGTCAAGGCAACAGTCCTTCCGCCACGGAAGTTGCTTCACCCCGTACTGCCTTATAGGACTGGGGGTAAGTTAATGTTCCCGCTTTGCAGGACATGTGCTGAACAGCAGAACCAGACACACCCGTGTGTGCATACTAATGAGGAAAGATCAATTCATGGGTGCTGGGTTAGCATTGAACTGTTAAAAGCCGTTGAGAAGGGTTATGTAGTGACAAAAATCGATGAGGTCTGGCATTTTCCCCAACGCTCTGAAACATTGTTTTGTGATTATGTTAAAACATTTTTACAGTTCAAACAGGAAAGTTCAGGTTTTCCAAAAGACGTTGTGACCGACGCCGACAAAGAATCTTATGTTAGAGATTACTTTGAGAAAGAAGGGATTAAGCTGAATCTGGACAAGATTGAGTTTAATGCTGCACGCAGATCCATTATGAAGCTACTTCTTAACTCTTTATGGGGCCGGTTCTCTATGCGCGAGGAGTTACCGACAACCGAAATACTAACAGACCCTGAACAGTTTGCCCGATACATTTTTGGCACTGAGTATGACCTCAAGCATTTCTCATTTGTGTCAGACACTGTTGCAATCGTTCAGTGGGCTTACGCAAATGGGAAAGGGACCCAGACTCGTGACGTCTTTCTCGGGGCTTTTACAACAGCCCATGCACGGTTAGAGCTTCATGATCTCATGGACAGGTTGGGTGATAGACTGCTTTACTGCGATACAGATAGTGTTGTGTTCACGTCTAAAGAGGGTGAATATGAGCCCCCACTGGGGCCATATCTTGGTGACCTTACTGATGAAGTTGGGGATGGAGACCATATAGTGGAATTTTCGGCAAGTGGTCCGAAAAGTTACGGGTACAGAACTGCTAAGGGTAAGGTCTGTATGAAGGCCAAAGGCATCACACTGAATGCTGTAAACTCCGAGACCATTAGGTTAGACACATTAATTGGGCTTGTCGATCAATATGTGAGGGGGCGGGGTGACAGTAATCACATTCTCGCGTACACCGACAGTATAGTGAGGAACAAAAAGCAGTTCACATTGCACAACAAGTCAGTTGTGAAAAAATTTAAAGTCGTATACAACAAGCGTGTACTGCTACCCGACCTAACTACGCTACCATATGGCTACTGACAACGTTTTTGGGCACCGGGGTGTGGTAGACCCGGATGGTTATGATTTCAGATTACAACATCCTTTTTCATGTGTGTTAAGCGGTCCTTCTAGCTCAGGAAAAACATTTTTTGTAAAAAAGTTGTTGGAAAATGCTAAAAGTGTAATTTCTAAAAAAATTGAAAACATTGTGTACATTTATGACTGCTGGCAACCTATGTATGATGAATTGTTGAAACTGTATGATATTAAATTTATTGAAGGTATACCGCAGACTCTGAATGATGATCGCTTGTTTCCCACCAACAAGACCAATTTTGTGATATTGGATGATGTTATGAAAGATGCTAGCAGCAATTCAGAAGTTGAACGTTTGTTTACCAACTATGTGCACCATAGAAGCTTGAGTGCAATATATATCGTACAAAACTTATTTTTTCAAGGTAAATCCAGTAGGACTATCAGTTTGAACACTAATTATTTGGTATTGTTTAAAAACCCTAGAGACAATACCCAAATTAATGTCTTAGCGCGGCAGATGTACCCCAGGAACACAAAATACTTTATGGAGTGTTATGAAAATGCTACCAGCACCCCTTTCGGGTATCTATTGATTGACTTTAAAGCGAAAACACCAGAACAGTACCGTCTCAGAACAGATATTCTGTCACAACATCCAGTTGTGTACATTCAGAAAAGAAAACATTGACAGAGAGATTTGAAAATGTCTGCAAGACTTTTAAGAAACCTACCTCTTTTAAAATTGTTATTAAAAGCCACGCCTAAACAAAGACGCGTTATTTTAGAGGCGGCTGCAGACGAACTCATTGTGACATTGTGTGAAGTAGCTCTTAACGTAGTCCACGGTAATATTCCGCTAACACCACAGCAATATCAGAAACTGAAGAGAAGAAGAAGTGAGATCAAAATTGTTGCAGATAAAAAGGTTGGAGTTAGACGTAAAAGACGGTTAATCAACCAACAAGGAGGATTTCTACTACCTTTGTTAAGTGCGGCAATCCCGTTTATAACCAGTTTGGTTACATCTAAATAAGTTTGGTGATGGAGTATGCCGAGAAGATGTTTTTAGTACCGCAACACCAGTTGGATAAGCTGAAATCCTCTAACACCCGTGAGTCTATACAACAGGTTGTGGAGAATGACCTGGGCATGACTATAAGAAATATTTTGCACAGGTCTGATCTGGATCACCATGAAAAAGCTAAGATGTACACAGGTGTTTTGCAGCGGTTTTTAACACTCACTAGACAAGGGGATAGAGAATCCGGTACATTAACATTAAGGCTACCACAGCCTAGTAATGTTGAAAAAGAAGACCCACCAGCACCAGGCCATGTGCGTGCCCATGACAATTTAGGTGATTTTGCAGATGAGATTTTAAAGAATATTCCACAGAGGAGTGTGAAAAATGTTCGTTACATTTTAGATAAAATGTCTAAAACTAAAGATGTTACTTCATGGACTGAGTCGGGAGAGTTTGTGTTTAAAGGCAGAACAATCCCTGGTTCACACATGCTTGACTTAGTTAAAAGCGTCACGGCTCCACAAAAGATTGTTGACGAGCGGAGACCTGGCGGGTGGCGTGAATTTCTGGAGGCTTTTGCTAGTTTAAATTTGCCATACTCTGTGGTACCAAACCACAATGTCAGACATGCAATTAACTCTTTCAAAACCAAATCGACCACGTCTATAACAGGATCATCTAAGAGGAGTAAGAAACAGAAAGACCCGAGTCGGTGGTTAAGTTTTTAAACTAACAGTTTGTATGTATTGTGTTCTCAATTTCTCTCTTTTTTTTTTTTGAGAACTTATGATGTGATGTATGTGTAATAAAAGTGGGGATAAAGAAACAAAATTCCGTTCTTTAGTTGTTTTTATTAAAATATTAAGCATGAGACATGAACATTTCACCCATTTGTACACACTGAACACATTTGAAAACATTTTCACTACATGGTGCTTGTTTTAGTTTTCTCACAAATGCTGACACCTTTTTGTCATTTTTAATAAAATCGTTGGTATACAATTTCATCACATAATCATAATCAAATCCCTTTGCCATGTGGTAGAGAAAGAACACACAATGTTGTCCACATGTATCTGATGAAAAATCTTGGACTTGCACAGTTGAATGTAGTACTTGACTAGAGTTGAGCTTTAAAAAGTTTTTGATAATCGGCGGAAAACCATGATAATCTGGTTTATTACCGAAGCTGTCGAAAAAACATCCTACACCATCCTCATTTATGTAGATAGCCAACCAGTGTTCCCCTCGGAGTCCTGAAGGATGTGTATTGATCAAAACCATTGCTGGTAGTTTTCTTAAAGGGGTTTTTGGTAGGTAGTCACATGGTAGAACTCCGAGAAAATAAGTATCGCATGAAACCTTATCCATGACAGCCGTAAGCTGTACAGTGTTCATTTGAATGTATTAGTAGTAATCAACCAGGACCTGTCGGCGATTTGACACTTCAATCAAACTATCAAACAATGCATAAACAATTAAGTTAATCGTACGTGGTAGCGGCTGTCTAAAACGGGCTTCTAGTCTAATATTGCCACTTTTGATAAGCGATACGTGCTGGCTACACTCCTCATCTGGTGTGAAATTGAACGCATAGAGTGTATAGCCGTGCAGAAAATCCTCTCTATCGATACATAGAGGCTGGTTTTTAAGATGCCTTCCAGAAGCCAGCGCTAGCTGGTAAAACTCCCGCACTGCAGAACCATTTTCATATTCATCATATTCAACCCGGGATCTCCGGGTTGCAGGGGCTTCGCTGGGTACTGTTGCCCATCCAGATAAATGGCCAGAAATTCTAAATCATAGTTTTTAAACGCAAATGGGTTTTTATTATAGGCACCCACAAATGCATCATTATCAACCATAGCTAGAACCAGAGATTTTGGCAGAGTTCCTAAGAACAAGTTTTCTTGATTGCAGACACGTGAGCCTGCAGGTATTAAGAAGTTTTTCAGACACACTCTGTCGATGGGGTATTTGGCTGTGGTTGAGAGTAGGGCTTGTGCATGCCCCAGTCTCACAGCTGGCGACACAGACACTTTTTTCACAAATAGCGACGCAGACATGATGTTTAGTTTATAGGCTGTAGCGTTGCTCCTCATCAGGCAGAATTCATCTTTACCTCTAGTCATTCTAATTTTAAGATCTAATCCATTAAGTAATAGTTTTTCCTGAAAGAAGATATCACTGTGAACAGGTGCGAGTAGTTCGACCACATTACTAGCGTTGGTGAAGGCTGCTCTCTTTGTCAGCCCGCGATTTCCCCCAGCCGGGTCAGCCACATCCATATGGCCCGCAGTGTCCAGGTAAAAGAGCCCTGCTGAGAAAAGCGTTTCAAGGGCGTCTTTACCATAATTGGTAAGACATTCTATCATACAGCGGTATGGGTATGTGCTAGAACTCTGTGATATAAGCCGATCTCCAAGCGACACATCCACTTGTGAAAAAATCGTAGATCCAGGATAGTTAACAAGACCTACGGGATCTCCGTCTGCAATATCCGTCCCATCAGCATTAGTGATTTTGAGGCGCAAAAAAACTAATGTGTTGTTTAGATCTATGTAATCCTCTCCATTCCCCGCAATAAAAAATTCCAGCGGAGATGTGTCGGATATCGCTGATAGTGGTGGAACTTCTATATAAGTGTTTTTTTCAATTGCTGTTTGAGTTAGTGGTACAGTAAACAGATCCAGTTCAGTCTTTAAACACTCTTCTGACATGTTGTGTAGGTACGCCATGATTTAAAATATTGTTTTAACAGAGCTCCTTGATCTTTTTGAAGCAGTACGCTTAGCTGTCTCCTTGCGCTTGCGTTTTACAACTGATGTTTTCTTGGGAGGTTGTTTTGTTTTCTTCTGCTTCTGGCCACTCCTCCGCACCCCTGGCGGCCTAGATGCTCTTTTGCGAGCCATTACCATTAGTCCGGATCCGTCTTGAGCATCATAGTTGTTGTTAAAAGATCTTGATAACGTATTACTAACAACGTCACTTAGTATGTTTTTTGCAGCTGATTTAAGATGCGGCTTGGCTATGCTAAATCCTCGTTTTAGTAGGGGTATAGCCATTCTAAAGAGCCCCCGAAAAATCCCCCCCAAACCGGCCCCATACATGACTCCACCTCCTGCATACCCGGGGAGCCCGCTGCCTGCCTGATTCTGGTAATAGGCAACGTAACGCATAGGGTCAACATTGTGATTGTTGAAATATGCCATTTTAAACAAAGTGTTTTACAGGCCTGAAGTGAAGTTTGATGCACACTTTCCCGTAAGAAAATGGGACGTGCTGGTTCTGATCGTCCTTCACTTCTATAACAATATCTGTGATGACTGATTTGTTGATAGACGCGTAGTGGGGTTTGTCGTATCGAACACTGACTGTGCTATTGTTGTCCCCTGTTATTTGTACACACTCCAGGAGCGGTACAAAAGCATCACCCACTGATTGGTAACGGATAATGTCCGTGTAGATATAAAGAGTATAGAAACCACCGTGTATGTCCGACTGATGCATTGCATATGTTACAATATCCTTTTCATAATTAGTTTTTTCAGGGTTTGTTTTTTGCAGAATAGAATCTCCTATAGGGCCGCCTGGTTTCAATCCTAAAATAATGGCTAGTTTTCCATGGAAGGTCATTGAAATGTTAGGTTTTGCTTTCAGAAATACTTTGTTTTTTACGCGGTCATAACCGAATTCCCCCTGAGGCGCTACTAAATCATTTATTACACTAACTAGAGATGGGACATTGTCGTAATACCCTGTTTTTATTGGTATGCGTAGTTTCGATAAGCTGGTCTTCTTCACATCTACACCATGGCGTAAGCTGTTAGTGTACTTTTCACCATCGGTCGTGGTGGGTCCAATGTTTATCTCGAAAACGGCGTCGTTGCTGTTAAAGGTGTACCAGCTTCTAGGATATTCAATTTGAACAAGCCCCACCTCCCATTCTCCTTTATATTTATAGTGGTAGCCAGTCTTGTTCTATAATTAGAGATTTTATTATTAGGGTATACAGACTGCGAAGCGTTGCAGGGTAGTGTGACATAAAATCCACCCTCAGCCATGTCTGGTTTTTATACAACTGTATGCATCCTGTGTGTGTGGTTTGTATTTATGGCTTCTGTACATCAACTAATTCTTTCTGGTCGATCCATGACGCAAACTTCGCTGGCCATCCGAGCCACTGTACCAGCACTAATGTTTTGCGACCCTTCGTCTTCTTATCTAAAAATTTTTCAACTTTAAATGTCTTGTTTTTACTGACAAATATTTTTTGCAATTCTTCCGCATAAAAAACGCCGTCGATAACATCCCCGTCGTAATCACTCAATCTGTAAACAGGGGGTTCTCGTGGGATACACGCTGATATAGTAAAATACTCTTGTGTGTAGTTTTCCTCATACCCTTTTGCAAACGGTCCTCTGACTTTAGAAATTCGAACCACGTCACCAATCTTGTATTTAAATACGGGGTTAACACTATGAGGTCTGGTATCACCATATAGGTTATGCAGCACCACAGACTCATTTTCTTTCCCCACATCAATCGGCCTCATCTTGATGCTTCTGTGATGGCTCGCATTATATCCTTGTGTAATGTCTTGAAGTATGTCGATGTAAAGTTTGGAGTTTGTAGCAGTTAAATATCTCCACATTCTACCTTTTAAGGTTCTATTAAACCGCTCGACAACACATGCCTTTAATTCTGTGGCTGTTGCGAAATGGGCTATATTGTACTTTTTTGTTACGTTTTGAAAATGTTTGTTAAAAAACTCCTTTCCTTTATCTGTCTGTAATTTCTGTGGTACGCGTCCCTCTTTCAGTATGGATTCAAAAGCTTTAGAGACCTCTACACCCCTCTTGTTTTTTAAAGCCCTTGTCCATGCATATTTACTAAAGAGATCGATGCATGTCAGCAAAAAATGGTTGTTGTCATTTACCGGGGCATATGCAGACATATCGACTAGATCGGCCTGGAACTCCATGTCGATACCGTAGACAAAAACCCGATTCCTTTTGTATTTTAGTGGGGCCGTTCTGTGTAGTGTATATGCATCCTCGCCAGCGAGCCAGTCTGAAACCTCTTTATCGGTTAAACGAACACCCGTTTATTTTAAAACAGCTTCTTTTAAGCGTTTTTTCCCCCCTAAAGAACCAGGGTTAGAAGGTGTGTAATAAGTCTTTTTCATTTCTTCTGACATGTTTCCACTTCACGCTCCACAAAAAGAATAACACAGATGGTTTAAGTAATTTGGGTTTTTATTTCTTAAACAGTAAAAGGAAACAAAGGTATCATACAGCATCAATGTAGTGTAAAAAATTTATACACATCACAATGTTTTTTTCAAGAATGTAATCAACCAGGGTTTCAATAATTTCACAAACATCAGCCTGATTGTTTCTTGTCAATATGTCTACACATAGATCAGTCACATATGTACACAAGCACAATATATCAGCTATTCTAATACAGCTGCCGCACTCAGTCATCAGGTCTAAAATCTTTCTGATAGTCACACAAATTGGTTCACCAGCATTAACGCATAAACGCATCATATCTGTCCATTCATTTGACACAGTTCTTACAACAGACATTTGTTTCATGAGGTTTGTAAAACGATTGGTATCTACAGCACATCTGTTTACAGTAACAGATACATTGGCACATTCATTAATAATCTTATACAACAAGCCGGTCATCTCACATCTAATACGTTGTTTAAGTAGACACTTTGCCAGACCTGTTGCAAAACACGTATTCCCCATGTCGGTGTTACAGTCACTCAACTTGGACAATACCTTTCCAGCTGTCCACAGCGTCATAGACAATTTGTTCGCTGCTGACGTCCACAACTTTCTCTCTGACTTCACGAAGCTTTTCCACAATGAAAACTTCGTCACGCAGTTCATGTAAAATAGCCTCCACTGAACCTTGAATCCTCTGGGGGTGAACCCTTAAACCACAACGGCTCAATGCTTGAGCAACGATGTGCTTAAGGTCCGGTTTCACCAGATTACGTGTCAGTTCCTCAAAGTAGGCGTCAAAGAAATAGGGACCCGGTTCAAACAGGCAGGAATGTCTAATCTGACTGGGGTGATCCACTTCACAACCCAAACAGATTTCTTTCAGCTTTTTGTTGATGACGTGTTCCAGAAGGACCACAACAGTCGCTTTTATGATTTTGAATCCGTCCGAGCGGATACAACTGTCTGTGTTGTCGATTCCAGCAAGGGCCGCAGCTCCAGCTATTGCACCAGTGTTGCCGTATGGTGTTGTAAGGAAGGTCATGTTGTGATATCCAAGATCCATGCAAAATTTATCCAACCAACTGTTGTCGCAAGTTTGTGGGTGGGGCTCCAGCAGCGTAGCATTGTCATCAGGCATCGCTGGGGGAGCCTCAGGGTTGTTGGTGTAGCAGTAGACTGTTGTAGATTCTTGAGACATGGTGAATGAATGTAGCAATTGTACCGATCTGCAGGCGTTTTTAATGGCTGTAATACGTGGGTGGGGTTAAGAGGCGGTCTTCAGCGTTGGTAACGCCCTGCTCAGGGTGAAACAATTTAATCTTTACAGAACTGTAACGGTCATACATGTCGCACCATCTAAACATCTTGTCAATGCATGTAAATACGTTGTCAAGCGTACGAACATCTTTCCACTGAAACAAAAATTTCATGTCGTAGCACAAGTGATGCTCAGATTCACGAACAGGCAACGCACGTTCGCAGAGCTTTGTCTTGTCGTTGCAGCAGAAAATATAAACACAATCGTCTGGTAACTTTTTACTATGGTCCCCGACCACACGAAATCTTGTGTCAGGAATTGAGCCATCCCACTCGGCTACGTACAATGGATCATCACCACAGTCGTTCAAATCTCTCCAAACGTAGTTGAAAAACAGAAACCAGTCCTTCTTGTGGAAAATCACACATGGGGTCTGTGATGTAAAATCGTCTTCAACATCTCCTGTGTAGAGTTTCACAGTACGCATCACCTTGTCAAACACATACCTCACCACACGACCACCAGACATTGAGAAATCCTGTTTCACAAGAGCACTGTCTTCATGAAGAAATCTTGTCAAGCTAACATTTAGCTTTTTCCTTGGAGCAAAAGTTAGATCTTCTCTCATTTCAACAGGTCCTCTTGTCGGCGAAATACACATAACCTTTCTAGGGGTTTTAGGAGTTCTCGGAGTAGCCATTGTATCAGGAAAGTCGTAGAATGTCTTCTGTGTTCAACAGTGTAACCCCTAACCTTATTTAAAACTGCAACAAAAGACGTAGGTAGTGACGTAGTTGTGAAAAAGGCACACCTCATACCATAAAAACTTAAATGACAAGTTGTGAGGTGTGAGTTCATTAAACCAGTCGTAAAAACCAGTCAAAAATTTTACATCTGTTTGATCTGTTTGTTTGTCTTTTAAAAGTCCCCGGACATCGGCACGGATGATGTCACGTTGCGCCACGCTTACTAGACACGCAGACGCCACCCTCCACTACCCGTCGTAAATCAGAGACACATGGATCCCCTCATCCCCTGTCAGCCATGAGGGTCATAAATCAGTCAAAAAGTGACACATGGTTTATGTTAATACTACTTATGTGTCCGAGGACATTTTTTAACCATCAAAAGGCTTTCCTCGTACCATCCATTTTGTGGCACTGGAGGTCTGAGCAAAAGGCACCTGTGGAACATGTAAAGCTGCACTCTAAAAAATGCTGGGTTGTTTCAACCCAAATTTGGGTCAAATATGGACAAATCCAGCCATTGGGTTACATTTTTAAATACAAATTCTGAACCAACGGTTGGGTTTGTCCATATTTGACCCAAATTTGGGTTGAAACAACCCAGCATTTTTTAGAGTGTGTCTGGAAAGGCCATAGTTCTGGGAGGTGATATGAGAGCTGATTCACCAGGTTTGAAGTCAATAAGAATGAAAAGTTAAAATGAAAAGTTTCAAAATAAGATTGTAGATCCAAAGTCTGCTGACGATATCACGTGATAAAACTGTTAACAAATACCTTTTTTATGTATTTTTTTTTCTTCTCTTCTAAAGGACATTGTGCAAAGTATGGTAGCTACACAATGATGAGCTTGGATGACAACAGGGTGGTGGACATTCAGTTGGTGCAGGTAAATAACTGAAAAAAAACTTTTTTTTTTGGTACCCTTCCACTCTCCAGCGGGACAGATTTAATGTGTTGAAGGACTAACAAAATTATTTTCTTCTTTCAGAGTAATGAGGTAGGTTCAAGCCCTCGGATGGAACTGGAAGGGTTTTTGAGAAGCATCAACTTCTTAGAATCTGAAGGTATGAAAATTGGTGCACTTGTCACTGATCGCCATCCTTCGATTCAGAAGTACCTCAGGACATTTGACATTATTTTGACACTTGGCATGTATCGAAAGGTTTGTACTTTTCAATGTGGATCAATATCACAATATGTAATATTAATACCTTTTGTTTTATAAATAAGATTGTTGGGCTATTTAGCTGTCAAAGTTTAAATCACAACTGGCTAGCGTGCCGTGCACTTATCTTACGCATAATGCCAGTAGGTGGATTCAACCACATGAGCGTTTCCACTACGAAAACAAAATGTTGCATGAAAGGGGAAGTTGAATTTCTTGCTCTGAGCCAATTTTACATGTTATCTGTATTAATTGCCCAAGGTCTTGCCAAGAAAATAGATGCTCTTGGGAAAGAACGAGCTTGTGGAGAAGTTCTTTCCTGGAGAAAGAGTGTGGTGAATCACCTCTACTGGTGCGGAGCCTCTTCAACGACCGGAGAAGAAGCTGTGGCAAAGTGGAGGTCAATAGCAAATCAGGTGCAAAATGTCCATCATCACAACAGTGAGTTATTTCCTCTGTGTGCCCATCTACCACTTGAGGAGCGAGCATGGCTGAAACCTAGTAAGTAGCTTCACGTAGCAGTAATGTATTGTGTAAAAATTTTAATTTGCTATGTACCTTGGTTTTAGATTAGATTTTGAAGCTAAAACAACATTCTGTCCTTTTCTGTTAAACTCGTATTCAGGCACTAAAGCTTGTGAAAAATTTTGTGACCTCATGCTGCAAGGTCATCTCTTGAAGGACATCGCAAAATTGAGCCCTCACCACCAGACGTCTTCAATTGAAGGCTTTCATAGCCTGATACTGAAATTTACCAAAGAATGTGGTATTTCCATTTTTAGGAATGTTGAGCAGGTAAGACAACTGGGCTTCCATTTTATTTAAAGGGGTGGTAAAGTATGATTTCACTTTTCTAAATTTTCAAACTTTAGTTAGTGTGTAATGTTGCTGTTTGAGCATATTTTACATCTTGTGAAAATGGCATTTTACCACCCCTTTAAAACATATATTATTTATTTTATTAAATTGGTTCTACTATAATAACAATAGTTCACATGAAACATTGCATTTAAAATGACACAATTTTTCACACATAGAACTGGGAAAGATATCCAGTGTTTGGCTGCAAGAATGTAAGACAGAATGCACAGAGAATGCTATTTATCAGTAATGGCATTCTCTTTGCATTCTGTCTAACAGGCTAATCAGTATGTAAAGTTGTTGATATTGCGTCAAACTTTTATCTAAAAAATATCCCCTTTTTTGTAACATGTATATTACTCCTTGCCGCTCTTCACTACAATGAGAATGCAGATCGGAAACCAGCATGCAACGAGAGTGGTGACGTGTCGGTTCGAGTCAGATGGCCAAAGTTCATGGGTGAATACAGCATTTTCAGCATGAAAACAGCACCTACATACAGTAAGTTGTTTACTTTAAGTTGTTTACTCTGTAAAAAGAGGGATGGGTATCGACCATATGGAAGTTATTTTCCACCACTAAATAAATGTGATTGACTTTTTATTCTCACAATTCTGACTTTTTGCAAGATAAAAACTGAGATTAAAAAAAAGGTAATTGCGACTTCACAATTCTGACTTTTTTTTTTTTTAAATTTACTTAAATGTTAAATTTCACAAAATCGATTATATTGCTGCTTGTTTTACCAGGATGTGATTGTAAAATAATTGCACTGTTACATCAAAATTAATTTTACCATTTTAGATTATGTGGACACCCTGCTGAAGATGCTGTTTGAAGAAGTCACTCCCAACCCTGGCCCAGTGAAGTGAAGGTCCCTGACAATCTGTGTGCTGCCTTCGAAAGGCCCGACATGCAGGAAGCTGCAGCAAGATGTTGCCCGCTTTTCACAGCCTCCTTTAGTTGTTTTAAGTGAACATTTAATGTATGAGAGAGAAAAAGAATGCGAGAGTCTGTGAGTTTTTTTTTTTGTACAGTGTGTGACAAAAAAATGCATGCAGTCTAGTGTAAATAGTTATCAAACAAGGCAATAACTCATAACTATATAGTTCTGCAAAAGAAGTCAAATGAGAAATAAATTGTACAAATCAAGTCTTGGCATTGAAACACTTTATTACGAAGCATGCAACCGAGGCAGTTGGAATCCTTGGTCTTGTTGAAAAAATCAGGTATACATTTCCTTCTGAACAATACATGACGGGATAACAACACGGACACTTTTCCCCAGGTAGCCCCAGCACCACCTCACAAATGTCCTGTAGGCAGTGTGACGGTATCGCCTGAAAGTGGAATTGTAGTAAACTTGTCAACCAGTTATAATTAACATAACAAAACATAAAACTTTGAGATGTGAAGTTTACATTACAGCAGATAGAACACTGACTTGTGCAGAATAATAGTTGTAGCTCAGGTATTTAATATTACTTACTCCTCCTCTGTAAAGTCTTCTTGGCATAGGTGTCATTTACACTGGGGACGCTGGGGACATGTCCCCACCACTTTTTGAAATGGCTGATTTTGTCCCCACCCACCACATTTGGTTAAAATGTTCTGAAAAATCAAGCGAACCAAGTAATATTAAAGGTTTATTTGCACAAAATAAAACATGCAATGCAGTTTAGATACAGAAAGAAACAATGCACATTGTCCAAAAAGTAACTTAAACAAAATAAACTATTACTGATTCTAAAATGACCCAAAAATATGCATGCGTCGATCAGTAAAGCCTGGTTCACACGGCAGGATAATTAGGCCGATTTTAGCCCCGATTTACCCCTTCCGACAATCTTAAGGATGCTCCGATTATCGTAAAATAATCTGATCAGATATTCCTGCCGTGTGTGGTGTGTTAAGACTCCTCTCGTCTGCTCGGAAGGACGCCGGGACCGCTCAGATCTCCAATCGGGGATATCTAACACGTTGGATTTTTTTGGCCCCATTTCACCTCGTGTGTGGTGTCCCCCGGGGACAAACGAGCACGCAGCCTGTGGAGGCTACTTGTCCGGTTGGGCAAGTAAAATTCTCTTTTACTTGTCCCTTCAAAAAATCCAGTTGTCCCGGACAAGCGGACAAGCGTTAATGTCGAGCCCTGTAGTATGGTGCAGGGACAGTTACATGTGCAGTCGACATTGTTGAGGGTTTTAAGGCCTGTTCACACCGGGACCAACGTTTAACGCCTCGTGACTAAACAAAGGGCGCCAATGTGTGTGTGCACACCGACACGAAAAACGGCACGCGTAAAAGCGTCATTTTTAAAAAAACGCCTCGGGTTCGATTTTTTAGTTTGACGCACCGCGTCAAAAACTATCCGACCAATGAGATTGACGCTTTTGCTCACAGTGTCTGGAGCTTCTGAAGTTACAGTCAAAACACAACTTGGGGGCGCTCAAACACAAAACGGTCTTGCCGAGCACACATACGTAACGGCGAAGAAGATATACGCCAAGTAGCGTCTACACTGCCGGGAAGAAATAAGACGAGGAAGATGCGAGGCAAGATGAATGTAGAGCTGCTGGTCTCGGAACATAAAGAACTATATGACAAACGCGACAGCGACTACAAAAATCTTGATAAAAGAGAATGTTATGGAGTGGTATTGCAGAGCAAATGGGCGCCATCTAATGTCAGGGAATGAATTTGCATGTTCACTCGTCTCATCGTCAGCGAAAATCGCTTGGGTGTGAACACAAAAAACACGTTGAAAAACGCTGACGAATAACGCGCGCCGATATTGCTGTTTTTTTTATATTGTTGTATGTTTTTTTCATCTGATCTTTTGTCCCCACCACTTTTCAACACAAACTGACGCCCCTGCTTCTTGGTCATAATCACCATAATATTGGAACATGGATGCATACTCGACTTGCAGAACCCACGGATTGAGACAGACTGCTTCGAACCCAGGATGCTGAGTCATGCATTCGGGTTGGGGGTGAGCTTCAGAACATTTGTCCATAACCTTTAAAATGGTAACAAGTTTTGTGTCAGTGATAAATATATAATATAACATCAACTATAATGTTTTGGGTTTTTCCTCTTTCTGATGTTTTATCAAGTTGAATCTACCCTCAAACTTTATCTACTGGTTACATCTCTCTGTGTGTGTGTGTGTGTGTGTGTGTGTGTGTGTGTGTGTGTGTGTGTGTGTGTGTGTGTGTGTGTGTGTGTGTGTGTGTGTGTGTGTGTGTGTGTGTGTGTGTGTGTAATTTATATATTTATATATATATATATATATATATATATATATATATATATATATATATATATATTTATATTTATATTTATATTTATATTTATATTTATATTATATATATATATATATATATATATATATATATATATATATATATATATATAAATAAACACACACAGACATAAATAGTGCATACAGAGTACTGTAGGTGATCCTGCACTTCTGGAACAAACCTGCCTAACCTCCCTACAACAAAGTCTTTCTGGACCAGTGGCCATATTCTTGCAGAAGCCACAGGAACACCTGAAGGACAGTATAAGTGGTAAAACTGTCATTCAACAATATTGAAAACAAATAATAGTCAATGGTAACTGTAAAGTCGATGAATGCTGGTTATTGTTATGACAGTTACGGTAAATAACTAGATTTAGATAAGATAGATAGCCTACCATTCAGACACATCGAGATGCTCTCGAGGGTGAACTTGACGACTCATCTTGGTTCGCGGGAGGCTCGTATAAATATGGGCTGATTCCTGCCTGAAAATTTAGCTGCTCGTCCTCGTTGCCGGGCTCCTCAATAAAAAATCCTTCATGGGAGGGTAACGGTGGGGAGTCCGGTGGAGAGAAATCCTCCACAACTGAATGTAAACTGGCATTCAAATCTGCCTCCAATTTGTTTGCAACGCCCAACCTCCAACGATCCAATCAATTCCCGAAGTACGAAATCAAGCCCCGCCCTACATTTTTTTTCTAATTTCAGAAGCCATTTCACTCGGATATACGTCACAACAAGGAAAAAAATGACAATCTCAACTTCCGTTTCATGCCGACTTTAAATACAGACAGAATAGTGCCACTGGCCCACTAATCTGAGGGCAAGGAACATGTCACAAACTAGCATTCATAGCTATTGCTACATAAGCTTAAAGGGGTGGGAAAGTATAATTTCACTTTTCTAACTTTAGTTAGTGTGTAATGTTGCTGTTTGAGCATAAACATCTCCAAAGTTACAACGCTCAAAGTTCAAAGCAAAGGAAGATATTTGCTTTTAAAGAAAAGGACTACAACAAACAGCTGGTAGGGACTACACCACATTCCTCCCGGGTTAGTGACATCACCAACCCTAAAATGTTGCATGTCACTGCTGCACTCCCTCACTCAAACCTACAATTCCCAGCATTCCTTCTGCTTATCACCTGCACATACTCCGCCATCATCTGCACCTGATCAGCACGCTCATCACCACAGTATTAAAGCACAGTGTTTACATTTACACGACAACAATTTGCTTAAAATGGAGAAGTTTTTCCTTGAGTTTTCCGCGTACAGACGACACCATTGTCAAAACGATCCCCATTCACATCGGATCCGCGGAAACAACTAAAAACGCTGTATTCTGCTGCCAGGCCATTAGATGGCGATGAAACACTATAGACTGAACACGTAATACGCATGTGCATGACGTCGTCTTCAGAGATTCACATTTTTGTTGTTTGCACGGAGACAATTTTCTAAAACTTGCACTTTGAAACCCATTTTCAAAAAGTTTGCGTTTTCAGGCACACAAAACACTGTTGTCATGTAAATGAACGGCCAAAACCATAACACCGTTTTCAACTAAAAACATAAAAACCTTTTGTGTAAACAGCCCATCGGTCACAAACAATAGGCTTGCTTGAGATGAGCAAAATCTGCGCAGAACCGATCACCGGTGATCAGCGCGAGATGCATGCCGGATAGAAATGTGTCCAAGTGCGTCTGCCTTGCTCTGATGTCATGCTGACTTATGTCAAAAAACTCTCGCAACCGCAAGGCGGATGAGTCGGATTCTGCAGTTGCTTTCCAACGACTGCGCTGATCAAAAGCACGATGGGAAACGACTTACTGACGACATCGCTTAATGTTGATTGGTTTAAACAACCGTGATGTATTGTTTTCTTTAAAAATGTTTGATTTTAACACTCTGATATCATGTTTTTATGTGTATAAATTATGTGTGAATATTCCCAAACTCTGACAGTGCGATCTCTATATGGGTTATTTGATTGTTGTCATATTTATAAAAAAACATGTCTGTATTAAAGTAAAAATTATTCATAAACACAGCTTTGGAATGGAATTAATAAACAAGTACTTTGGGTGTCTTGTTCATTATATTTATTTTCATATAAAAGCAACAGATCTTAAATTACAGTTTATTAGCAACACCATGCACGAGCGTGAATCCCTCGATATCTGTATTTGATCTTGCAGGTGTCTGATCCACTGCGAGAAGAGAGAAGTTCAGAGAACTGTCCGGCTTGTCTGCACTTTTTTCACACACTCCTCCTACACGTCGGCAGACTCAAACCGACTCAAACTAAGCTTGATGACGTGAGCAACCTGTCTGACAGACGTTAATCTTCTAGTAGCTGTGCGTGAAAATTGCCAACGTTAATCTTGCAGAGACGGGGAACTTGAGCAAAGAGTTCTTTGGCGTGAGTGAGCAGGAGTAAGTATTCCGTTGCTTTTATGGACTCATTATCTATGGGCTTCTCCATTGACGGGACGTCCCCCCGATTGCCTGCGAGCTTCTCCTCCTGTCTGTACGGTAATTTCTGTACAGCGCGACAGAGTCGAGTGGTTATGACGCAATCAGGGTTCTAAACAAGCGTGCCGCACAAGCCCCCAAAAGTGAAGCCAAAACGTCTCGATCGCCCCCCAGTGACCGGTCCTAGTATAGGTCATAAACCCCGCCTCCCCATGTTATTCAACGGGACGTGAGACCAACTAAATAATTAAATTACACTTCACATATCTTTTTTCTAAAGATAGTTTCTGTCATTTACTGTAGTTTATATCACGTTGATGTAATTTCAAGAGTTTGTTTTTAAAATAAGTTAGTTTTTAGTTAGTTATTTGATGCTATAAAAACGGTGCTGTGACATCATGATTGACAGCTGTGATTGACAGCTTCTCTGTGCGAAGTAGTCACTGAAGTACTGACGGACTTTTTTTTCATAATGTTGACCATGGGTAGTAGTTGTATTTACCTTATTTTAACGAGGTACTGCAATCAGCAGACATCATTGGAGAGGAACGGAGCAGACAAGGCCACTTAAGAAAAGTGCAGGGCGTGTGCTTACGATTGATTCAGCGAGAGTGGGGGCGGGGCCTTGATTTCGCGGCTTTACTTCCTGCTTCCGACTGCGCATGACTGGTCCCGAAAACGCTACTGCGCAGACTCAAGTTCCAATATGTCAGCGCCATATCGGGACACTGGCTGCTTCAGTTCTCTCCAATGGAAAAGAGCGAAGGGGCGTCGTCCATCTTTTTTTACAGTCTATGGTTCTAAATTAACTTTGATCACCAGCCAATGTGGCTGGTAACTTTCTAAAGTTACCAGCCATTTAGAATTTCCACTAGCCAAATTTTTTCCGGTGAAAATAAGAGAAATTATGAGTGCCACTGAATGCATTTGATAATTTCATTAACATTGTTGGCATGAAAAACACATAAAGTACAATACAAGACAGAAAGTGCAAACATTTCAAGTTTGGGATCTATCTCTATTAGGGATGTGCACGAATATTCGAATTTTCGCTCTGTAATTATTATTAAAAAAATAAAATACTAATACTTTTTTTCTTCAATTTTTTTTCGCAGTTATAATTAAATGCACTGGGTGGAGCATTTAACAAGTGGATTGTGTTTTTGATCACATAATGTCGTTGTCTGCCTCGCGAAGTTTGGAATTACTTAGATGAAAATGATAGCCTATTACAAAATGGAATTACGTTTAATCAATTATTAATTATTATTATTATCATAATATCACCACCACAATGAGAAATCACATGAAATCCAAAGAAACAGCAGTCGACTGAGGAAGCAGCTGTCCATCACTGCATTAACGACTGCAGGTCAGCAGCTGTACCCCGATATCTTCTGGTAGCAAAATGATTTTGACATATGCTTCCTTTAAGTTTCGTTGAGGGAGACAGGTTTAAGAACAGAAAACGCAAAGTGCTGTTACTTCACTTTGCACACACACACACACGCGCGCGTCTCTGCAACGCCTGTGTGTCAGCGGCAGCACAGCGCGTTTTCTCACTCGAGCATGTGGATATTATTGTTTCTCAACATGAACGTGAAACAATATAAACACGATAATCATATGCTGACTCGAGTATGTAGGCTACGTTCTGTACGATAACTGCGCAGTCTGCTTTTTTTTTTTTTGCGTTTTTTCCCGTTTGCGCTGCCTGAGCTTAAATGCTTTTGTTGTTTATATATTTTGTTTACACATATTTGTTTAATGTTTTCAACTAAAAGAAAACCTTAAGATATATAGTAAGCTTGTTGTGTATAGGCTATTGCCTAATGTATAAGCTTGTAAGAAATAATGACAAAACAAAAACCTTAAAAAAAAATAACGTAGGCTATCTCTCGTTAAACGACATTTAAATTTAAACCCAGAAGTCTGTCCCAACCACCGCCGCATTTAGTTTAATCTTAACTTTTTACTTTAGCTACTTTACTAGCTCCCTCCTCTTTCAGTCTGCTCCCTGCTCTGGCTCGTTCTTCATCTTCCTTGTGTTTTCTGGTGGACGGACGCGTACGCTCCGTTTGTTTCCATGATCATTTCTCGCGCTGGTTTCACTGCAAACTGCGCGCAGCCAATGGGCGTATGAAACGTCATCACGTAGCATATTACGGCACAGTGTTTATGGGAAATGTAGGAAGTACTGCCAGGGGGATAAATGACCGAGAACAGAACCTTATGCATCACCGGCCAAACTGGCTAGTAAGTTTTTATTAACACCCGCCAAAATGAATTTTAACCCGCATTTGGCGGGTGTTAATTTAGAACCCTGGACGCAATCGTTAGCCTATTTTTACAATATCTGTTTCTACGGGGCCATAATGTAACATAGAAGGTAATGGAGCTCTGTATACATTGTCGTGTTTCTTTAGAAATAAATGGACAAATGGAGTCTTTAAACGCCTCAGATGTAAAGTTATTCGCTGTCAAAGTGAAGCCAAAATGAATGGGAGTCAATGGAAATGCTAACGCAAGTGAAGTTCTGCTACAAGATGGCGGCACCCGGCCGGCTTCAACTTCCGGTCGATGGATTACCCCCTTGACTTGAACCAATTACTTCGCAAAATGATTTGTTTCGATGCGTTCGAAATGCCAAACGCTGGTGACGCCTGCTGGTCAAAACAGTGTAAATGCAACAAAAACTCAGGCCAAACATGCATAAAAACATCTTTTACAAACACATTGCACAGGTTTTATTGAAAGGAACATCTTTTGAATGCATGAACTAATCATCAAATAAGATTAAATATCAAGTGTCTGTACATGTTCTTTTGTCAAATTTCAGGGCTTGTTTTGTTTGTTCCATGGATGGCTCAGCTAAACAGGCCAATAAGAGACTATTAACTACTTTGATTCCTTTATACTAATGTCTAATTAAAACATTTACTAATGTATAAAAGTGATCAGAGATCAGTTAAAAACCATATACGCTTCCATGGTTCGCCGCTGGGGAACGATCTTAGTGAATCTGCATGATTCATGGGTTCACAGGGATCAATCATCCACAAAAGGTGTGTTTGGATTGACTTACCAATTGAAGTTACATCGTCTATCATCTCCTGCAATCCCAAGAACGGGAGCATTATATTTGCACTGCTCATCGTTTTTGGTCTATATACACACACACACTCACCTGTTTCGGACACTATTCAATAAAGCATTGTGTTGGTATTCACCCATCTCTCTCTTTCGAGTCTGGTATATACTAGGTACATTTTACTATTAAATTGATATTTGAGCAGAATGATGACAGAATTGTATTTATTTTAACATATTAAAGATTAAACAGAGGTTGAAATCAAATCAAATACTCCAGTTTAAAAGTTTGCGGTTTAAAAAAAAAAAACACTACACACCTTTGATTCAGCAAATGCATTAAATTGATTAAAAATGACAGTATACACATTTTTACAATGCTGTTCTTTTTAACCTTCTATTCAACAAGTTCGACAAAAATATGAAGCAGCCCAGCTGTTTTCAACATTAATAATAATAAAAAGTTTAAGCACATATTATAATGATTTCTGAAGGATCTTGTGACCCTCCTAAAGCAAACAAAATATGCCCATGATAATTGGTCTACAGGGAAAAAAAAATTATCCAAATTTTTCCTGTGATAGCAAAAGCTGAACTTTCAGCAGCCATCAGGTCTTCAGTGTCACGTCACATGATCCTTCACAAATTATTTGTAATAAATCTTTTGCAACATTGTAAATGTCTTTTGATGTCACTTTTGATCAATTTGAATGCAGCCTTTGCGAAATTGTGTGTATGCTAGAACCACACTCAAATATGATTGCTGATGAGATACTGATGCCTGACCACAGTTTGCCTGCTAAAGAAAACAGAATATGCCCATAATAATTGGTTTATGTCATTGGAAATAGTTAAACAGCAAATGATGTGTTGTTTCTCCAGCCCAAAAGAAATTATAAATGATATAAACTCACTAAGCTCCAACTGCATTCCAAAGAAATGCAATAGAGACATTATCTCTTTCAGAAAACAAACAAGCGTGTAGAATTAAAAAAAGACCCGACAAGGGATGCACTATTAATCACTATTAACTTGCTTTGTTTTAAGCTCAAAACCAGTACTTCGTATTGACTCTGAAGTGCAAAGACACAATGACAAATATTCTGGATTTAATCACCCTCTAAACCCCCAAAGTAGAGAGTGTTACTCGATTCAGGGGGCGTCCTGCATGAGAAAGTGGCGCTTAAGAGCGGTCAAGCTTCAAAATCATGAGCCTTTCCTGTCTGGAGAGGCTGTGATAGAGGGTGGTCATTATTCAGTGCTACTCTGGATTTTTAAGTGAGCGGTTGGGCAGTGTAATTTGAAGAGGACAGACTAGTTTTAGTGGAAGTAAAAAGGTGAATTAAGATGTTACCTGGCAGCCATTTGCACCACATTGCCAATTTCACCCCCAGAAATATTACCTATTACTATTAGGAAGCATTAGAATTGGCTTCTGAATACAAATGTTGGTGTGCTCATTGTGTCAGGCACACTTATAATCAATTTGGCTCTTAAAACTTCCAGCTGAGGTAATTGTCGCAGTAACATACCATGTGCGCTTGACAGCAATTCAATTTGTTAAGAAAACATCTGCCAAGGCTAATTCAACACTGCAAATAATGTAACATTGGGTATTGCATTTCCACTCAAACAGGTCACAAATGCTTGTTTACTCAAGAAAATAAAAACTATCTACAAGAGTTAGTTTTGTCAAGGAAGCAACATCTTTATGTTGTAGCCAAAGCTTCTTACATTGCAATTTCTGAGTTTTCTACCCTGAGGGGGTTCACTACCCTGAGCATTTTAAAATGAAAAAACTAGAGCCGGGACTTTAACGCGTTAATTAAGATTGATTAAAATGCGTAAAAAATGTGTTTTTTTGTGTAATTAATTACACTTATTTTTGCACCGCGGAACGTTTCTCACTGGATGAGTTTCGGCGGACCGATTATACTGGAGCACCAACTATAGCGATCATGACTTCAGACCTCTATGCAGACAGAGAACGTCTAACGTTAACTAACCACAGTGAACATGAACGAAGAAGCTGACGAGACCGCTTTGGTTGGCCCCGTGGATGGGAAAAACGGATGGAAGCGTCGATAAAGAGCATGGTTGTGTGCAAGCTATGCAACAAGGAATTCGCATATCACCGCAGCACATCGAGCCTCAAGTATCACCTCAACGCAAAACATATAACTTTACAATTGCACTGGTGGACTTGGTTGAACAAAAATAAACAATATTTTGTTGCTTAAGCTTATGTATTCAGTCATTATCCAATGGTATACTAAAATCCATGTGAAAAAAAATTACTTCTCACTGTTCTCAGGTCGAATATATTTATGCAATTAAAATGCGATTAATTTCGATTAATTAATTACAAAGCCTCTAATTAATTAGATTAATTTTTTTAATTGAGTCCCGGCCCTAGAAAAAACACGTTCTGTGTGAACATGATGATACCTACTATAATGATGAACTACCACTCCAAGTTAACACACAACAGGAACACAACTAACAAATGCTTAAAAACAACAAAAAAAAGGAAGGACATTGTGTCTTTGACAGAATAATTGAGTGTTAGATTACTAAATACTGAATTCTTTTGAGTTTCCAGCGGGTTAACTGATGTGCATAATATAGCCCACAGCATTTGTTACCAACAACTCTGATTTGGGCAACTGACTTACCTTCCACACCTCGATTATGTGCCTGCACCCCATATATAATTCTTACTTGCATGCTATTCCCACAAAGCAGTTTGAGGCCAATTCTCAGAGGTACACTAGTAAATGGCCTGTGCGAGTAATAAGGAAGAACTCGCATCCATGCATATTTAAGAAAGTTATATATTGCGTGTCACTTTGACTAGATGAGGCACATTATTCCAAAATGTCATGCAAATTCCTTTTATCCAGTTTCCCTTTATAGAGTCAAATGAGAAGAGAGCTTTCCTACCGCTGTCACAATTTCGTTTCGTCCATGAGTGGGACATTTATTCAAAGCATGGCACATATTTCTTGCTCACTCTCAATTTTCATTATTTGCTCTATTTCAGATTACGACTCGGAACATCTTCCTGCATATTAAGAGGCTACAAGTACTGCCTGCATTGTTTGTAACAGTAAATTCCAATCAGCCAAGAGCCCTTATCTATAAGCCAACAACCTAAGAGATAATACTCCACATCCCACCCTCCTCTACTCACTTTCTCTCATTTTGCCTTTATTTACTTCGCTCTGTCTCCAAGTATTCTTTTTGTAACTATTTGCATCTAAACAGTGTAAATCCATTCTGAGTTTCAGCATTGCCGCTGGTAGCACTGTATTTAACACGTCAAAAGCACCTTTGGAATATTGTGCACGTTTAAGATAATCTAATAAATAACTAACTGAAAGGCTCAACAATAAAGATTGCCTGCTGGCCCGAGGCCAGTGTGAGAGGGATTTTGGTCACTGAAAATGTTACATTTATTGATCTTGTACATCCATTTTTATGCCTTGCAAATGTTAACATGTTTTTTCTGTGATGTAGGCTATACTACCAGGAATAAAGTAAGAAATGAATACTTTTATTCCACAAGGATGCACCAAATTGATCAAAAGTGACAGAGACATTTATAATTTTGCAGAAGAAAATGTTCAAATGAATGCTTCCATTAGGTTTACACTATAATATTAATCAGCACAACTGTTTAACATTGATAATAAGATTTCTTTTTTTTTCTTGAGCACCATCAGGATATTAGAATGATTTCTGAAGGATCGTGTGACACCGAAGCCTGGAGTAATGGATGCTGAAAATTCAGCTTTGCCATCACAGGAATAAATTACATTTAAAATATATTAAAATAGAAAAAAAGTTATTTTAATGTTTAATGTTAATGTTTTTACTGTATTTTATCAAATAAACACAGCCTTGCATAAGATACTTATTTCTTTCAAAAAATAATAATAATAATAATGTCACGGAGTCCAAACCTTGGAACAGTAGGGTATCTTGCATTGTTGTTAAAAATTCTGCTTATTTGTCACCAAGCTTATGTTATCTCGGTTAAAGATGAGGTTTTGTCTATTTGTGAGTGATAGTGCTCAAAACAGCAGTAAGAATGTGTTAACTAAGAACCAATCAGTATTGTTTTAAAGTTCATTTTTAATTCTAAAATATAACCATACAAAATCATTATTAAAAATAGAAATTGATCTTTCTTTTTTGCTGGGGCCAGTGAAAATGATGTTAAGGGCAAGTAGAGCTCAGAACTAAAAACACCTTAGTTAAATTTGTTAGTTTAGAATGTGCCCTAAAGTCAATAAAAATGTCACATGACGTACGCATTTTCAGCAGGAGTCATCAAGCTCCACAACAAAAAGAGTTATTTAGCAAAGGCACAGGCATTCCATGTCTTGCTGTAAAACTGTTAGCCCGTCACCTTCAGAGAGTGGGGGCAGACAAATAATAGCATGAGGTAGTGGTAGTTGAGGATTGTAAGTCACTCTTTCTTAGGTAATAGAGTGGACTGATGCAGCAGAGCCTTTGTTTGAGCCACTGGAAATGACTCCTCAGCAATAGAAAAGCCAATCTCTTTTAGAGCATTTAGCCACAGCGGAAGTGATGCCATTCATTCATGCTGGAGCAGAGACGGAAGAATGCATTATGGCAGGAGTGTCACTCGCTCCGGCTAGTTCGCCTCTCGGTCTCACATCTCAATTTATCAAAGGAACTATGAGTAACTAGAGCACAGGTCAAAGGCAATGAGAAACTATGTACCTAATGAGGAGAGGAGAGGTATATTAAAAGGATAGTTCACTCCAAAAATAAAAATTGTCATCATTTACCTCACCCTCTGTCACAATCTCCAGTCACCTTCGCACTATTTCCCATAATCCCTCCTGGCTCACACATCATAATCATCCACACCTGCCATCATTCACCCTCATCAGCTCCACTCCATTTAACCTCTTAAGGCCCAAGCTGATTTTTTACATGCATTTTTTAATTCTCTTTGCTATTTGGGCTTATTGGAACCTAATTATAATAAAAACTAAGAATCATCTTTTGATATGATGTACTTTTAGAGAAAAATGATGTCCACATATGTGGACTCATGGTCCGAATTTCCATAAAACACAATAAAGTCACCTTTGTGTAATAGAATGAAAAACCCTTTATTTCTGCCTTGAACACAGCAGTTTCTTTCCTGACTGTTTTTTAATGTATTAATAACACATACACACATATTTTTTAACATGTTTTGACTATCAGAGAGTAAAAACAACATGGAAACATTGCAATATTTAAAAATACATACGATGGTTAATAGGGAGCCAATGCAATGTTGACATAACCGGGCAATATGGTCATACTTCCTGGTTCTGGTAAGAACTCTAGTGGCTGCGTTTTGAACCAGCTGAGGTTTGTTTATTAAGCGTGCAGGGCAACCACCCAGTAGAGCATTACAATGATCTAGCCTTGATGTAATGAACTAACTGTTCCACATTTTTCATTGAAAGCACATGACGTAATTTAGATTTTTTAGTTTTAAAGTTGGTAATTACTAGTCATCCAGTTTTTATATCAGCAATGCATTAGGTTTTTTTGTATTGGCAAGTTTCGTCGGGGCGTGAAGAAATATAGAGCTGAGTATCATCAGCATAACAGTGAAAACTAATGCCATGCTTCCTAATGATATCTCCCAAGGGGAGCATGTATAGAGTGAACAGCAACGGCCCTAGTACTGAGCCTTCTGCCTTGTGGTACACCATACTGAACTTGTGATCAATAAGACATCTCTAAGGGATCATCGTTATCAGACACATCCAAATCTGTGTTATCTCCATCAATTAACCCAAAGTAGCTCCAGTGCTCTTTGCACAGAAAAACGCTCTGGAAATAAAAACATGATAAAATCAAATACAAATTAATTTAATTTATGTAGGTTTGCATTATTTATTTGTTATTTATTCCAATGGGATAATATACAAGCTAATTTACATGTGCACATTTTTACTAGCATATTACATTTTTACTAACATTTTCAACCCAACTAATTTAAGTATGTACGTATGTATTTAGTGATTTAATTGTTATTTATGTCATTGGGACCATGTGCACCTTTTTAGCTGCATCAGAGCTAGCTTTTTTCCCATTTTATGTGTGTGCATGTTTACTAGCATATTAGCTGTTTCTAGGAGCTTCAGTCCATAAGTACACATACGTGTACTTCATGTTTAGCGACCTACAAAGTTGGTAGTTTTGCACTTTTTTTTTATAAATATCTAAATCAGAATAAGCCATGAAATATGACAGAACTTCTTAACTGGTCGACGTTTGTGTATGGAGCTACCACTTGAATCTTTCCTTGTGTTTGCCGCCATTTTGAATTTTGACCATAGTGTGTTATACATTTCTGACACTACCAGATGGCAGTATAAGTACCCCCATACGTGTCCATAACACCACCAATTCAGCAGTGAACACAATTGTGGACATAAGAGCAAAAATGTGCTGTCCACGTATGTGGCCACAGTCAATCTCCTCATCACAGTTTTATAGTCTCGTTGTTGTATACATGCTTCAACTTACCTGACCACTTACCTGTTGGACTATCCACAGCCTGATGCTAGATTTCCTTCAGCAGTCATCCGTCTTCAGTCATCTGTTTCCCATATCCAGTGTCTCTTATGATCCCCACCACCTACATCACAAGAAAGAACTGTTACGATTCAGCTAAGTCTATGGAAACTATCTGACTGCTTCACCTCTTACCCTCGCCAGCTGCTATTCTCCACTCCTGCAAATAAACTTACCTTTGTATTTCACTGATACCTGTGTCGTCCTCATCTGTTGCTGACACCCTCATTGTCTTTTTGCTTCTGTGAAAAAAAAAAAAAACATTGTCCATACAATAAAATACTGACTGCATAGAGTGAACAAACTGTTTTCTGTAATATATCTTGTGTGTTCCACAGAAGAAAGTCACAGGTTTGGAACAACACAAGTAAATAAACGCCAGAATTAAAATTTTGGGGTGAACACTAGAGCTTTTACATTCAAAATGTTTGTCTGTGTGACTAGAGTCATGAAAGCCATAGCACAGCACTTATGATGGTTGACATGCAACATTCATGTTTTTCCATAAAGCTCTGGGCTAAAAGATTGCTGTGTGAGCTGGTTTGAAGAGGAAGATGGGGTCTCAGCAGAGCTTGGAAACATTTACATGTCTGTTTCCTTTTAGACATTGTGACGCTCCTAGTAGCCACTCTCCCAGGAGCGCAGTGGAGACTGAAATTTTTTTTACAAAACTCAGACAGACTGAGTGGTCGCTCTCTTGTGGCAGTAGGAAGAGCCGCCCCTCCACAGGGACAGATTAAAGCTGAGTCCCCCTGATCGCCCCTGTCATTCTTACCACATATCTCAGCCCTCATCTAAAGTGACACAAGCCACAATTTCCTTACCAACAGAGCTGGAACTCCCTCAAATCACCTTATGAACCATTCAAAGCACCATCAGTTTGCTCTCTACGAAAATAACTATGATTTGCAATCAGAAGTGTTACATAGCAGAGATTTTAGGAACTTTATCCCCTGCTTGTTTGTAAACAGGAGCTAAATATACTTATAATATGAGGGATTTTTTTTTTTTCGTTTTTACTGCCACTCCATGTCAGTCAGCATGCATCATGTATACATTCTGCTGTGCACGAGAATCAACTTACATTTTCCAGTGATTTTGATAGATGTGTAAATACAATACCGACTCATCAAAAGTCAGTTGTTATTCAGAATAAATGTAATCAAGATAAACAATTCTAAACATAATATAATAATCTCATAACAGTTATGGTGCTTTCCGATACACCTCCTTTTCTGCTAGGTGTTGTGTACACCGCATACGGTTTCAAAGTACATCTCCAGCCGGGATTACTGTTGTCTATCACAACGTCCAGATTTTTGTCCCAGAAGGAGGGTCAAACAACCCCAAGCCGCATGGACGTGCCAATTAAGAACCAAAGCAGAACTATCCAGAGGCCAATTAAGTAGCCACAAGGTGCCTTTGAAGGGTCCGCTGTGGAGCTGTCTCTCTGAGGATAGGCTAAGCAGGCTCCATTACAGCAGACAGAGACTGAACTGATAGCAGGGATAAATGATGTGAGACCCGTAGCACCGGGCACTCTGACTCTGATAAATAAACATGGTTAGATCTCTGCCATCGTTTAGTGTGGCAGGAGCCTGGATGGCTCTGAACCCACACAGCTAACCAGCAGCAGAACACAAGCTCATGAATAAGCCATGAGGAATGCAGCAGGGTTAGGAAAACATGTCGCTCTCTCAGAAAAAGAAACACTCTGAGAGCAGAGACGAGGATTGTGTGTGCCAAAATATTCAGTGCGTAACAATGAATCGTGTGACAGTGGATCCACAATCCTCAGTGCAAATGGTGCATGCAATATGCCTATAATAATGTGTGTGTTGTATACAATAGTTTGCATGCAAGCGGCCAGAATTTCATCTCAATTACTACTAAAATTCTCCTACTGTGATGCAGTGACAACACCTAGTCTCAACTGCATCACCTGAAAGTTGGTGGAAAAAGAGGTGCTTTACTGCCCCTGGTGGTGAAGGGAAAAGTGCCACCTATCCTGTTGTTCTCACACATCAATGGCTGTCCTTGAGCTCATGCACAAGCTTCTCACCTGCACGGATAATAACGCCAATGGCAATTTATTGAAAATTTGATTCAATTTAAAGCTTGGTTCTCAACACCGACTGCCCTGTAAACCACAGGAGACAAGATGGGAAGAATATTTGAGTGCATGTGATGGAGTATAGCTACTGTACTTTGAAACATCTTGGAGGATAGTTCACTCGTGAATTTGCCCACGCTCATATTTCAAACCAATGACTTTTTGTTCTGTGGAACACAAAATAAAATATTTTGAAGAATATCTTTTGTTTGTTTATTTGTTTTGGTCCAAAATCATAGGCCCAATTTTCTTCAAAATATATTTTGTGATTCACAGAGAAAACTTAAAAAAAAAAAAAAAATCATGCAGATCTGGAATGAGGATAAATAAATAGTGACAGAATTTTCATTTTTGGGTGAACAATCTCTTTAAGAAAAGTAAAGCATTGAGTTATTGTGAGGAGCCTTCAGCACACTTTACCATAAGCTAGTGAGGTGGAACAGAGACAAGTCAATATTGTAGTGTTCAAACAGTGAGACATGATGACTGGGCAGAAAACTTGGGAGGGGAAGTGGTAACGCACAAAAAAGAAAAGTCATGGAAAATGGGAGCTAAGAGAGAAGGACTAAGAGTAGAGAGACAGCAAGAGCGAACAATATTGCATCCTCATTGCAACAGCTTCAATTTGTTATAGGCAAAAGCTGCAACTGCGGTGACTCAGACAGCCAGTGCTGCTCCTTTATTCTGTCTTTAATTTTGGGAGCATGCTGCTCCTGTCAGAAATCTTTCAATTCAATAGATTGCCAACAAACAACAACCGTTATTATACATCATATTAGTGATCATTAGTGGTAAACAAAAGAGTGGTTTTGAAAAAAAATATTTTAAGCAAACAGATTGTTCTTGTTCCATGTTCTCTTCCATGCACTGACCGATGCGGATTTATTTATTTTTTTAAACTGGAGTATCTCTTTTTTTAATACCTTCCTTGACTGCTTTCATAAATTCAAATATTGAATATGGACTTTATTCACATTTTAAGGATTGGAAAGTGGAAGAGATAAAAACATTTTTTTGAATTCCCATTTGTGAAAAAATCCACTATTGAATTTATGAAACTTTTTGAAATGGGAAAAGAAAATATATAGAGAGATGGATTACAGCAGTCAGAAGATGAGAAATGTCAAGTATACGGTAATTTTTTTAGGTAGCTGTATCAAAAGCCATTGCAGAATCTTTTTTTTTTTTTTATAATTTAATACAAAGTATAGTTTTATGATTCTAATTATTAAATAACATATATAAATTATAAAAAATACTTAAAAATACTGATATACTTATTTTTTGCCTCTAACTCGAATCACAGGCAACTGAAATTAAAGACATTTAGTCGCCTAGTGTGAAATGTGATCACATATGCGAGTAATTTACTCGCATTAGAGTGTTGCATTAAATACTGTATAGACTATACAACAATTCTATATAAAACAATAGTGGATTTAACATCAGAATTTAACATATAAATGTTAAAATGTACGTTTTTAATAACCTTAAAATAATTTGGTCAGTTCAAGAATAAATTAATGCAATTTTAATTTATTAATCTTTTAATTAAAAGAGCAGTTTCATGTCTATCCTTGTATTGTTCAACTGGTCTAGGTTGATATGGGATTTAGAAAGTAATTAGTAACACAATACTTTTTAGAAAGAGTAATTAGTACAGTAATCTAATTACTCTGTTGAATATGTAAGTAGCTAATGAATTGCTTTTTTTAGAGTGACTTACCCAACACTAGCAATTCTCTGCTCAATGTTTCTTTACATTGTCTCATTTTTGTTTACAAGATATAAACTACATTATCTCACAGCTCTATAATGCTGGATATACAGTGTAGTATATCCAACTTTACCTGCATACACACAGTACTCTCTCATACATATTCTATATAGCAAAATCTCAACTGCTTAAGTAAATGTGACCACACCTTAATGCAGTGGTTCTCAACTCCAGTCCTCGCGACCCACTGCTCTGCATATTGTGTATGTCTCCCTTATTTAACACACCTGATTCAGATCCTCAGCTCGTTAGGATAGACTCTAACGAGCTGAGGATCTGAATCAGGTGTGTTAAATAAGGGAGACATACACAATAGGGACGTCCCGCGTGACGTCACGCCATTTGGAGCAGCCATCTTGACGGTATAGAAAATGCTAAACCGCCGGTGATAATACAGCTCGTCGCGAAATATTCCTATCATGCCCGAGCGATGCTGTGCATTTGGATGCGATCAGATACGTGATCATACAAAAGGAATATCTTTATACCGTATCCCAAAAGAAACAAAACGGAGAAAAGTGGTTGGCGGCAATTAACAGGCAAAACGCATACATACATTCCTAGATCAGTTAATTCGTTAGGCCTATTATCACATTACATTCTTTCGTTTTCAAATACCAAAAGCTGATCTTGTATTTTATTTGACACTTCTTATAAATCGTTAGAAACACAGGTTGAGACAGTCTCAATGACAGTTTATCATACTACAGTGACAGTCAGTGATTGTATAAAAAAGTAGCCTATATATAGGCTATTTCGTTTTTCTTGGATCAAACTAGATTAAACAAATTCATTAAAGATACACTTAATTAGGGTGACCAACAGTCCTGTTTTCCCAGGACATGTCCTGTTTTTACGTCCTGTCCTGGCTGTTTTTTATAAAGTGATGAAAATGTCCTGGTTTTTAAAAAATTGCTAGGAAAGATCAGCTCTACAGCAAAATATAGATGGGCAAACAAGGACGAGGAAGAAAAACAGGATAAAGAGGAAGAAAACTAAAGATATAAATACATTTTGTTAGTTCGTTTTTGTAAGTTTGTGAGAGCTATTTTTGTTCAATTCGGAGGTATTTCTTTTAGTTATTTATATATTTATTTTTCTAATACAGAAGAGACATTATTTCTATCATTATTTCATTGATTATTTTTTAAACCTGTCATAATAAAACATGTTGAGTAACCTCTGAGAAGCCTATCTTAATTTGCGTCTTGTAATATAACAATTTTCTATCCATACAGAGGAGGCTACTTTAAATGTATTAATTAATAAGGCATCTTTGAGTAAATTTCGAGTGTCATTTGAGTAGCCTATCTGTTTGCCGGGCCGAGTGTCCTGTTTTTTGGTAATCAAAATATGCACTTAATCTTGTTGGTGATTTTGTTTTGTGTTTTCCCCTGTAAACTCAGTTTAAAAATTGTAGGTACTATAATTTGATGAAAAAAATACATTGACCAACCTTTGCGGTGATGATTGAAACATCATTTTCTTTTAATGAAGCTCCGGTGTAGCGTGATGGGAAGTGAACAAGGTAGCTGTAATGTCACCGAACTCAATGTCAGGAAGTTTTTCTACACATTTAATGCCTGTAAAAAGAACTTGTGGTGCTTCATATGGATATATGATTCCTAATTCCTTTATCTTCCTCTTGTATATTTATTTTTGTGATGCTAATAAGTGTGATGACATGACGTGGTGGGGGAAAAAATCGATTCTGTTCAGTATCGAGATATTTTGTACCATGATTTTGCGCATTCAATTATATCAATACTGTAGCGCAAAGTATTTCAATATTTAGGCTAATTATACTAATAATTATATTATTAGTATATTAATATACTAATAATTATATTATTAGTATAATATACTAATAATATATATTACCCACGGCAATGGATCTATGAGTAGCCGACGGATGTATTCCGTCAAAATGGCTGACAAGCGGCTAGGGGTCACGTGACTGGGAGATCCCTATATGCAGAGCAGTGGGTCGCGAGTTGAGAACCACTGCCTTAATGCATGAAAGTATTAAGATATTATAACAAAATTAACATCATGATTTTTTGTAAAGCTGCTTTGAAACAATGCCTACTATGCAAATACAAATAAAATTGACTTGTTTGCACAAAAGTATAATTATTTTTGTAATGTAAGAAACTAATGACACAAAATCAAAAAGATAATTGAACGAACTAATTCATGTTGTAAAATTCCCACATGGTTTTAATGTGTGAGTTCCAAAAAAGATTTTGAAATGTCCCTTGCTGCCAGATCAGTAGCATCACTGTACCTACATTTAAAGGTATTTGGAGCCTCTCCCTCTTTCTGCACTGAGAGAGATTGGTAGCCAGTGCCTGATCTGTGCTCATTGATCAAGCTTGAAACAGGGCCATTAGTATGCAGGTCCTGCCCCTAGACACAAACCAGGGGAGAAAGCGTCTGTGCGTAGCCGCTGCGGATGCTACCGCTGGTTCTATAGCACACACTATCCTCCAGAGCAACGAGTCTTTGCTAATGAAAGCTGACTGCACTTTCATATAAACGCTCACGCTCAACAGCTTTAAGCCTCTACAGACACACGCTGAAGCAGACAGTTATACACGCCCAGAGACTTAAATGCACACCAAATTGCTCTCCTCTCGATCTCTCTGACACATATGCATACACACATTAATCCACAGAAGGAGGGTAGAAAGAGACAGTTTGCCAGGCATAAGTGGAGGAAGCTATTCTACAGTTTTTGACAAAAAGGTTCAATTTCCTTCCATTTAATCTTTAACCCCGATATAGAAATGGGAGGCACTTTATCACCTTGCCTCTTTACTGCAATCAGATCAGCCACAATTAATGCTTATTGCCGACTGTCTGATAGAAACTTTTTTTGCTTGTCTTTCCTTCTTTCCTTTTTCTCTCTAACAGTTAAGGACAGCAGGATTCTCTGATTACACTAACCTTATCATTCTTTAAAGTTTAATCTTTAAACAGTTCGTCTTCTCCCTAGATCGATTTCAAATGCAAAATGGACGGCTTGAAACCGGTTGCCCCAATGACAACCTCACTGTGCCTGTAATTCATCCACAATGACAAGGAGGCAATCAAAGAGACAGATATACAAGCACAGCGAACAAGTGCACTTATCTAAGATAATGTGTGCACAGAAATTACACTAGATGCAAAGGCACGGAGTCTCAAGGAAAATGCAGTCATACAGACAGTCCTCATTTCTCACACCCTATTTTTTTTACAACACCAATACATGTCTGTTGAACCTCCTGTGAATGAATTATTAAATCACAAATGAAAAAAAATAATGTGTTATTTTTTCTTAAATAAAAAATAATGCATTTTAAAAGTGTTACACATGTTCAATGCAACAGCTAGTAAACATTTCAGTGGTTTTGTTTGTTGAATTCATGACAAAATGAAGGGTAAAATGTAAGTTTGCCTTGTTGTAATTTGTGGATGTAAATGTTTGATGCATAAATCTCCTAGTAAATTTGAAGACAAAAGAAATTAGCTTGTTTAGTCAAGGGACGGGTCAGTGAAGTACTTAATGATTCTTTTGAATCCATTCACCAAAAGATGTAAGTCACTGAAGTAAGTCAAAATCACCACAACTAATTATCATCAATAATGATTTTAATAATCATTTTTCATCATGATTATCATCAAGTTGAATTATTGAGCAATAAACTGCGGTAGATGTTTAGGTGTCATGGAACAGAAGTGTGAAGACAAAAGGCATCCAAACATAGGTAAGTAACTGGAAAGTAGTGATGGGACGGTTGATACCGGGGCTCTGATGCAGTTTTCAAAGCACTATTGTATCACACACCAATGCTTGTATCGAAATGAAAATACCACGTGATGATGTTTGAAGCTTCGAACGTCATGCAGTATTGGAAGGTCGGAACATCTGGTTTGAAAAAAATTGGCGCTTTGCGTATGTCCCTTGCTGTGTTCAAAAACACCCCCTATACCCTCATTCACTATTCCCTACATTACTCCACTTATAGTCCACTTGAAGGAGTTGATGAAAACAACAACTTTTTCTGCTCTGCGATGATTTGTTAGATATGGTGGAGAAAACTAGTCTGACCACCAGATGCCACTAAAATGCATTGTGTTAAAAGCTTTGAGTAATTAACCTTTTTTTTGCCATAATTTGATGAAAGCCTCAAACGTTTCAGAAAGTCTCGGTTTCTCATCACTACTGGAAAGTAGATTGTTGAGATGATACTGGCAGGGTAATGAATGCTCTTATCTGTTTGTAGACAGAGATAACAGTTGACTGGAAGGCTGGCTGGCTGGCTGGCTGGCTTGAAGACGAGATGAACACAGAAGACTGAAGAAGACATGACTTTCGAGCCACGACCGAACAGGAACATATTCACAGGTTGATCGCCGGGTAAGTTTTCAAAGATAAACAACGAGACCAGACACTTTGATGTGGAGGTTGACAGCTTAAATGGAGCTGATGAGGGTGAATGATGGCAGGTGTGGATGATTGTGAAGTGTGTGCAGGTGTGAGCCAGGAGGGATTATGGGAAATGTAGTGCGAGGTGACTGGTCTGGTGACTGAGGATTGTGACATTATAGGTAATGACAATCATGCTAAACTGATGTTGTCAAAAATAAAAACAATGACATATACAGTCATATAGAATCATGAGAATGAGTGTAAAGTAATCATCTGATGGTTTGGCTGCAACATCACACCCTGGATAAAAATGTCTTTTGAAGATCCACTGTAATGAACAATATGAATGAGGCACACAACTCAAGTAAAACCAATCAAGTAATAATGAAGAAAAACTAGTACTAATTTGCATGATTTTAATGTACCAAGCATGCTTGTTCTGTATTGTAATTGTGTAGCACATGGAAATATATAGCTTGGCTTTACACAGAGCAGTGTTGTTTTAGCATCAATGATAAACTATTATAGTTTTTGTTAACATTTTGAATTACATTTTATTTTTTTCACTTTATTTTAGTTAAACTTTTAGTATACACACCAAGCTCTCTGGGTGCTTCTCATTTCGTATTTGTGCATCCTCGTTTCCTTTCCTCGCGTCTCAGCTCCACCCCTTATAGGATGTGAGGGAAAGCTGCAAGGAAAGAAAAGGAGGACGGATGAATTGAAGGAAAGCTTTTTTATACATTGGAATACTTGATCACTCTAGCGTCACTTCACAGCGCCATCAGCAGCACTCAAATGATCTGCCCCTTATGTTGTTAAAGTTTGGTCATTTAAGAAATTCATAATAAATAATAATGAAGCAAGATACCCTGTTGAAATATGTAAGATGTGTGGTTTATTTAAACTGTAAAGGTAAAGTATAAATTAAAATTATTGTGACAGATGTGAAGGGGGAGGAGAATTTAAACTTTCGTCACGTTTGTCGATAAAACACTTCCGCAAATGATACACCCGTGAATCCTCTCTCATGACTCCTCAGGAAGCCTCCTTACTCCTCGATCCTCGCAGTGGAATTAGAGAATTGAGATGTCCTTCAAGATGGCTGGGCTCGATCGGTTTCCGGGTCTTAGGATGGAGGATGAAGGCCGGAGGAGCGAGGAAACGAGGAGGGATATTGAGAGGCACCCCCTGTCTCTCTCTCTCTTGAAACCTACACGGAAGTGAATTAAACTGTAATCGATTTTTCAGTTTTTTCTGCGCGTCAAAAAGCTGGCCGATGCCCATCTTTATGCAAATGAATCTGTTGAATGCGATGTGACTATCCAATAGAAGTAGAGCACATGGAGACGGAGGGAAGTCTCTCGAGGGTCCTTTGTTTTTAGACTGGCCGCTGGCTCAAAACCACATTTGGAAAAATGCTGCGTGTCAAAAAAGCTGGCCGATGCCCATCTTTATGATGCCCGACTATCCAATAGAAGTAGAGCACATGGAGACTGGGGGAAGTATCTCGCTGGTTCCATTTGTTCTAGACGTCCTACTACAAAAACCACACCCATAGTGGTAAACTTGAGGAACGCCCATCAACGTACAAATGAGGGGAGGCGTCGCAACACCACGCATCAGTCATGTCGCAAAAGTCGATCCGTACTGTAACTTTTATAGGCTACATTCTGTTTTTTGCTCCGTCAAAGAAAACAGAACAAACAGCAGAACCGCTGCGCCTCCGAGCAACACGTGTTTTGTTCCTAAAAATATCTGCATTTTTGACCGAATCAGACAAGTAAATGATTCAATTAGGCTACCCATTCATAAATACAGTCGTTTGCTAGGTTAAACGAATTAGGATTTATGAACGAATTGGTTGAATAAAGGATTCAACTCCCTCATTAAGATGGAGACTTGCCGCCACCTACTGGCGGTGTTAGTTTCATAGTTAAAAAGTTGACTTATTTCATTTATTTCGATCATTTCATATTTCTACATGAAATTTTTACATTTAAAACATTAATCTCAACATAATTTATGCAATTATAATTTGCTGTGTAAATCCATATACCATGTCTAAACAGCCTATGTGTCAACTAGTGATGCGCGGGTTGGCTTTTTTTCCAACCCGCGGGTCCCGCTTTTATGAAATTATTTGGCCCGCCCCAGCCCGCACCGCACCACTGTATCTATTTTTACAACCCGCCCCGCCCCGCACCCGCGACCGTTAAATAGACATACTACTAGGTATCGTAATGTAAATGAAAACAGCCTTTATTTCAGCCTGAAAGTGCTTGGGAACATCGCCCTGTAAACTGGCAACAAGAGGCGATTATGAATATGAATCATAAATCAGGTCATATTAATAAGATACTAATAAACATTTTCAACATTTACAAAGCAGAGTTTGTATTCATCTAATAGGCTAAACCATTTTTTATTTCTTAGACCCCCCACAAATATGTCTTGACATGCTGGAAGTGCCCGTTTTGTGGCGCTACTGTTTGTATATTTTTCACACGAGTTGCACTTCAGGTAGCCGATCTAGTTACTGTTGTCTCCTGCTGCAACTATTTCTGAGAACAGCTCCCAAAGACCCAAACATTAGATTTAGCAGCCTAACCTTATTTTTCTTTTCAATTTAATCAGGTAATTTCCCGACCTCAATTTCTCCCGCAACTCGTCTTCCATCTTCACTTTGTTTTATTTCTCCGTTGTTGTTGTTGTCGTGGCTGGCGGCGGGAGCTGCGGAGCTGCTTGGCGCGCCGCTTTCGTGACGTGTCACGTGACGCAAAGGTTTATGGACCTCACGCAAGTTGCTACGGCATTCGTATTGTAACCTTATCAAATAACCTAATAAAATACGAAAATAGATATTCCCAAATATATAATAGGCTGGAAATTGCAAGCAACATACATGGATTTAAAAAAAAACAATAATAATGACCCGCCCCAACCCGCCCCGCAAATAAAGTGACAATTTCTTTACCCGCCCCAACCCGACCCGCGGGTTACCCGCGGGGTCCGCGGGTTACGAGTCGGCCCGCGCATCACTAGTGTCAACCCAAAAATGGATTTTACTGATAGGCCTATACCGACTTCCTTTTATTTGGTCATAATAGCCATACTTTTGCATTCTGATTGAATTTGTTGACTAAATTTAAGAATCTGACATAAGAGGACAGATAGCTATGACAATGAATTTAAAAATAGGCTACTGTTTTCTCTTGCCTTTATTATTAGAGTTTTGATCTTCTCTCAACCGAGAGCATTATACACATCCTGCATTATATTGTATTATAATGACTATTTAATATTAGCCTACCACTAAACTTTGACTATAGGCATGTTGCATATTATTTGTTCTAGGAACCTCAAAGCATATTTAAATTTTTGTGTAATTTGTGCTACTCCATAATGATGTTTGTAGCGTAAGGAGGGCCCAAACATAAACTCAAGCCCAGAGGCCCTCAGCCCCCTACAATTTTGTTGCTTTTTGGAGTTTTCAAATTTAAAAACGTCTATAGATGTAGAGGCTACTCGTTCTGTGGTACCGTTGCTCTCACGGAACAGATAGATATGCTTATTTAACTTTTTAGTGTTAAATAAAAAGGACCGTCAGAAGAAATCTTGCAAGTGACAGTGCTTTCTCTCCGCCCATGCAATAGATGCACACCCTTGAATATGCGCGGATTTCTAGTGCATTTACTTCTTAGGTAATGGTTTAAACCATTAGAGAGGAGGCAAAAATCTGAATTTAAAATGGACTGAATAAAGCTCTCTACAAACTTGACGTGCGACGCCGCACTGACTGACATGTATGCGCATGAATCACTGTCACACGCACAAGCTCAGAGCAATATTGTAAGTTAATGCATGAGAATAAATTTTTTAACTAGCAGAATAATAATGCATCACTCAAGATACACATATAGTCTCACTTTTAGTTATGTCTTTTAACCATTATAGTATTTTGAAGGGCAAAAACATTAACTTTAACTATTGGCTTTACTTCTTCAAGTCAGCTGTCACTGTTATTAGTTTTATTACTGCCATAGCAATATTTATGATTTTTAATGATAATAACCCTGAGACAGAGGTATATTCAGTTTAATCACACCAGTGAAATACTATCAAGGTAGCATGAATACTACATCCATGTTCAATATACAAGGGCTAATAATAGGCCTATGTATATCTTCATTGTAAAAAGACAAAGGCAGCAGTGACCAACCAACCAATCAGATGGAACAAAATACCCTGCTATTATGGGTTCAACAGGCATGTGGGAAGAAGCAGATATTCACCTCACATCCCACATGCCCTGCCACCCTGGCATAATAGCTTTTACAAGAACAATATTGCCAAACATGACCTGCACATCATTGTGTCTGACCCACCTAACAGTGCAATTAAAGCAATTTCAACACACAAATGCTCCCATGAAAGACGGTATAAAAAAAATACCACGTCCAACATTGCTAATTCACTTTGCCTATCGCATGACAGAGAAATAATTACTAGCCCTGTTCTCACCTATGGGTATTTAAAAGACTTTGTTATTACTATTCACAGAGATCACATAGCGAAATGTTGTGGGATGCAGGAGGAGCGTTTATTTAAGTGCTGAGGCTTTTTAACACCTCTACAGAGACAGATTAACACGTGTTAAATGAACAAGGCTGCCGGTACACCCTGCTGCAAGAATAGAACCCCGAGGTTCCACTGCTGTTCAAATGTGTCTAATCTCACCTCCTTAACTGCTTACTTTACATGACGCTTTGCTCATTGACTTTAATTTATGTCTTGCATTTTTTATTTTATTTTCTGCTACTGCTTTGATTAATACAGCTTCATGCCTCTGAAAATGGGTCCCTGTGAAAAGAGAGAGATACTTGTTGAGGGAGATGGGAGGCCTGCCATCTGTAGATCCACTACATTTCCCTCTGGCTTTTTTTAAAAACCCTTCATGGTACAGTTCTTCTGAAAAGATTAAAGTCATTATAGCAAAATAAACCCCGACCGGGTGATCAAGATCTGACGTGGAGCAGATGACTGTATATTATCACACTTATCACACAACAACTGACCAAGTAAATAAATACTTTGAATTGATTTGTAATCATTTTAATTCTATAGCTTTAGCTGTAGAACATATACAAAAAAAAGTCAATCAATCAATAACTATACAGCTTGATGATGCCAGTTGCGTTTGTATGAAACAAAAGACAGTGATATGAAAGACATGAAAGTAGCCATTTCAGTTATTTTTTTCATTCCACTGCACTGTTTTTCCATTGTTTTCTATGGACATGTTTGCTGTATGTGCCGTTGCGTTCGCATGTATTGTCTCGCATGGCACGATGTCCATAATGTTTTTTCATTCCTCTACCCTTTGTCATTTTTAATGCAAAAATAAGTAATGTTTGGACAGCACCTTATGTAATGAGCAGTCTGATATGTAGTGTTGCAATAGACAACTGCAAATATTCTGACCACTGAACGTTGTGTTTGACCAATCAGAAATGTATTCCAGAGAGCCGTGTGATTAAAAATTGTTAATAAAGACACATATGCTTTTAATAATTTGAAACATTCTCAACCTCTCAATTCAAGAGATATGTATTAATCCAGGCTTGTTGCCATTTGAATTACTCGGTGGTTAAGAAAAGCATGATTTTATGATAATGCTTTGTGTTGAGAAAAAATAGAAGAGAAAAAAAAGGCATACAAGACATTCTTCAAGTATTACAGATCCATGCACTGTAAAGATACAATGAGCCGACAAACTGGACAGAATAAAATCAAGCTGAAGAGTTTTAGACCACTGCGTATGGACTAGAAAGTCATGCCCTGAAGTGTGTGTCTAGGGCCATAAATAGATAAAACAACCACCCAGAGACAAATTTGTTGCAACATCCATTTCAGACTTTGCAAGGGACACATGGGATACATGTTCAAAATGAAAAGGAAGCCTGGTTGAATGTTAAGTAACCAAACAAGATATACTTCAGATTAAATCTTAAAGGCAGATGTAACGGTTTGATGAGGAACTGCATGAAAGAAAAAAAGTGCCTCTGAACATTTAGAGGCACTAAATAGTAGTAGTATCCTCCAATGCACTGTGCTAAGGGACTCTACTTACTTTTCTGTTGTTTTGCTCTAGTTATTTTGAATGCACCGCTGCAGAATCAAACTGTACCATGCCATGTGTTTCTTGTGTTTTCAAGAATTGTGGCAAAAAGATGTGACAGAGTAATCAAAGCCTGTGCTATTAAAATGGGTTAATGGGCAAGAGGCTTGCTGCAGGATTATGTGAGAAAAATATTTGGGTTGATTTTTCTTTTCTCCAAAGGAACAAGTTCACAGCTGTGAAATAGAAAAATACAAAAAAGGTCAAATTCATGTCAGTGCAATGGGCTTTTTTTCTGCTATAATAGTTTCAATACTGATTTGACAGGTGTGTTGACAGCTGTAGTCGATGATAAGAAAATGCTCCTTCAAATCCAGTCCTCTTCTCAAATACTTCACTAGGTTTTCCAAGAACAGATAAGGACAATTCAACCCACTCAAACTTACTATTGTGTGCGTTCACAATGTCTGTTACAATGACATTAAGGAACACACTGTTAATATCAATTTAGCTGAAGTTGTTCTCCAACTGCTGCTTGTCCTAAATGTCATGCCGCCTTTGATAAAATTTATTAATATTATGTACAGAACATTCTGCCCATAATGTTTGCCAAATAAGCATAAAACAATGCTGGGTAGGTTGCTGCTTTTCATGTCCCACGTTCCCATTGAAGGCTGAATGAAAGAGGTTGTTCACAGAGAAAAGAAAATGCATCTTAAATTCTTTATCAATTTGACACACACAAGCGAACTGGGAGTTGGATCTGTGCTGGCTCACCACAGCGCTGAAATGACAACTCTCCATAACACCGTGTAAGATGCCCTCGCTTAACACATTGTGTGTTTACATCCATCCCTTCAGCTCGACTCCCACTGACAGCTGACAGCGGCACAATGAACGTGCCGCATTAGAAAGCATACTATGTACTGCAGCTGTAGCATATTCCCTCTTCTTTTTCAGACTCTCTAAAATGTTATCTCTCCTGCAATGAGGCCAGGTGGACCGCTGACTTGTCTATTTTAATGGAGAGGAGAAAGCTTATTTCCGTGCCTGTATTGCAAGGATGGATTTTTATGATAGCATCAGTGATGTGGGAATGTCTTTTGGCACTCATTTCATACTGTGATGATGAGGTTCATCAAGGCATGCCAGGAAGTCAGAAGCATTATAAAAGACAGGTCACTGCGGTCTATGCTAAATTAATACTTCCCACAAAATTTTTTTGTACAGAAATACCTGTATAAAAAAAATGTGTCCTTCCATACGAAATGAACCTAGTAAAGTTAAAGTTTTGGTGCATGCTTTATAACCCTTTTGTCATCACATAAACAATAAAAAGCTGGTCATATCATCTCTTCTCCCTCCGAAGAACAATCTAGCAGTACAGTTATTAAGAACAAAAGACAGGAAAAGAGCATGAATGACCTTTATGTGTTATATTTTCGAAGATGAAGTGTCAGAGATAAATGCTTCAGCCTTGGTCTTTAAAGAATTACAAAGGTTTCAGCAGGAACTATGAGCAACTCTGAATCAATGGCAATGACATACAGAGGACAAAAGAAAAAGAAAGCTTCTCCAGCCACTTCGGTCCTGTCAGTAAGGCCCGTTCATGTGGAAAGCATCCTGCTCCAAATTTCTCTAGAGAAACATAATAAGAAAACATCATCTGTGATAACTCAGAAGGCCCACTAGTCCTGCCATTCACCCAAATGTGTTCTACAGATGGTGTCTATATTCACTGACTGGGGGGGGGGGGGGGGGGGGTCTTCGGACATGAAGGATCATGTCACAAGTCAAGTCACCTTCATTATAAAGCACTTTTAACAGTATGGATTGTTTCAAAGAAGCTTTGTTATAATAGAAATTACCGTAACAGATTGTTTAGCCTTTACAACAGCATTAGGATAAAGTTACTGTCCAACTAGTTAGTTTTGATTGATTCACTTCCGTTGCGAAGATCATTAGTTATTAACTTAGGGGCCGCTAACACGACACCGTTCTAACAGAAAAACTCTTAACGCGCTCCGGCCGCCCATCCGCAAAAAACAGTGCACAAGACACTGAAGACTGGAGTAATGGCTGCTGAAAATACAGCCTTGCCATCATAGGAATAAGTCACTTTTTGTATTGTAATAATATTTTACAATATTACTAGTTTCACTGTATTTGTGATCAAATAAGTGCAGCTTTGGTGTGTCATGAAATGGCAAGACGCAGACAGGTAAAGTAAACACAAAGGTTTATTCAAAGAGCACAGGATCGATTAGTTTGCAGATAGGATGAAAACTGATGGTAATGGAAGTCTGACAGAGTCTCTTATCTGAATACAGGAATAAGTGATGATCCGAAGAGAGAGAGAGAGAGAGAGAGAGAGAGAGAGAGAGAGAGAGAGAGAGAAGACCAGACTGGAAGGTGGACCAGGCGAGACGAGGAACCAGGGAGACTGGACGAAGATCAGATGAAGGACAGGTAAGTAGACAAGCGGGTTGCATACGATTCAGGTTCTTGATAGAGAGTCGGGTAAGTCGGTGTAGCAACGACGAGACCGGACAGAGAACTGGTGAAGCTGCTGAACATAAGTAGTGCTAGTGATCATGGGTGCAGAGTGAAAACAGGTGGTGAAGGCAGGTGCAGATAATCAGTATTCAGGGGAAAGTGAATGAGTGGGTGGAGTGAGGATGCCTGGTGCTGACGAGGGTGGATCCGTGACATGGTGAGCATTAGAGATTATTTGTTATGAACAGGCAGAGGTGAGGGAAGGAAGAAAAGAGCATTTGTGGAAAACAAACCCAATATGCCTTATGACAACAGGAATTAACGTGAGTCCTTAAAGAGGATGAAGAACGGCTGACACTAAGAAGGTTGATTGACTGGTTAACCAGCTGTAAATCACATTCATTAACACACAGGACCTCAGGGATCCTTGTAGGCTTCTGCCGTGCAAATACAACCTGGTCAGTCAACAGACTGAGAAGGGACACAACCCTTCAATGGAAGAATTAACTGGTGTCCCATTCTCTGAGTTGAACAGTCACACAGATGGTTGAGTGTGTCATAGCACAATAAGTTATAGTATTGTTACTGTATGCTAAATATGGTTTTCCCCACACTGTAAACCCTAATAAGTTGAGACTACTCAAATGATTTGAGGAAAGTGGTTGCGTAAGTTTTTTTGAGTAATGGGAAAATTCAAACTTAATTGAGTTGACCTAATGTGGTCTTCTCATTGAATTAACTTAAATGTTTAAGTAAAGATAACTTAAAAGGCAAATGGAGTAAACTCAAATTTTCCAGGTTATATTTTGTTGTTTACTTATTATTAAATACATTTTAAATAAATTATAAATCATTAAACCAAGTTTTGTTTTTCACAACAGCTTTATTAGGCTTACATTACATATCTTAACTTCTATAATGCATACTGACTGAACATTGTATATTAACATTTAATCAGTAAAAAATACAATTACAATACTTGCAGTAAATTAAATCAATTGATTAAAAATTTTAATTGAAAAGTGAAATTGACCAGATCAGAACAATTGACCAGAACAATTAAAAACACAGTGTAATGAACAACAACAGACATTGTCTGTTATTGTAAATATTGTCATCTACTTATCTTTCACCCTTTGTAATAGTTGTGTGTGTCCCTCAGTTGTCCTCGGTGTCAATAGATAGATCTCAACATCATACAGTCACTTTTAGAATGGGTTCAAAATTTCAAAATATGCTGGAAAACCAAAAAATGTGTCAGTACTGCAGGCTAACATCAGCGAGATCTCATCCTGGGTAAACTGCCACTGTTGGTCCAAAGGGTCTCATTGCCGCAGTCCTTTAGATGAATGGTTGGGGCAGGGATCGAAGGATCCTGTGATAAAAAAATAAATAAAAATTAAGACGCATTTTCTTTTAATACATCGTACAGTACTCATTGTTTAAGCACAGGTTAGAGTGATATAATAATAAAAATGTAACAATACAAAGGAATGTTGCTAGTTGGACAGCAACAAGAATGGAAATAATCAAAGCAAGTCAAAGTGCTTTCTTGCCGTTTCAGTAACTAAATAAAATACAAGATAACTTGGGAAACTGAATTGTATTCAAACAAAAACTCTTTCTGTGTGCTTTACCTTATTGATGACTCAGATCTTTGAAGAGCAGCAGTAGCCTATTCGTGAAGAATGGCAGCGTTTACCACCTGGCCTAAAAACAATCATATATATATACACAGTAAATTACATCATAATAAAACTAAGTACATGGTAGATTTCTACACTTACTAGAACATTGAAACAAACAAAAGGAGTGAAATTTACACTGCACTTCAACAATTATGATATCATTTTAAGTATGTTGCTAAAAAACTTGTTTGCCTCACATGAATCAAGTCAGCTGCAGTTCTTCCTTCAGTGAGTTACTGTTTCTGAAGCCTCTGAGGACAGTTGAGAAGAAAGTGTCTGCTGATTTGTCAAAGGAGAATACGTTAACAACTCAAACATAAACGCACTCAATTTAAATCAACAACACTCAATCTTATGTTTTTGTTAAATACTCTATTTAAAAAGGTTTTATGAAAAAGTTTTTATTTGCACTTACCTTCGTCTGATATAAATGTCTGGAAAGGAAAAACAGGACGCTGTCAGTGCACGCAGTAACTGAAGGCAATGGGCTAAAATACAGTTCAGAAAAAAATATGACATTGAAAAACTTTGCCGTTGTGTTATGGTAAACATTATACAATGATTTTATTAATTCACACTTACCTTAGTCTGATGTAAATCTCACAGAAAATACCGAGCGCTGTCAGCGCGCAAGATTTGAATGGAGCAGGGGCGGGAATAAACGGCTCGAAAACAACGTCGGGCTAGAAAATACAGTTTAAAAAAACTGTTACAACATTGAACAAATTGTGATGTTATGTTCTGGCAAACATGTTATTTAAAATAGTTTTATGAATTCACACTTACCATACGTTTTCTCAGCCTCAGAAAATACCGGACGCTCTGCGCGCGCAAGAAGAACTACAGTGAGTCAGGGGCTGCTGCGGGGGAGGGGGGAGAACAGGCTCGAGAGTCGAGACTCGAGACAGTCGTCGATTAAAAAAAGATTCCATTTACAGGCGTCAGGAATTGAAAGTCTTGATCCAAATGCGAGGCCTGAAATGTCTGTACGTGATGGACAGGACCGATTTAACCCCTAAATGACTGTTTTATGCAGTGTCAGTCAGTCCCTCTGGCCTGCATCAACAAATTCACGATGAACAAAAAAAATACTGCCTTGTGTATCGACCAATCAGCGTGTTGTCAAGGCAGAATTTCAGGCACGGCCAATCATATTAAACCGACACATAGTGAATCATTTAAATAACTTGAAATTTTGAGTTCATAACACTTAAAATCTTAATCTGAAAGACTGTTGCTGCCAAATGAGTACATTAAACACAACTGTTTCATTTTTGATGCAAAAACTTGCTATTGTAAGTAATGTTAAGTTATGATAACTTGATTTCTTTATTAATGATAACATTGGGGTTTACAGTGCATGTAGTGAGAGAACGAGAGAGGGAGAGAACCAATGGAGGCGGTAAACAGCTGTCAATGCTTACTCTGTGGGTCTAATGAAGGCTGGACACTGAAATATGCACAAAAAAGAGACTAGGGATGTGCAAGACTAACCGAGTTGATTAAACGATACTGCTGCTGCTACTCGACTTGGAAATACTAGTCGATTACTTTTTTTTTCACATTTAATGCTTTGCTTTATATTTTTTACAAAGACTGTTTAAATGTTAGGCCTATATTATTTTGAAAATTGTGTATCTGCAGACTGCAGCAGAAAACTAAATAATTTCATTATTTTACCTCAGATTTCGCTTGGTTTCATTTTCTCTCTGTAACACCCATGGCGGGTTCAGAAAAATGTCAAAGGAAGATGAGCAAGGTTATTTAGTATTAAGTATTTTGAGTATTTTGACAGGCTACACAAAACTTTTCAGTTTTCTTTGTATGTCATGTCAAACTATACAATCAAGCTAGCTTATAGACTTGTTATACTACCAGTTACGAGGGACAATACGGTATAAATTTTAATATCGTATTAATATCCTAACGAAGAAACCAATTCAGAACGATGATCAAAACAGATGGAATAGAGTCCATCAGCACCCCCAAAACTTCACGTCATTTCCTCTCCTGGGTTGACATTTCATTCAGTAAACGTTAGCCAGTTTTTATTTATATGCTATTTATTGTTTGATGATCGTGTTCATTTACTAGTCGCCTAGTCGATTGCACGGTAAACGTAACGGTAGTCATTGTGCACATCCCTAAGCAGAGTCCCATCTATCCTCTGACAAAATAAATTAATTCATCCCCAGCTGGAAAGTAAGTAAATGAAATGAGCCAACTTCCTTTAATTTCATTCACAATTCTTCATGCCTAGTCTGTCAAACGTACCAGGTGTCTATTGATAAAGCAATGTCTTGGAATCACTACTTTAAAAGTCAAAATTGATGATTAGCAAACACCCTTTTTCATATCTGCATATTTCATTAACATAAGCAGATGGCATTAGCAGACACGCAAAAGGAAGACCTTCAACTGCACTTGTTAAATGACAGCACCTCAAGTGAGAACCGATTGTTAAGATTTATTCAAATGTCCTTGACAATCGAAAGAATGTCAGACTGATGGTTGAGAGCCAGTGGGTGACAAAAACAAACAGCGGCTCGGAATGTGGCTTTCGGTCATCTCACAGGCTCCAGTGTCGCTCAACCGTGTTCAAATACCGCTGTGGGCCTACGGAGACACACAGACTGATAGGAGAAGAGATAGAGAGTGACACATAATGTGTATGGCATATTCATCATGCCAGAGTCCCATCCATCTCTGCCCATATCCCCCCGTCGAGTGCGAATAAGTGACTTTGCTAAAAATAGACCGCTCGAGAAATAACAATCTGAAACTACAATGAAACAACAGCCACCTTAGTCACTGTCTATTCACCGGGATGATTTGTCTCACTTCCAGCTGCTAGGCCTCAAACATATCAGAAGCGGCCAAAGTCCTTTTTCCTGCTGACTCAGAAATATATCTCATTATTTACTTGCTTCAGGTTACGAGGAGACTAGAGGCTTCAGTTTGAATATTCCTTGTGATGCTGCTGGTTGCTGATGTACACAAGCTGACAAAAGCATTCCTGAACTTAATACATTACACTTGCTTTTTAAAAGGGGGAAAAATATCAAATTTAGCTGCAGACTTCTGAAATAACAGCAGACAGTATGCTATATGTATAAACTATTTGGATACTTAAAAAAACACACATACACAAAATGGGGTCCAGAATGATTGTGGATTTTAAAATGCAAAAAATGAAAATGAAATTTAAGCTGTATTGGATCAGACAAAAAAAAGGGGCAACATCGTGTGCATCTTCACCAGCCTCGCCTCACACAAATCAAATCCAGCACTTGACATGCAGAGCCTGGTCTTTGAAATCCCCAGCCTCGATTCGCTTCTTCTCTGTAATTCCCATTAACATTGCAGTGAGTAATGAGTCTTAGAAGATTAAACATCTTTATCCCCCCTCACACTCACAGAAGAGTAATTATCTGAGCAGTACAGTGATACGTTATCTTCAGCAATGACAAGAAAACAAATAAGCCCATGTACGGTTGTGCAGTCGCACACGCAGACGGGAGATATTGGCGAATGGTCTCTCGCTCGTTTCTGAATGGACTTCCCCTGGAATCATCTGGGACCTGGTGACCGGAAAAAGTGTCTCGTCGAGCCTTCTGAAGGATCGCTTCGGCCGGAACCCGGCAGTATCTAATGAATTCATTAAGGAGTTAGGACTGTGGATGTAAAACTCTATGCATACGGGGATCTGTGCACTTTAAATCATTTACTCACAAAAGAAAACGGATAGATGGGAATAACTGTTATTAACAGTACTTTGCAGATGCAAGAACCTAACAATCGATCTGGCAGACCAATCTCTCACCATTTCAGCTGTCAATAATATTACACTGTTATTGGACCATGATTTGAGAAGCTGATCTGAATTCAAGCCTTTTTCATCCTGCGGCTACCATGAGGCTATAAAATCTATTTTAGTTGTGTCTGGGTAAACAAGGAAATGGAGGGAAAGAGAAAGGGCAGCTTTAATTTTAAATCAGCTTGCTCTTAGCCTTGTGCTATTTTTCAACAGGCAAAAAAGGTTTTTGAGGATGCTTGGATAATGGATTTTACTTTTATGCTTCCACTATCAAACTGTTTTGGAGCATTGGTCATTTCTAAATATATTTTGTCCATTTTTCTTGGTTACCTTTCTTCAGCAGAGTTTGTCTCAGGATGTGTAGTGACAACAAAGACTCATGATCTTGACGCACACACTTTCATTCAATGCAGGGCTTTCAAGATATACATTTATCAGTATGTGTGTTGCCTGCGAACCCATGACCTTGGTACTGCCAACACCATACTCTATTAGTTGAGCTGTGGAAACACACATTGCATAATTAAAATGTGTTATGTGATTATTTTGTGCTGTTTTCTTGTCTATGTATTTTAATTAAGTCTGGGCATCCTGAACTTAACTGCATAAAAATAATGAGAGAAAGCAACACAATTTCAGTAATAGCCTACTTACCCTAAATTTCCCTTTAAAATGTAATTTAATTTTTATGTTACTTTGTTATATATACCATGAATATTTTAGGGAAAAAGCAAGCATGAAGGTCCACCCGTAATCCCTAAACACAACTGTCAGTGGGGTGTAAGCAGACCACACAAAAACATACAAATGAGATTTAAGCCACCAATTTGCCAAATTGTGTAAAGTTACAAATTGAGAGTTTTGCATTTTGTACATTATTCACATCATCATAATAAATCACTATTTTGCATTCCACATCCTCTTGTGTCCTCACATTATTGTGTCCCCAACCTCTGGTCCACTCAACAGAATGGCTTCCATTTTGACTAAAACAAAGACACCTTTCCTACTGCCTTTAAAAGTAGTTTCTAAATCTTTTCCCCACTCTGCAACCTTAACACACTATCTACATTTGCATCTCTGAAATGGAAACGCTCTCGCTTCTCTCTTTCCTCCTGCATGTGTTCCTTTCCCAGCTTTCTTTACAAAGAGCTGGCATCTCAGCTGGAGCTTTCCTCCACGCATACAGTCTGATGCTCCTGCAGGGAAGGAGAATTCTTCTTTCTGCCGCCTCACAGAGGAGCCACATCAAATGGCAAACACCACCACAGGCTGCCTCAGCTTCAGAAAGAGAGAGATATAGAGCAAGAAAGAGAGAGAGAGTGTGAGATAGAGGGAGAAAGGGAGTGGGAAGCATGTTGTTGTGATAAACTGTGCCCCAGCGCCAGCTTGTTTCTGCTAACTTGTGTATGTGCACTATAGAGATATGTGAAAATAGATGCACATGGTTTAGCACTGGAAAGGTATGTGTGACCTGCTCCATCATTTTGAGACCCAGAAACACATTTGAGTTTTATGCACTGAATAGTCAATTCTTTCTAATTGTTTCTCCAATATGTTTTTGAAATAGTACCATTTAAATCTAAAGATTACAATCAATTTTTATATATTTTTAGCAGAATTAGATTTATGCAAACAAACATTAAAAAATCAGCAAAAATTAAAAACAAACAGCATTTAAAATCTAAAGATCGCAAACCATTTTCAGACATTTGTTTTTGTTGAGAGAATTAGATTTTTTTTTTTTAAATCATGAAATAACCAAGACTAGTGTTGTCATGATACTGGAATTTCTAACTTTGATACAATACCTTGAAAAAAAAAATTTGTATTTGATGTAATTTACAATTCTATCAGGAAAAATTAAGCCATTAAGGGCCCAAGCACAAAGAAGGCACGATAAGCCATGCCATCATAGTAGCATCAGACCAACTGCAACAATGAGCAATTACAGACATATTAAGTTCATTTCAGACAAAATGGCTGAAAAATCATACACAGTCACTAGTAATTTGATTTAATGGTTTATCACTTTCAACCAATAGATGGCTTGGTGACAAAATTCATGTGGTGCGGTCAGAGTAAGGCGACAATGACACATACATAGTTTGGTGTCAATATGCTAAGCATTGCAGAGAAACAGCCTAAGAGTTGTTTTGGCTTCATGCCATTCATTTTGTTAATGCGTATACGAAAACAGTATCATCTATCGACACAAAATCCATTAATTTTTGCCAGCATGGTCTGAAGATGATATGATTCAATTTAGGTGAAAATCGGACAAACGGTCTAGGAGGAGATAAAAAAAGTAGGTTTTTCAAAAAAAATCTAAATGGCAGACAGGAAGTTCGGCTGACTATGCCAAGATTGGCATCTATGTTTTCGGCATTACCAAGGAATCTATTAAGACCAGTTTCTTTACAATAAGCTAATTTCATCAAAAGCTATTAGAACTTTTGGAAATTCCATTATAACTTTTGACCACATGGCGACGCTGCCCCAAAACGTTTTGAGTAACTTCAGGGCATAGTGCCGAAGACACAAACCAAGTGTTGTAACGATATGCCAATGGGTTTGTAAAAAAGATAGAATTTTATGACAAAATTCAAAATGGCCGACATGGGAAAATTTTGGCATTGTTCAATTTGGCATGCTGCACCGAATCTAAAAAGACCAGTTTTGTGATTTTTGGCCACACTGTTCAGACGTTATAAGTAAAAAGAGCCATTTTTCATATCTCCTGACCACTAGATGGCACTGCACCGATACGGATCAGGTAGCCTCAGGTCATGTTTGTCATAACACAAACCAAGTTTGGTCAGAATACGCTGAAGTATTGCAGAGATACAGCCTCACGGCCATTTGGTCATGCTCTTTCGTTTGTGCGTTATTCGAGAACAGTTTGACGAATCAACTTGAGTTCCATAACTTTTTGTTGGCATGGTCTTCTAGGAGGAGTTCGAAAAAGTAGGTTGACATAGGGTAAATTTGTCTTGAGCCAAGGATTCAGAGGAAAACATAATTTTGTTTCTAGTCTTTACGGTTAAAATGTTATTAGCAGAAACGTAAGTGCAACTTTGGACAGTTGGTGGCGCTAGAGTTATTGAGTTAGAGACTCCAAAATTGCTGTGGTTGATATTCAGACTGTCTTCCATCTGTGTGGCAAATTTAATAACTTTCCCGCAGCAGTTCTATGGGCTTCCATAGACTTCCAGAGCGGAAGAATAATAAAAATAATAGGAAAGTCAAAGGATACAATAGGTGCCCACGCATATACACTCACCTAAAGGATTATTAGGAACACCTATTCAATTTCTCATTAATGCAATTATCTAATCAACCAATCACATGACAGTTGCTTCAATGCATTTAGGGGTGTGGTCCTGGTCAAGACAATCTCCTGAACTCCAAACTGAATGTCAGAATGGGAAAGAAAGGTGATTTAAGCAATTTTGAGCGTGGCATGGTTGTTGGTGCCAGACGGGCCGGTCTGAGTATTTCACAATCTGCTCAGTTACTGGGATTTTCACGCACAACCATTTCTAGGGTTTACAAAGAATGGTGTGAAAAGGGTAAAACATCCAGTATGCGGCAGTCCTGTGGGCGAAAATGCCTTGTTGATGCTAGAGGTCAGAGGAGAATGGGCCGACTGATTCAAGATGATAGAAGAGCAACTTTGACTGAAATAACCACTCGTTACAACTGAGGTATGCAGCAAAGCATTTGTGAAGCCACAACACGCACAACCTTGAGGCGGATGGGCTACAACAGCAGAAGACCTCACCGGGTACCACTCATCTCCACTACAAATAGGAAAAAAAGGCTACAATTTGCAAGAGCTCACCAAAATTGGACAGTTGAAGACTGTAAAAATGTTGCCTGGTCTGATGAGTCTCGATTTCTGTTGAGACATTCAGATGGTAGAGTCAGAATTTGGTGTAAACAGAATGAGAACATGGATCCATCATGCCTTGTTACCACTGTGCAGGCTGCTGGTGGTGGTGTAATGGTGTGGGGGATGTTTTCTTGGCACACTTTAGGCCCCTTAGTGCCAATTGGGCATCGTTTAAATTCCACGGCCTACCTGAGCATTGTTTCTGACCATGTCCATCCCTTTATGGCCACCATGTACCCATCCTCTGATGGCTACTTCCAGCAGGATAATGCACCATGTCACAAAGCTCGAATAATTTCAAATTGGTTTCTTGAACATGACAATGAGTTCACTGTACTAAAATGGCCCCCACAGTCACCAGATCTCAACCCAATAGAGCATCTTTGGGATGTGGTGGAACGGGAGCTTCGTGCCCTGGATGTGCATCCCACAAATCTCCATCAACTGCAAGATGCTATCCTATCAATATGGGCCAACATTTCTAAAGAATGCTTTCAGCACCTTGTTGAATCAATGCCACGTAGAATTAAGGCAGTTCTGAAGGCGAAAGGGGGTCAAACACAGTATTAGTATGGTGTTCCTAATAATCCTTTAGGTGAGTGTATATACAGTATATATATATATATATATATATATTTACTAGAACCATCCCTAATTGCTGTGTGCATAATTTGTTGAAGATTGAACTAATGGCCAATAGGAGAAGTTAAAAAAGTAGGATTTTAAGAACATTGTAAATGATGGAATATACTTGTAGGCCTTAAGTCAATGATTCAGGGAAAAAAAAGAATATAATTTTGTTCCTAACCCTTAGGGTTTCAAAGTTATTATTCAAAAAAGTGGTGTATGATTGGGGCCATCCTGCCAAGTATGGGGTCTCTGCGATTTACGGTCTCTGGCGACCATTTACTTTTAGGTCATCAGAAGAAGGAGAAGGATAAGGAGGAGAATGAGAATGATAATGAGAAGGAAATGGAAATGGAGAAGAAGAGGAAGATGATGATCAACAATACAAACACAATAGGGTTCCAGTACCTTTGGTGTTTGGACCCATAGATATATACATAGATTCCTCCGCCATGCATCTGCAACCTAGTTATTCACATGTATGAATATCTATATCTATATCTGCAATAGTCTTTAGCAGATGATTTTTACAGCATTTAGTTTATCATTAATGTGATAATTATGCATATGGATATTGCATATTGAGTTACACAAACCAACATTCTCACCTCTGAAAAGGTTATCCTCTATCCATCTGAAATGTATAGCTCGGTGGTTTTTACAGCCATAGGCTGCATAGTGCTGTGGCATTTTCATTGAAAATTCATTGATTTGTTAGTGTGGGTGATGAACAGCATGAATGTGGTTTCTACATACATATCGATGCTTGGACCCCTAATAAACCCATTCGGGGTTTTTTAAAGCGGAAAACTGCAGGGAAGCCTTTTTTTATATAAAAATTTCCCATTAGAAATTCAAGTGAAATTATGTAATTACATGTCCACAAAAATGCTGTAAATTGTGCAAGCTTGAAAGTAAACTGTAACTGGAGCATGTAGCGTTCTAAATTCAAGTTAAACTCAAATTCAGATATTTCAAATATTTCAGTATCAATATATAAAAACATATTTAAAAAATGCTATTTTTGATCAAGACAGCAAAAACTAAAGTAAAATTACAATGCATTTATAATACAATATGTTTAACCACATTAAATAATGTCAAAATGACATTTTTTGTATGTGAATGTTATAATTAAAGTGACAATCTGAAAGCTAAAAAATAAACTGTTTGCTCATCGCATTTCTTCTAAACGACAGAGTGTATCACAAAGTATGTGCTCCATCAATTTTGGCTTTGTTATCTTATGTCAGCTGGAGAAACTACTTCTACAAAGATACGCCTGACATTTCTGGATATTAGTAGACCTGCCAAAAGAAGTTTGTCATACACAGACAATATAGCTGGCAGAGCAAACCACCCTGTGTGTTTTACACTTCTGACCTGAAAACGCTGGTGTAATTAGCCAGCAGCATCAAAGACTCATCTTAAATAGATGGAGCAGCATAGTGAAGCCTGCCGCCTGATTCCTGTCATCCAACAGCACTGCACGTGTCAAAGAGGTCTCTTTATTGGCAGATACACGTGTCAGAAGAAGAAACCACAAGCTCATAATGATAATTACCCCCTTTCACTGTGCCACATGTCTCCTTTTCTAAGTGCCAGAGCTATGTTCTTCCCACTTACAGTACACTGCCTCGAGATAAGAACAGAGTAAACTGAGGTAAGACCAGCATGAAGGATAGCGGAGGGCCGGAGCCAAACACTATGGCTAATTAATGAAGGTATATGCACTCACTGCTCAACATGATGTTTGCCCATCCAGTGTTAATAAGCTCTGAAAGAAGGACATCTGCCCTAGATTCACTGGGACTATAAGAGGCAAGTAGTTTTTATTTTTTTTACTTTTAAAGACTTGTTCACAATAAGATCAATAACATTAATTAAAAAAAATATACATCGTTTTACATGCTCAAAAACATAACGAAAATATTCCAACTCAAAATGATAGATGAATTATAAAGTCTATCGTTGTTGTTGATTTGGCTCTATATCACTTGGCCATGGTTTTTGGTGAGACATTTGTTCAAAATTCACAATTTTTTCCTGGCTATTTTAGATTGACCCCTGGGAGTTCATGAAATAGACTACTAGATTTTATAGAATATACATTTTGTTTACTCTCTTTCAGAAAATAATATGCCAAACTGAATGTTATGTGTTACTGCTTGCATTACTCTTACATGCTTCTCTTCATTCTGGATGCTGTGCTCTACTACACAGAAGTTGGCTGAGTTGGCTGTGTTTCCACACTGTTCTATGCCCGGCAAACAAACGGCCAAGCTCATAGTCGACATTAATAAGACACTGAGGGATTTTTTTGTCGTCAGTCAGTCATATGCACTGAAACTAACATATACTAAGATTGTAAAAAAATATATGAGTGCACACATACACACACAGCTAGAACAGCAATAGAAATGCCTCTGGTAAAGAAGTCTTCAGTATTTAGGCCTGTTTCAAACCATACTGTCATGAACTGCTCCGAGACTTTAGGTTGAAGATCCAAATGCAGCTTTATTGAGGGTAATCTATAATCGTAATCCATAAAACAGGAATAAGGTCAAAACCACAGGCTAACAGTGAAGTCCAGGGAGACAGGCAGAAGATCGAAACCAAGACACAGGGAACCATGATAACGAAAGAATGACAAACTGGTGGAAGTAATCAGCACTTGATGAGTCTAGGCAAAGGGTGATGGGAAATATTGTTCATGAAACGGTAAAGGAGAAAGGAGGAGTGCCCTGTGGTGATTATCATAGGCACTCCAGCTGACAGATGTGACATAGCTCAGCTAGTGACCCTCGAGGACCATCACAGAGTAATTATTGAGTCCATAACAATAAAGTCAATTAGAGCGAAATCTGGGAAGTCCGTAAGATTTGCGAAGTCCAAGAAGTCACTGGTGTGGTCCTCAAGTGATCGGTTCTCTTGATGAAGTCTGATGAGTCTTATTGCTGGATCCATGTTTGGTAAAGTCTTCTGCCACGTACTGCTCAGAGACACAAAGGCTCCAAGTGCAGCATTTATTAAAGATCAATCCAAAGATTAAATCTAATAAACAGGCAAGAGGTCATAAACACAGGATAAACAGTCCAAACATAAACCAGGATAATACTCAGAAATGCAGTGTGCTCTGCAGTGTGAAATGCAAGAGCAGGGATGCGCTGGCCCACGTCTGGCCCCACTGCCCACTCTATGCCTTTCCCCCTATCTCGCTCCTGCCTCAGGTATTGGAAACGAATCAGGGAAAACGGATGCTCAGTGCTACTTGTGGCTCCGCTCTGGAAAAACCAGGCTTGGTTCCCAGTTCTGATGCAGCTGACAACCACTGCCCCATGGCCAATACCGATGAGGAAAGACCTCCTCTCTCAAGCCAAGGGCTCGATTTGTCATCCTCGCCCGGAGCTGTGGTCCCTACATGCATGGGCCATCAACGGGTACCCGGTAACCTCCCGGAGGGAGTGTTAAGCACGATCATGCAGGCTAGAGCCCCGTCTACTAGACGACTCTATTCCTCAAAATGGTCTGTGTTTTTGGCTGGTGCAAAGCTCGGGGCTTTTCACCCCTAGACTGTGGGGTTACGGAAGTTCTCTCCTTCCTTCAAGAGCTACTGGATAAGGGCAGAACCCCATCCACACTCAAGGTTTATGTGGCGGCCATAGCAGCGTTTACTAAACCAGCGACTGGCCAGTCACTGGGGAAGAACTATCTGGTCATCTGCTTCCTTAAGGGAGCTAAGAGGCTGAATCCTCCCAGACCCCCTTCAGTCCCCATGTGGGACCTTTCTACGGTTTTGGAAGCTATGAAAGGTGCCCCGTTCGAGCCAATCCATTTATCAGACAGTGTTTCTTATGGCTCTTGCTTCAGTGAAGCGCATAGGGGATTTACAAGCGCTCTCAGTAAGCGCAATGTGTATGGAATTTGGGCCAAATGACTCGAAAGTCATACTCAAACCAAGACACGGGTACGTGCCTAAATCCCTCAACACACCGTTCAGGGCTCAGGTTATTTCCCTGTCTGCCCTGCCGGTTTACAACGAGGAAAAGGACGCGAGCTTCCTTTGCCCAGTCAGGGCATTAAGAGCTTGTTTCTCGCTCGTCTGTTTTCAGACAGACTGAGCAGCTCTTCGTTTCGTTCAGCGGATGTTCTAAGGGACTAGCCGCATCGAAACAGAGCCTATCCAGATGGATAGTTGATGCTATAGCGCTGGCCTACACTTCTAAAGGCTTGCAGTGTCCTTTGGGTGTCAGAGCGCACTCCACAAGAGGCATGGCCTCGTCGTGGGCTTGGTCTAGCTGGATTACCTTGCAGGATATCTGTATGGCGGCAGGCTGGGCCTCCCCGTCTACATTTATAAGTTTTTATAACCTAGAGGTTCCCGCCTTACAGGCTAAACTACTTTCGGTCTAAAGATCAGTACTGTCTGCCCCGTTGCTTCGGCTCAGAATACTGAAACCGCTTGAGCACCGCTCGCTGATCGATAAAATAACTCCATGGGCAATGAGTAAGACCCATAATGTTACCCAGTTCAGGCCGAACATTTTCACCCTGACTGTGTGGAACACTGTTGATGTGATTAGCTCCCTTAGGATGCTACTTATTGGGAATGACGCTTCTAGCCTCTCTTCTCAGACTCTCTGTGAGTCCCTGGTGTTTATGCACTATATGAGCCCCGGGCACCTGCCCTTGGGACTTTGGTGTTGGATCCCAGCACGCACGGCATTTTACACTGTGTTCCCCTAGCGTAAGATATTACGCAGTACGAGAGAACCTCTCGTAAGAGAACGTACTCGGTTACTAACGTAACCTCGGTTCTCTCTAGAAGAGGGAACGAGTACTGCGTATCTTTGCCGTGCCTCTGCAACACGCTCTGGTTCGCTTCGGCGATGAAAAACCAGATTATATCAGCCCATCGAGCTGTATTTATAGGCCCAGGTCACGCCCGTCTCGGCGGGACGTGACATAGTGGGCGCGAAGAGACCCCATTGGATCTGACGTCACCAAGGGCCTCTCTCGATAGGCTGCTGCAGTTGCCGCAGGAGAGCCAATAGGCACGCAAGCCGTCTTGCCTATGTCTGCATGCTGCCGCAACGCGTTTTACATTAATTCAAAATTAAAGATAATTTTTGGCTTCAATATCTCGTGGAAAAGAGGTTTTCCCCTAGCGTAAGATATTACGCAGTACTCGTTCCCTCTTCTAGAGAGAACCGAGGTTACGTTAGTAACTGAGTACGTTTTTCAGCATTACTCCTCCACCCCTACGCCTCACTTTGGCTGGTTCCTATCCCAGTCAAGGATGGGGGGAGTACTCTGGGTTCGGGACAAATTCTGAGCTCAGAGCCCTACACTCAGACAGCCCGCCAAATATGCATACGTTATCATACATAACATCACCCCAATCCAACGTTCTCTGCATTGGTTACCAGTCCGATACAGAATTGATTTTAAAATGTTATTATTTGTTTATAAATCTCTCAGCAACCAAGCTCCCAAAGACCTTTCTGACTTATTTGTCACTATAGGAGTAACTAAATACAGTTAATTGATAAATAATTTAATTTATGCGTTAAACAGTAATTTGCATGATTCATTTTATGTGGAGAAAGTTGTCCTGTGGACAACTGTGTCCACGAGTTGTCCTGTGGATTTATTGAAGTGGATGTGGACGAAGGGAGTGGATAAAGCGTCAAGCTAAGGCTTCATTCAGTGGAAACCTACAGTCACTCACAATCCATCCAGATCACTTAGATCAAGAGATCAACATCTCTTGTCTGTCCCATGATCTCGCTTACAATGCAGGGGTGATCGAGCTTTCGCAGTGGTCGGCCCTAAGTTGTGGAACAACCTACCACTACATGTTAAAACAGCTTCCACATTAGCAGAAAAAAAGGTTCACATTTTTTCTTGTGCTTTTAATCTACCGTAACTTTTATGTTTCTTGCTCTGTTTTGTTTGTGTTTTGTTTTTTTCTCTTACTTTCCTGAACAGCACTTTGGTCAACCAAGGTTGATTTTAAATGTGCTTTATAAATAAAATTTGTTTTGATTTGATATATAATCTGATTACATGAAAGTGCGAGCTCGTTAAATAAAAGTGAAATCTAAGGGTACTTCTTTAAAAAAAAAAATGAATTCACTATAGTATTTTCTGCTACTTTATAATAATAAGCCTAATTTGTAAAAGAGCAAATTATGTTGATAAATAGATCTATAGTGCTTTTTCCACCATATTTTCTGCTTAGTTCAGTGCACTATGGCTCAGTGCTGAAACTCTATTTGGACCTGCTATGCGCTTGTTAATATGTACCAAAATAGATGTGCTCTGCTTTCACATACTGTGTGAAAAAGGCCTTACCTTTAAGGAGCACCAAATGTGTCAGAATGGAACAAAAGCATGAGCGCGTTGAAGTTAAAAACCAAGAAGTTGTACTCATGTTGGTAGCATTTTTAATTTCTCTCAAGGCTCATATTTCACTGTTGTGTCTGAGGGCATGTCCAAACAGAAGGTGATGGTTTTCTGACCTCAGAAGGGGACTGTGGCTGTCCTCCACCTCAGGCCTTTGAGTCTAGATCCAGCAGATGGTGATGGACTCGGGGTGTTGACACCTTAATGAGGGAAAATGGAGGAAAATATCAGTGGGAACAGAAAACCCTGCCAGGAGACAATCTGCAACAATCAGAACCGAAACAGCCTGGAATAGAGTGTTTGTGCCACAGTGGTCCTTGCTTGAGGGCAATTTGTAGAAGAAAAAAAAAACATTAGCTAAAGTTTGAAATATTTGTGCACTGCTTATTCAAGAAATAGAAACTAAGAAATGTTACCATTAAAGACTAGCATCAAGAATTTATGTGTTTACGTGTTGTTTTAGATTGATTAAAGAAGTTTAAATAACAGTAATGCAATAACACTATGAAAAGGGAACACAATCCTGAGGTTATTGTATATAAATGCTGAATACCCCTCTTCTTAGACAAAGAGGCCTGCAATAAGTTGCACATAAGAAGAATCCCATGGCTTACAGTTTCCCCACACTGCATGTGTTGTGGACAAAGTCCAAACATACAAACACCAACCCAGCAAACTTGGATTTTTATCAGCAGCTCTGCAGGCCTAGAGATATTCAATGTCATTTTTGGTGGTAAAGCAAATGTTAACTATAATTGTCACCAGTGCTGGCCCGTGGGTATGTAAGACCCTAGGCGAGATCATGAAAATGGGTCCCACTGGTAGATAACTATACATAACTGTGCATAAAGGTTTATTCAGCGCAACAAATTCAATGTAAACAAACAATAATTGAGGAATGGGCACAAAAGAGAATAAAGGCCTCAATGAAAAACGATTTTGTCCAAGTAAACAGAAGTGAGCAGTTAAATCAGGTAAAATGACAAATGACAAAAACTATAAAAACCTTTGTTTTAACCTTTGACAAGCGGTTTTTCTTCCAAGCAAAAGTGCCATTTTTACCATTAAAAAAAGAACAGCAAAGACGACTAAAATAACCACAAAGTGTTTCCATTTTATTCTTCTGCATTTCTGTTGAATGTGAACACTGAGCATTATTGAGCAAGGTGTAGAATGAATTAATTAAATTAAATGAATTAATTACAGATTGCTGTGTTACTATTATTGTTTCACAGTTTGCTGCTATTATTTATGCTGTTATTATATTTGCGGTCATTCAACTAAGCTAATGTGTTCTCTTCTAAAGCCCAATTTATACTTCTGCGTCGAACTCACGCCGTAGCTACGTCGTAGCTAGTCTCGCGTAGCCAGACCTTCAGACTGACGGCTGAAGGTCTGGAACTCATAGCAGCTTTCTTTGGCCAAGGCCCGCCCATAAGGCCGTTTGACCGACATGTCAAACAACCAATTACAGTTCGTTTCGTTCAGCGTCACGTGGAAATGTCCCCACAACAACAGACCGGCGTGCAACAAGTCAGTCAGCATAGAAAATCAAAGGAGGAGAAGAAAACCGAACACAATACTGAATCGGCCAGCTGCGATGTCAGCGTCTGTTGTTTCATGTTTGCCCGCAAACGCGGCTGATATCCCCTTCACAGGTATTTCACTTGATCTTCCATAATAGATCATAGCTGTCAACATTGAACATTGAATATAAGGGAGATTTCCCGGAATCCATCCCCAAAATAAGGGAATTTTTTTACACGATTCTTACCCACCACAAACTTTAAAAATAAAGCACTAATCATTAAAAGTCTAAAGAGTTTATAACTACAAATGAGTGAGAGAGAAAGAGACAGTGTGTGTGTGTATTAGAGAAAGTGTGTCATTTTTTAAACATTTTTTATCAGAGAATGTTTAAATACTAATATCAGCTTACGAGGGAAACGGTACGTGGTGCTTCGGGGTCTGCTGGAGATGATTAGGGAGAGGTCTGTGCTTCTTTACCGATCAAAGCGCGCGCTGACACGGAGTATAATTGTTTATACTTGACGCGTCCGCACGAGCGCGGCAAAGATTACGCGTTGGGTGCGCAAGACCGGCAAGACCCCATTTCGCTTGGCTGTGTTCACAGCTTTTTTTGTAACAGCGCGCGCGGCGCCGCATCCGAGGATGAACGACTTCAAGCCGAATCTGCCCGAGCATGTACGTCTCACACAATCAGAGCGTAAAAATACGGGATATTTTACGGGAAAATAATAAAACGGGAAGACAGCGGGAAAAGAGCTAAAATACGTGAGAAACCCGGAAAAAACGGGAGGGTTGACAGCTATGTAATAGATAGGAGGGGACACACAACTAGTAAAGTTGGATCTGCTGGGAATCCTTATAAATGCTGACAAAGGGTCGGCCAGGCTTGGAAAATAATACTCTTCCCAAATCCCGTCGGCAAACAGGCTAAAATATCTCTTTTTGTCTCCACTAAGTGCCTCAAACAAAACTCCTGGACATCTCTTAAAGAGTCTACGCCGTGAACCTCGCATACTTTTGAGAATCCTACGTTTAGCTGATCTTGATAAATGCTCATTGTCACTCATGTAAACACAACAGTTTTTCTTCCGCAATCACACGTCTGCGCTTTGTTTCCCGGCAGACCGAAAATAAACGCGACACTCGCACCCCCCGGAAATCCGATAAAATTCAACCAATCAGATGACGACTTCGACATTCCTGAAGTGTTTCCAGTTAAGTGTACCATATGCATCAGACGTTTAGCCAACGTTCCGTGGGCGTGACGTCTGAGGCTGAGACTACGTCGTAGCCTACGGCGTACCCTGACGTGCGCCTCTCCAAAAATGTAACAACGCACGCAGCCCGCAAGTGCTGTGATTGATCTGCTAGAACCCCTTCCTCGGGTTTTACATGCTCCCTCTGCATGTTTAATTGCACGTCAACGCGGACAATGACGCAGAAGTACCTGGTTAAATAAAGGTAAAATAAAAAATAAATAAAGTATAAATGAAAACCGACATGTAGCCTACAGCAGGCTATGGCAGGTCAGATGCAGAAGTATAAATCATCCTTAAGCGTAATATTTAAACAAGTTCTCCACCTTCTAGCCTACTCTTAACAGCTGGTGTCGCGATATACCGGTATTGACGATAACCATGAAATTTAAAAATAAATAAATATCGTTACCGTGTTAATTAGGGATGTCATAATAGAACTGTTTTGGCAATAACCGTAGTATTTCAAATGAATAGTACATGCATGATAATATTGCACATAAATTATCCAACGCCAGTATCTGGTTAACATCCCAACGTACAGTAGATGTCGATATTGCACCTTAAAGGGATAGTTTACCCAAAAATGAAAATTACCCCATGATTTACTCACCCTCAAGCCATCCTAGGTGTATATGACATTCTTCTTTCAGTTATTTTAAAGAGAGTTATATTTAAAAATGTCCTGGCTCTTCCAAGCTTTATAATGGCAGTGGATGGCCGTTTATGTTTTGGAGTCCATCAAAGTCCATCCATCCATCATAAAAGTGCTCCACACAGCTCTGGGGGGTTAGTAAAGCTAGTTATTTTAGTTGATAAAGTTTTAAACATGGATTTAAATATCGCTTCGCTTCAGAAGGCCTTTATTAACCCGCCAGAGCCGTGTGGAGCACTTTTAACATGGATGGATGCACTTTGATGGACTAAAGCTTGGAAGAGCCAGGACATTTTTTTAATATAACTCTGATTGTATTCATCTGCAAAGAAGAATGTCATATACACCTAGGATGGCTTGAGGGCGAGTAAGTCATGGGGTAATTTTCATTTTTGGGTGAACTATCCCTTTAACGCTGGTTGCCATCTGACAAAAAACGGTGACTGCTTCACAGTGCGCAGCTGCTGTACTGCCGTGAAAAAGCATGTCGTCGGATATGCCAGACTCTAATGTTACCTGTAGTTTAACCAACTGGACAGTAGAGGGCACTCCAGTTGAGTAAAGGTTATAGAGAGAGTTGTATAGGGAAGAATAAGAAGAAATGGATGTTCAGTAACTGAGCTGTTTGTGTGTCCTGATGTTTCACCTCAGAGTTTAAAGGTGCTCTAAGCGATGTCAGGCGTTTTTTAGGCCAAAACAGCAAACATCTCCTCACTATCCGCTAGCTGGCTGTCCCCTGAACACACTATAAAAAAGCGCGGTCTCTGCAGACAGCCCAGGCTCCACAAACGGCAACAAAAACAAACTGCGGCAACCCGCTCCACGAAACATAACAAACAGTGTTCCAGCCAATAACCGACAAGAATGATTTGGGGGTGGGGTTAGTGCGCGTACACATGAAGGGGGGTGAACTTTGGTGAATACAACCTATAGGTTTCTAGCAGCTAGCTATCGATCTCTATTGTAAATGATCATGCAAACTCACAGTAGGGCGACAGTTTGTGTGAATGATTGTTTTCACCAACTGTTTGTTATGAATTTGAATGTTCATTCATAGCCTATTGACAACTTTGACTAAATTTGTTTACGACGGAGCCGTTGTTTATGCTCACTGGGAAACGTGAAGCTAACGTTATCTTGCTATTATTGCGTCCTTGTATGGAGCTAAAGTTATAACCTCAGGTGTCGAAACGTTTTAATGTGTTTTTCTGGTAATGTTTATCTTTTTCTGCATTCTGTTCTGCATTATATGAAAGCATTTATCTAAATTGGCGACATTACACCTTGAATGAAGTATCATTAAAACTACAGGGGGAGGTGACGGGATGAGGAGGAGGGAGGGTCTAGCTAGCCGCCGTTTTGTTTGACAATATCGAACGTCAACAAGAAGTGACATCACCCGACATCCCTTAGAGCACCTTTAAGATATAACCATCTGTTACATTACCCACACTCCAAAAAGTTAGCTCACCAGTGTAGACGTTTTTTTGTTTTCCCAAAAACAAATTTGTTAACCCCCCACAGAACAATCTGACCATCATGGATGCAGCGAGTACCCAAAACTGGCCGAATTACTTTCTAGGAGCGCCACGAGGATGGACCAGCAGGAAGAGGATTTAGCCCTGACTGGTCGCACTGTACAAGCCTTGGTAGCGCAGGTGTCCGAGCTCACCCAGTGGATTCAACAACTAGCGACACCCACTGCGCCACCCACACCGCCGGCTCTCCCCACGCCTTCTTCGACCAACCGTCTGCCTGAGCCAAGATTATCTACCCCTGAGAGATACAACGGTGAGCCCCAGTTTTGTAGAGCATTCCTAACCAAGTGTTCCATGTTTTTTGCTCTGCAACCTCAGACTTTTGCTTCTGATGAAGCCAAGGTGGCTCTGGTTCTGACCCTGCTGTCTGGACGTGCGGCTCTGTGGGGAACGGCGGTGTGGGAGAATCAAGATCTATGCTGTTCCTCGTTCCAAACACTCTCGGAGGAGATGAGGAGGGTGTTCGATCGGGCGGTGGCAGGAAGAGAAGCTGCACGTCAACTAGCTGATCTTCGCCAGGAAAATCAATCGGTCGCCGACTACTCGATCGAGTTTCGCACCCTTGCCGCAGAGTGTCACTGGAACGAGGAAGCGCAGTGGGACATGTTCCTGCATGGGCTGGCTGACCGTATCCAGAGGGAGATATGGAAGCTTTAGCGTTAAGTTCTGCCAGGAAGACTCAATTGCTACGTCACTTATTACCTTCTCATCTATCCAATCGTGTCTAATACTTGCGGTATAAAAGACCAGTACTTACACATGTTTGAGTTCGCAGATGCTGACGCTTTCATTCACCTCCATCCTCCCCACCACCACCAGGATGGTCCCTTCCCCTCCATCCTCCCCACCACCACCAGGATGGTCCCTTCCTATACCTCACAGGGGGTCGGCTGCGCCCCTGCCTTCGTCTTCAGGCAGGAAATGCAGAGTCCGGACCCTCGGATTGCGAGCTATGGACGGGGCCTACGCCAAAGAACTTTATTGCTTGCTGGGCTATCAATAAATGTATTTATTGTTACAGTATTTATTCTCCCGAGTCTTTCTGGTAGAACTACGCCTTGGATCTTCCGAGGGATCTCAATGGACTCGTCGAGCTGGCCCTGTGAATGGATGCCCGCTTGCAGCGGGTTAAGCAGCATTCCCGCAGGACCCTGGTTCCTGAGACCTTCGGACTCCCTCAAGCCAGGGGTGGTGATACGGTCAGCCCTACCTTCGATCACGAGCCCATGCAGGTGGGTAGAGCTCCCGGGAGGAGAGAGACAGACGGAGATCCCGGGGGTTATGCCTTTACTGCGGAGGAACTGGTCATTTCATCAACACCTGCCCTGTAAAAGATCGGGCTCGGCAGTAAGCAGGAGGCTACTGTCGGGCAGGATCTCCACCAGCAAGACCTTCCGGTGAGACTGCAATGAGCAACCCGATTCTACAACTGTCAAGCACTTCTGGATTCTGGGGCCGAGTGGAATTTCATGGACTTATCTTTAGCACGTAAGCTGCTAATGCCCATCATACCACTCACGAAACCGATTTCTGTCAACGCACTCAACGGACAAGAACTACCAGTCATTACATTCACCACTGATCATCTGACACTCATAACCTCAGGCAATCACACGGAAGAACTTTCATTTCTACTCCTTGACTCTCCTCATACTCCGGTGGTCCTCGGTCATCCCTGGCTCACCCAGCACAATCCCAGGGTTGACTGGGGTCATGACTCTGTGTCTGCTTGGAGCACTAAATGTTATGCGTCTTGTTTAGTGTCTGCCTGTTCTTCGGTGTCTAGTTCTGTTTTGCAGGAGGAGTCGGTGAATTTGTCTAACGTGCCTGCGGAGTATCTCGACCTGAAGGAAGTGTTCAGTAAGTCTCGGGCTGCTTCTCTCCCTCTGCATCGTCCCTATGACTGTGCTATAGATCTTATGCCAGGTACGTCTCCGCCTAAGGGCAAGTTATACTCCCTTTCTTTACCGGAGAGGGAGGCCATGGAGAAATACATTTCTGATTCTCTAGCTTCCGAATTCATTCGTCCTTCCTCTTCTCCGGCGGGGGCGGGGTTCTTTTTTGTTGGTAAGAAGGATGAGTCTCTGCGACTGTGTATTGATTACCGAGGGTTGAACAACATCACGGTAAAGAATACTTATCCTTTGCCGTTGATGTCTTCAGCCTTCGAGCGGTTGCAGGGAGCCTCTGTATTCACAAAATTGGATTTACGCAATGCATATCATTTGGTTCGCATCAGGAAGGGGGATGAATGGAAAACCGCATTTAATACTCCCAGGGGCCATTTTGAATATTTGGTCATGCCGTTCGGGCTGTCCAACTCCCCAGCGGTTTTCCAGGCACTCGTCAATGACGTGCTGAGAGATATGGTAGACCAGTTCATATATGTCTACCTGGATGACATATTGATTTTTTCTTCTTCTCTCCAGGAACACGTTCAGCACGTCAGACGAGTGCTTCAGAGGTTGCTAGAGAATGGGCTTTTTGTCAAGGCGGAGAAATGCGCTTTTCATGCACAAGGATTGGCCAAGCCCAGATTCCCGTAAGGCCCTACAGAGGTTTCTGGGGTTTGCCAATTTCTATCGGTGTTTTATTCGCTACTTCAGCCAACTAGCCGCTCCTCTGACTGCCTTGACCTCCCCCAGAACGACGTTCAGGTGGTCCGATACAGCCGAGGCTGTATTCGCTAACCTCAAGAGCCGCTTCAGTTCAGCTCCCATCCTGATTGCCCCTGATCCATCACGTCAGTTTGTGGTGGAGGTCGACGCGTCAGAGGTGGGGGTAGGTGCAGTTCTATCCCAGCGTTCTTCCACAGACGACAAGATGCACCCGATTCTTTATCTCGTATTTTTGACCAATCCGAACGCCCGGTTACTCCCGAATGTATTTTACCTGAGACACTATTTATCTCCACACTCACATGGGAGGTCGAATCGAAGGTCAGGACGGCCTTAGAAGGGGTAATGCCTCCGCCCGGTTGCCCACCGAGTCGATTGTTTGTGCCAGAGGGGTTTCGGTCCGACGTCATTCGATGGGGTCACTGTTCCAGCGTAGCATTTCATCCAGGGGTAAACCGCACCAGTTTTTTGGTCAAGCAACGGTTCTGGTGGCCATTAATGGCTCGCGACATTCAGAGTTTTGTTTTGGCTTGCTCGGTTTGTGCCACTGGTAAGACTTCCAATCGACCTCCAGATGGGTTACTCCAACCACTGTCTGTCCCTTCGAGACCCTGGTCCCATATTACGCTAGATTTCATTACCACCCTCCCAGGGTAAAACGGTCGTTTTGACCATAGTGGACTGGTTCTCGAAGGCGGCTAATTTTATTCCCTTGCCCAAATTACCATCTGCCAAGGAGACAGCGGTGGCTGTCATAGATCACGTTTTTTGTTTACGTGGCCTCCCGACAGACGTGGTTTCTGACAAGGGTTTCCAATTCGTGTCCAAATTTTGGCAAGAGTTTTGTAGATTACTGGGAGCAACTGTCAGTCTATCGTCGGGTTACCATCCCCAAAGCAATGGGCAAACCGAGAGAGCCAACCAAGATTTGGAGAGAGTGTTGCGATGTTTGGTGTTTGGTGAATCCTTCCTCCTGGAGTCAGCAACTTTCATTGGTGGAGTACGCCCATAACTCGTTACCAGTATCATACGCCCATAACTCGTTACCAGTGTCATCTATGGGCCTATCTCCGTTTGAGTGTAGCTTAGGGTACCAGCCACCAGTTTTTTCTAGCCTGGAATCCGAAGTCACGGTCCCCTCCACTCACGCCTTCGTCCAGAGGTGCCACTGCACATGGACCAGAGCCTGTGAGACTCTGCTCCAGGTGGGGGCACGCACCAAGGCTAAGGCCGATTGCCACCAGTCAAGGCCTCCCGTATACGTCGTGGGTCAAAAAGTGTGGCTTTCTACCAAGAACATTCCGCTCCGCTCCGTGTCTAATAAACTAGCTCCCAAATTCATTGGCTCATTCACTGTCACCAAGATCATTAGTCTGGTGACAGTCCGCCTCAAACTTCCTCCAGTGTACAGGTGAATTCATCCTGCCTTTCATGTTTCCAAATTGAAGCCTGTTTTTCGTTCTCATCTTAATCCGCCAGTCCAGGTTCCCCCACCGCCGTGACTCGTAGATGGGGAACCTACGTACTCGGTCAATCGTATTCTGGACTTGAGACGGGGGGGACGCGGATTTCAGTATCTGGTGGACTGGGAGGGTTACGGTCCGGAGGAGAGAAGTTGGGTTCCAGCTAGAGACATTCTGGATCAGTCCCTTATTGATGATTACAATCAACAGGTAGGTCCTCCTGGGAGCGCCAGGAGACGCTCCTAGGGGGAGGGGTACAGTCACGGTTCATGAATTCACTGACTCTTTCTCGCGCTGTGTTTGTGTATGTGTGTGAGTGTGGGCGTGGTCGCTGATCAGCCGCTGATTGTCATCAGCGCCCGCTGACTCTGATCAGCGAACTTTATTTATGCTCTTGGTTTTTCGTCCTGTGTTTGTCAGATCGTTGTTGGATGTATCCCTGTGCTGCGTGGTCTTCGTCTGGTGTTCCCGTTCCCATTTGGATTTCGTGTTTCTGTCTGCCTGCCGTCTTCGGAGGATCCTGTCTCTTCTCATCACTTCACGGATTGTCGGGTTGCCCAGTTGCCTCCTGCGCTACCACTGTGCTTTGGCCTGTGTCTTCACTCATCCCACCTTCTATGTGTTCATACAATAAACCTGGTTTCTCGCATTTGCATCTTCTGTCATCATTTACACGTCACACTGAATAAATAAAAATAGATCATCTTACAAAGGTCCCCAGAATGTTGGGAGCCCTAGGTGACCACCAATAAAACAGGCCGGTCCTGCCTGATTGCCACAAATTACACTACATGGAATACTAATACCTCTCAGTACTCATGTCTATGACATTTAGGTCTGTGCTGGCCTGTTTCTATGCAGGCAAACATTTAGAAAAAGAAGAATCATTACTTCTCATATACACTACTGCAGGCAAAGGCTGTTAATTATTAATGAGCTTAAATCCTGCAATCATGAAAGAGTATAAATTAATATTGGTGAAGCATGTCTTACACAATGCCATATCTCTTGGACAGTTAGCCTATTGGGACAAAATTTTGCTTTTTGTACTACTCGATGTCCTAGACGTGTTAAATGCATCAGTATTTTTAGTACCATTACGTAAAACAAAGCAAGACAAAATCTAAGACCATTACTACATTAAAAGAATCTGCACAGTGTGTTTTAACACTAGTATTCTTTCAACACAAACATGGACTACAGAATAAACCTGTTAAAATGGTGCAACAGTGAGAGGCTAGATATTCAAAGAGCATGAAACACAACATTGATTTCTGCTATTTAATATGTCAAAAATTATATTTGGGTTCTTCAGACAGCAAGGTAGGGATGAGAATGAAATAATTTTGTAAAGCTATGAGACGAATGAAGATAAAGGGCAAGTGATTCGGTTTGGTTAGGTGTACAACATACAAAATCCAATAAAAAGATCTCTCGTATTCCTATGCTGAATTGATTAATCAGTCTAACATCTTTTTGAAACACTGAACAATGTAAGTGCAACATTGCTTGGCATGTAAAAAATGCCTGGATACAGAGATCTGTGGGTCTCTGTATGCAGTCATGTTTTTACTTGCTAAATCACAATTTCCGGGGGTTCTTAAACCAGGCCTGGTCTCCTAACTCACATTTTCTTTCAAATATTAAATTATTAGATCACATTTGCAGCACCATTCTGGGCATTTAATATTCTTGGGGGGGCCTAATTATGACATCCAATAATTTTTTCTATAGGACAACAACCAACTATTGCTACAACAGTTTCACGGCGATTTCAATATCCTAACTACAATTAGCCTATTGCCCAATCATATTTCGGCTACTGAAGATATCATGTTACAGTTATAGCCTTGGTCTGCATTGTTCCGTGAACACAGCATGCTATAAGGCAACTTCCTATAATAACAGCCTAATAGTCACAAATCTCAAGTTAAGTATTAAATCAACCATGCATAATCAACTACGACACACTCACACACATATAGCGTCAAATGCATAATTTACACCACGGCTGGTGCAACTTAAGAAGAATAATAAAAACATCTGGCCTACTCGCGCTCTTAATACAGCTGAAGTCAACATTTTTGGGAGTGGAATCTCCTCACGAGTTTCTCTTTCCATTCGTTTCTGAATTTCCTGGTAAGGTCCTTCTCGAAGGCAAGTTGGATGAGATGGGCTTTCCGTTTGTGAAGCATGCTCCGCCGGTGTTCAGAATAAATGTTTTTGAGTGTGGAAAATTAATTTTCACACATAGTTGTTGATGCGCCCAGTGTCACAGCATTTGTCATGGCAGTAAGCCTACTGTGCATTGCTTGCAGGGCACCGCTGAATTTGGTTAACATGTTGCTCAGTGTCCATTTTCCATCATCTGGAGGAAGTTCACTTTCATGGAGTTTGTTGTAAAGGAACTGGCGGCCCACGATATACTCCGATTCAACAAGTTCAGTGCCTGTCAGCTCCAGTAGAGGTTTTACCCTAACTGTATCCATAAAGTTCTCTCTGTCGGCCTGCGGGTCCAAAGCAGACACCTTCAAGACACGCTTTCTCTTACTTCGTACAGTTGTTGTTGTCGCGTCGTCATTGGTGGCTGGTACAGATGTGTTCCATAACGCACAAAATGCTGTCTCATTGCGAAGTTGTCCAATGCATTCCGACGCACTGTTAACGAGTGTTACAGCAGTAAACAAGTCCATGTTCTCGGCTTGTAGCATGTGGTTTGGGGGCTCTAACAGGGCTAAAACTCTCTGGATCAGGTTAGCTATGAACTTGAAGCTCAGCTGCGTAACTGCGCGAAGGAGACCCACGGCCTCGATGCGCACATCTGCTCCAAGGGCCCTCGAACTCTCCACTTGAGTGAGTACTGTTAAAATATCGCCAAATGACCTGTCCACCGCTGATCCAACAGGCGTTTTAAAGTTTGGCCTTTGTAGTGAATTGATATTGTGGGTTTTTTAAAGAATTTGTAGAGCAGATTGCAGATATGGAAAACTTCCTCAACTGCATTCTCGACTGACATGGCATGAACAATAACCAAATGAAGCTGGTGATTAAAGCAGTGCACGTATGGGATATCACGACCAAGTCTATCCTTGAGTAGTTTCTGCACTCCTCCATTTTTCCCTGACATAAGGGAAGCACCATCATAAACCTGGCTTAATATTGTCATGTTGTTGATATGTATTAATGCACATGGAAACGCGGGTGGAATGAGCCACGACAAGGAGATGATTTCACAAGTTTTACTGAAGTTCTTCGGACACAGATGTAAGTTACAGTTCACAGCGCACTCACCAACAGTGTTACATTCATGAACACAGACTTATATCAGGTTGCTGCAGCTGATAGTGCGCTCTCGCTCCGGCACTGGACGGCAGTTTTTCCGACGTGCGATGAGCATGCGAGCGACTTCCAAGAACAACAACTAACGTTAACAACGTAACTTCATGCTCTATACTAAGGAGTGCGTATCTGAACAACCAATGAGCTACAAGAACACACACTCAAAAAAATGATTCTTGCCACTAATTGAATTTAAGCAAACAATTTAAATAAAATTTATTTAAAAATGTATAAAATAACCATTATTGGTGCGAATTACTCTTACACAACATGAATGTAATGGATCCAAGTCCAAATTGATCAAATTACATACACTATACTTGATTTGTTGCCGTAAGGGGAAAATTCAGATGTTGCGCATGCGCACTAGAGTAAAAAAAAAAAAACACTCTGAAGGCGGCAACCAGCAAGTCGTTGGAGGCGCAATACAAGACTCGACAACAACGATTTGCGTGAACAGATGTGGAATACTCGACAAGGTAAGATATTTTCTATATTTATAAATGATTTGGACTTCAACATCAACTATTTGTATAATTTAATCGATCTGATTTAATAAATATCTTTTGCCGTGACTGCACTTCAGACGAATTAACTTTTTCGGCCTTTCCAGTTAACGTTATCCTAACGTTATATAAAGAGTAAATTAACGTTAACTGATATTTTTTAAAGATTTATTGTTGACTGACTATGTGCATCATTTTTGCATTTAGGCAGATTACACGTATGATTTTTGATAACGTCTCCGTGATCTCGACTTGCATTTTACTTTGTACAATCAGTCAATCGAACGTAACGTTAGGCCTATTTGAAGGTTTTACAGGTACAATTCTATAGGATTTCTCGTTAAAACAAATATCTTGAAAAATATTTGTAATTTTGATCATTTTACGATATAGGTCTTATTTTTATAACAACTTGTCATCTCGACGTAAGTTAACGTTAGGCCTAAAGTACATTTTACATTGCTTGAAAAACCCTTTGAAAATGCCAAAACTTTGCACAAACATACTTAATCGACCGTATATGAAAGTTATCTACATGCAAAGGTTTATAGGATTCCATTAAATGCTTTATTTTATTTTATTTTCATGCTGAGTTGTAATATTTTTACAAAAAATAAAATAAAAAACCTACGTGTCTTTGCTATTTCAGAGTCCTCATCGACAACATTCCAACATTTCTGGTTCCGGTTTGGCACAATCACTCAATTATGGTATATGTATTTTATTCTTTGTAATAAAATTAATCTTGACTTGTTTAATTTCTTTGCAAAAGTGTGATGTCTGTTGTTTTCTCTCTTTTTTTGAATTTCAGATATGAGAGTTTTGGGAATGTGGCAATGTAAAGTGTGAGGCACAGAATTATCCAGTAGGTATGAGTTATTGAAACATTCTAAGCTTAAACATGGGCATTTTGAGGCTAGGTTCAGGCATCCTTGTGTATATAGTAATTGTCTTTGCACTTTTAGGACAATTGGTGTCTGATTTACAAACCAGGTGGCCTGCACTGTTCACAGTAAATTAGGTAAGTGTTATTGATAATTACACAAGCATAAATTACTATGAATTCCTCCACAGAAGACCTGTATTTCATGCCCATCTTTATTTCCCTTTTTTTCCAGATAAATGCAGGATAACAACTGTGAACTTCTGTCAAAGTTCTTGGCACAGCTGGACAGATACATTAAATCTACTCGAGGTTTTCAACAGCAAAGGTGGTGCTTCTGGACAGAAGATATCACACATTATGGCAATTGCAGACAAGGTGAGGTAATCTGCATTTTATTTTTTTTAATAACTAATTACACATTGTATATATAAATAAATATATATGAAAAAATATATATATATACTATAATCAGTGTTTATCAGTGTTAATTATTTAATTATTATTTGTTTGTTTTTTGGCTTAGGACTGCAATCCTGAATAAGCTGAGAGAGGAATTTCAGAGACCATTCTGGGGCTTTTTGTGATCCGTAAAAAAGGTGTTGGTGCTGAGGAGGAGCCAGAGGATGTTGGAGTAGTGATACAGCACTTAAAGAGTGTTTCCTTTGGATTGGTAATGCTGTTCAGACTGATCCACGCTCTCAACTTAAGCTAGTCTCAAGTCTCAAACTCAAGTTTGAATTCTTTTAAAAGGTACTGATGAATTTGGATGGCAGCAAGCTTTCCCCAAAGGTTCATGCTCTTAAAAAAATTCAGTGAATAGGACATTCACTTCTTGCCTAGATGTTTCCAACAACTGAAGGGAGATTGAAAACATTTTCAACTGTTAAGACAGAGATGCCCTGAAAGGAATTTTTCAACGGACTGATGACACTAACTCCAACAATGCACCATTCCTGCTTTTGTAGCTCTGATACTCTTGACACGAGAGATGTTAGCCCTTGTACTATTGGCTCAGTCCAGGAACTTATCTCATGACTCGTTTTGCAGCAAGGCCGAGACTGTTATAGCCAAGAACGGTTCTTCTTGGCCTCAGGTTTTTTATGTTCTGCTGAAATTCAGCTTCAGAGAGCTGACACCGAGTTCAGCAGTGAGTAGGACAATTAGTTCTGGCCTAAATTTTTAAATGTGAAACTGTGTTGTATGTTATATGTGACCCTGGACCACAAAACCAGTCACATGGGTACATTTTTTTAACTTGAGTTTTATACATCAATGGAAAGCATATTTATTCAGCTTTCATGTAATGTATGGTTTGTTAGGGAAAAAATGCCTTTAAAGTTGTCCATTTATGTTTGCGATTGTGTGGAATTTAGGAAATTTACTAAATATCTTCATGGAACATGATCTTTACTTAATATCCTAATGATTTTTGAATAAAAGAAAAATCGATAATTTTGACCCATACAATGTATTGTTAATTAGAAGAAAGCACAAATAGATTACTGTACTATGCAGTATCAAAATGTTAACCTTGAAAATGTTTGATGTTGAAATTTGGATCCCTGTTACTTGGCACACAGGTTTAAAACTAATAAGTGTAACATGAGTAATAACCACAGAAAGTACAGTTTGTGAGGATGCATAAAACTAAAACAGTTGCATTAATTTGTAAAATGCTGTATTATGTCCTGCTTGGGTTTTTTTGTTTTTTGTCACACTGGATGTTTGACTTATGGAGCAATTGCACACAATAAATGTTTGAAAATTTCACATGTTTTTGACTGTTATTCAATAGAATTAAGGAAATGTAAGATAGTTATATAAAGCAAATAACATCAATGTATTTGAAATGAGTAAAGTTTATTTAATACACAATCTTAAATCACAGTTCATCGGTTCACATAACAACTATTTAATTCATTCACGTCAACTGAACATGATGGTGAAGCTTAAATAAAATGCTAACTTTTACGTTGGATTTATGTGATTAAATTGGATGGAAAATTGACATGTAATTGAAATACATAAGTTTTAACTTTTGGGGTTAAATATTTTTTTGAGTGCAGTAGGCAGTTAAGGGACTTAAAGGGCCAGATTACAACACTATCCCCCCTCTTTTAACAGTACTGAGTCCCTTCAGTACAATAACCCAAAAACAGGAACCAAAACAGTAACTAAAATGTTTTTACACGTAATAATGCACAGTAAGTACCTTTAGCCTGGAAAAGTCCTCAAAGGCGTTAACTCTGAAATAACAGTCCATAAGTACTTGCGCTTAACTGAAGTCTGGAACAGTCATTCTCTTCTCTCTTAATCATTGTATCTTGCAGGCTTACGAATTTCTCTTCCTTTGTTTGTCCTCTTGATTGTTTCTTCTTGTCCTAGGTCTAACATACACCCAAGTTCTCTTTTTTTTTTTTCTTCGTCTGCGAGCTGTTGGTTGACGTGTTCTTCCTTTGACCAGGTTTTCCTTGGGCTCCAGGTCAGAAGATACTGAATCTGTTTCACTACTGTCCTGGGTTGTGAGTTGCTTAGGTTCAAGCTGAGGTTATTGAATGATAAGATTTTCCGGGGTACCATTGCCCTTTTGCAGAATCTGGCTCCTTTGGCGCTTAACCCATGCTGGAATCACCTCACAGTCGTAAGGTTTGAGACGATCATGATGCATGATTCTCTTGTGTCGTAACCCCTGAACCTCATAAAGAACAGGGCCACGACAGGCAGATATCACAACGGGCCCTTTCCAAGGTGCTTGGAGTTTTGGACTTTGTCCCTTCTTTTTGGTGCTGTCCCTAATATACACCAGATCTCCCACACTATACATCCTCTCTTGAGCCCTGAGATCATACGTCTTCTTTTGACGTTGTTGAGCTGTTCGAAGGTGCTCTCTGGCAGTGTCATGTGCTTCTCTTAAGCCTTTCTCCAAGTTGTACAGGAAGTCTGGAACTCCCAAACTATCTGACCTCTGCTCTGCTATGCCAGACCACAGATCTTGAGGTTGGTAGACTTCCCTTCCGAGCATCAGCCTATTTGGTGTGAACCCGGTAACTGCATGCTGGGAGCTACGATACGCTGATGTAAGGAGGGGAAGTTTTTCTGATCCTGGTTCACATAGCAGCGGATCATCTGCAGGAGTGTACGGTTGAACCGCTCAACTTGCCCATTTGAGGCAGGGTGGTAAGGGGTCGTCCTTGTTTTTGTAATCTGCAAGAGACCACAAACATTCTTGAATAGTGAACTTTCAAAGTTGCGACCCTGGTCTGTGTGGAGTTCAAGTGGTGCACCAAACCGGGAAATGAACTCGTAAACTAGTGTCCTAGATGTAGTTTCTGCCCCTTGGTCTGGAACCGGAAATGCTTCCACCCATCGAGTGAATTGATCAATGATGATGAGGACATACTTGTTTCCAGAACTGGACACAGGAAATGGACCCAGTATATCGAGATGGATCCGATCCATTGGGGCCCCTGCTTGGTAATTTTGAAGTTTGGCTCTCTTAGTAGGTCCTGCAACTTTGCAAGCATTGCAGTGTTGGCACCGTTGTATATACAAATGTACATCTCCACCCATGCCGTACCAGTGAAAACTCTGACGGAGTCGCTCTAACGTCTTGCCTTCTCCCAAATGGCCAGACTGGGGCGGGTTATGGCAGGCTTGCAACACTTCTGTTTGCATTGAAGCTGGTACTAGTAGCAGCAAGGAAGGGCTGAGTCCTCCAGGCCTTTCCCAACGATAGAAGAGAACACCTTGATGTGATTGGACTTGCGGCCAACACAGCCAGTATTTCCTTACTGCTGGACTTTTCAATGCTACCTGCTCTTTTGTGGGAAGGGTTTCACTCTCTTTCCACTCATGCAAGATTGAAAGATCAGGATCAGTTTTTTGTTCTTGAGCCAGCTGTTGTTTGGTAATGGTTTCAAACCAGTTAATACATGGGGCTTCAAGCAACTCTGAAGCTGGCCTGTTCGCTTCACCTGTGCAAATGTCATTGTGTTCCTCCGTTTCACACTCAATGCGCCTTACTGCTAGTGGCACAACGTCATCAACGTCTTCTTCGAACCTCTCCCAACGGTCTTGGAGTCTTTGGCAGTGTTGGCAACCTCCACATGGCAAATCTGAAACATCCTTCCCCGCCTGATAACAGTTACACATATTGTGGATCTCGCCCTCACGTCTTGACATCGCATCAGCATTTGAATGGTGTTTTCCAGCCCTATGCTCAATGTCAAAATCATACTGGCTCAGCTCTTCCAGCCATCGTGCAAGCTGTCCTTCAGGGTGTTTAAAACGGAAAAACCAGGTCAGGCTGTTGTGATCGGTGCGCAGAAGGAACTTCTTGCCAAGCAGGTAGTGTCGAAATTGGCGGGTGTAGCAAACAATAGCTAGCAACTCTCGTCTCGTTACACAGAATCTCCTCTGAGCTTGGGTAAGGTGGCTACTGGTGTAGGTGATAACTCTCTCCTCTCCCCACTGGAGTTGTGATAACACTGCTTCGATGCTGTGATTTGATGCATTTGTGTCCAGGATATATTTCCCTTCCGCAGAAGGATACCCAAGTATCGGTACTGAAGTTAACCTTTTCTTGAGCTGTGTGAAGGCATTTTGGTGCTCCTCAGTCCACAGGAATGTTACTTCTTTTCGAAGGAGTTCATTTAGAGGGCTGGCCAACTCAGAGAATGCTGGAACAAACTTCCTGTAGTAGTTACACAGTCCAAGGAAGGCCTTTAGCTCATGCACACTTGCGGGGGTTTTCCAAGCTTCCACATCCTTAATCAAAGCTGGATTGGGGCGTATACCCTCACCACTGACCACATGGCCCAGAAAAAGGACTTCATCTTTGAGTAGATGACACTTTGATGGCTTCAGCTTCAACCCGTAACTGTCGAGGCGTTGGAATACGACTTCGAGATGATCAAGGCTCTCGTCTACCCCTTTACACAGGATTATGATGTCATCCAAGTAAATTAGGAGGGTTTCCCACTGAAGTCCTCGAAGAACAAGCTCTATTGCCCTTTGGAAAGTGCTTGGAGCATTGCACAATCCGAAGGGCATACGATTGTATTCATAAAGGCCATAGCGAGTGATGAAGGCCGTCTTTGCTCTGTCCATTTCATCTACTACAATTTGCCAGTACCCAGCTTGGAGGTCTAGGGTAGAGAAAACACAGGCACCACCAAGAACATCAAGAAAATTCCTCAATCTTGGGGAGAGGATAAGCATCTTTAATTGTCAGGCTGTTTAGGCGCCGATAATCGACACACCAGCGGACACCACCATCCTTTTTACGGACTAGCACCACAGGTGATGCCCACTCTAAGGAGGAAGGTGTAACGACTCCTGCTTCCAGCATAGCTTTGAGATGCATCTCCTCTTCCCCTTGAAACCCAAGAGGAATCCGTCTTACAGGCTGGCGTACTGGCCTAGCCGCTCCAGTGTTTATCTTGTGCGTGACAGCTGTTAAGAATCCAAGGTCATTATCTGAAATGGCAAAGAGAAACCTGTATGAATGCAGGAGCTTAACAAGTCGTTGTTGCTGTTCCTCACTTAACCCTCTGGGGACCAAGAACGCACCCGTGCGTTTTGCTCGTTTTTTTTCACATAGCAGAAAAATAGACTTAAAGTACTACCATCATTTCTGGTCATATAGAGTTAAGAAATATGAGAAAATAAACTGTTAAATGTCTTCTTTTTTATGTGCCCACAAACAATCGAAATAAAATATTGTGCTTTTGTAAAATAAAGAAAATAAACAGGGTGTGCGTTCTGCCTCCCCTTCTCCGTGAACTTTTTTTCTGGAGCACGTCTCTTAAACTTAAACAAAACTCACCTAATACTATTCACCCAGGCCTGAAATGTATATCTTTATAATCATTTAAGTTTGTACTTTTAAATGATCTGATTCAAAACGAAAACAAATTTTCTCTGTTTAAAGGTGCTCTAAGCGATGTCACGCGTTTTTTAGGCCAAAACATTTTTTGTCACATACAGCAAACATCTCCTCACTATCCGCTGGCTGCCTGTCCCCTGAACACACTGTAAAGAAACGCGATCTCTGTAGACAGCCCTGGCTCCACACACAGCAACAAAAACAAACTGCAGCGACCCGCTCCCCAAAACATAACAAACTGTTCTAGCCAATCACCGACAAGAAGGGTTTGGGGGTGTGGTTTGGGGGGTTAGTGTGCGGATGAGGAGGAGGGAGGGTCTAGCTAGCCTCCGTTTTGTTTGACAATAGTTCGAACGTCAACAAGAAGTGACGTCACCCAGGATCGCTTAGAGAACCTTTAAGTAATTTGTATAAAACTAACAAGATTTCCAGTTTCTCAAACGCTTGCTCATTATTTTTAATTTGACCATGCCCACGCCCACAAAAGAGACTGATATGCAAATCCCCACGAAAGAAGGAACGCAAACGCGTTCATTACCTCAAAAACAAAGCACCAAACTGCATCAGTCCTCTGCTTTTCATCGAGTTCGGAAGACATGCAGTGAGCTTACATTGGATTTAGTTACATCAAAAGAAGAACGCGATTTGAAGACAAGAAAGATGTAAGGTAAGAAATGTATTATGAATTATATTAGTTAGTGTTATTGTTGCATACACTTGACATTCCAGTTGAACTGTTGCTAGACTAAAATTTATGAAATCGACAGAAACATGTTGAAATATGAACTATAGCCTAGACAGGCAGGAAATGTATTTGTTGTATAAATGTATTTGATGTTTTTATGTTTAATAAAACACAGCTTTATGTTAGGCTAGTATCAGTGTTTACTCTAATATGGTGAATATTATAATGTTTAGAAACATGTTTACTGTTAAATGGGTGATTCTCTGAATTGGGTGCCCTTCAAGTCCCCCAAACTTGCTTCAAAGATTTTCAATTGAAGGAAATCACAAAATGCATTTTAATGCTGTCAATTAATAGAACCAGGTGCCTTTGCATTATAATGCAACACAATTTCTTTAAAAAAAATAATAATTTAAAGATAATGGGTTGCCTAAGTAGTAGACAACAAGCAAGTTTGCATGTCCTCACTAACCATCATTACATTTTCATTGCATATCAAACAAATAAAAAGTGCAATTAATACCAAAATGTTGCTGCTAATATAATCATATGTTGGTCTACTTTAATGCCCCGCTTGATGCAGCATAAAGGGCTTGGAGGTGCTCGGGTAAGTCAATGGCAGTTGTCAGTCTTCTCAGTTCTGAATGAACTGTGTCATCACTCTGCTCTTGAAGACTACAGTCCTCTTCTTGCTGTTTGCAATTTGATAAGCTCTCATCTGAATAAGTTTCAACTAAGAGACCAAGGCAGGCTCCTTTCAGTAAGGTAGTCTTGTGGCTGGAAAGATTGCAGAGCCTGACAATTACCCGTTGCTCCATGGTTGTCACAACACTTCCAGAAGCCACAGTTTCCGTGATCGGGTAGGGTTCCAAAACAGCACAGACACCAGGTTTTTGATTGTCAACTTCTCCCCAGACAAGACATTCACTTTCTGGAGGTAACATTGTGTCTGTCTCTAGGACCACTCGTGCAACGTGATAGTCTGTTCCATCACCGCCAATGATCCTAGCAGGAACCAGCTCCTCCTCAATTAATACTCTGCCATTAGTGTGGATTGTTACGTTTGCAGCTTGCAGAAGATTAAGGCCCAGCAGAACAGAGTCACGTATCGGAGCCACAAAAACGTCCCATTCCGCACTCCAGGTACCAATTTGGAATTTAACTTTTATTCCACCTTTGGCGCTCATGTCTTCCCCTGCTTCTGCATTATGGAGGCATGTCTGTGTTAAAGCCGTCTGCTTACTTGAGGGAAACTGCTGATACAAGGTTTCTGAGATAACTGTTGCTTCAGCTCCTGTGTCTACAACGGTTTTCACTGGAATGCTGTTCACAGTTGCATCAATGAGCAAGGTTGGGCCTCTACTTGTAGTGCGTCCCACCTGGGGTGTGGGGGACTGACTTCTCCAGCTTACCGAGTCTCGTGGAGCAGTACTGCGGTTTTGATCCTTACTACTTTGACCAGAGTTGGGTGGCAGGGTTGACAGCCTCATGCACTCTCTGCGAAAATGTCCTTCTTCACCACAGTGATAACACAAACCTGTTCCAGCACGACTGGGACTTGGTGAGTAGGATCTGGTTTGTGCTGCACCACGTTGTGTTGGAGACCGCCCTCACTTACTTTCCTGATTTGCTTCCTCCAGCTTTCTTGGCTCCTTAGCCACAGGGTTGTCTAGTTTCGATTGCAGCTGCTCCATCTTTTTCATCAGGAGGTGAAACTGGTCAACAGTCACATAGTTCTTACTAATCCTCTCCACTGTCTCTGTTAGGGATGCAGTTTTCTGCGAGAGAAGGGCTAGCTGGTCTGCAGCGACGTAGTTTGGACTATGCACCCTGCGTGAGGCTGCTGGAGTTTCAATGGACACGTCATCATCGTCTGCCCATGAAATCCGCCTGGCTCTGCTCTTTGAATCAAAATCACGCCCCACAGTGGCTCGATAATTGTGCTCGTGGGCCTCTACAAGTCTTTGAGCCTCCACTAATGAATGTGGATCTCTGTTCATTACTTCATAAGCCACCTTTTGGTTACGAAGCCCTTTGAGGAAGAAATCTGTGGCAAGTTGGTCTTGCAGATCGAGGTCCACACCAGGGTAGGCTAAGGTGACTAAGCGTTGTACCTCTTCTGCAAACTCTGCTGCCGACTCTTTGAACTGGCGGAGTTCTCCAAGCTTCCTTCTAATTGTGGTTGGGGGGTCTCGTTGACCAAAACGTTGAGTTAGCTGTTCTTTCAGAAGAGTGTAGTCCTCTCGAATATGCTCAGGAAGTGAACAGACGTACTTAATTGCTGCCCCCCTCAGGCATTCATGTAAATAGTCCACCCTGTGGGCTCCACTCCATCCATACTTCCTGGCCTGCCGTTCAAATGGTACTAGAAATGATTCCCAGTCCCCACTACCATCAAAAATAGCGAGCTTTGCTCTGGGACCCTCTTGATAAACAGGTTGGCCTTGATGATGAGAAATGTTTTGTCTTTGTTCAAAAGCGTAGGTAGGTGGCAGTAGCTGAGAGCCACGTTCACTATTTCGCTGCCTAACACCTGTCTCTATGGAGGGGGTAGCTCTGGTGGGGCCTGAAGTGCGTGCTCTCTGTTGTATGACTTCCAGCTCAGCAGCAAACGGTCCGCTGGTAATGTTGCGTGACCTCTCTGGATTCTCTAAGGGAAACTGTGAATCACAGTAAGGCATCCGCCTATCTCTGACAGTGGGCTGCAAGCTCTCACAGGTGTCCCACCTAGGTGCAGTGGACATGGATGTTTGCGGGGCTTGGGTGGTACTAGCAATATGGTGCAATATTGGAGTCATCATCGTTCGCAGTTGCTCATTATTCTTGCTCTGATTTTCAAGCATTGCCTTCAAGCAGTCTGGAGGTTGGTCGGGATCAGGGGCTGCTGCTGCCATTGCTCCTTGGAATAAATCTTCCTGGGACATGCTTTTAATCCTTTTTTTTCTTTTTTTTTTCTTCTTGTTATCTTGCTTTTTTATTATCTTGTTTTTTATTTTTTTGTAGTTTTTTATTTTTTTACACAGTCAATTATTCTCAGAAATCTTCCAGGAGCATTTGATTTTCTAAATGTCTCTGGTAATTCACAGTTTAGTTGAGTCAACACGGTTCTCATCGGGCGCGATGACGTCAGCCAACTCGCGCCTCCGGCCTCAAGTGAAGTGCTAACAAATTAGCATGCCACTGTACCATCCACTTTTTTTAATCGATATCCGATATTCTTCTGGGTTAATTCACGTTGTTTCAAACACAGTCCCGCTTCTGACACCAGTTGTCGTGTTGTTGATATGTATTAATGCATATGGAAACGCAGGTGGAATGAGCCACGACAAGGAGATGATTTCACAAGTTTTACTGAAGTTCTTCGGACACAGATGTAAGTTACAGTTCACAGCGCACTCACCAACAGTATTACATTCATGAACACAGACTTATATCAGGTTGCTGCAGCTGATAGTGCGCTCTTGCTCCGGCACTGGACGGCAGTTTTTCCGACGTGCGATGAGCATGCGAGCGACTTCCAAGAACAACAACTAACGTTAACAACGTAACTTCATGCTCTATACTAAGGAGTGCGTATCTGAACAACCAATGAGCTACAAGAACACAGTAGGCAGTTAAGGGACTTAAAGGGCCAGATTACAACAATATCTTGTCAGTGCTGAGTCCGATTTTTTTCAACTCATCAGTTATTGTTGTAGTTAGAGTATCCGCATCCCCCTTTTCGGCCATGACTAATAAGCGTTCACATGCTGTAAAATTTTCATCAACGTAACGCACAACTATTGAAATGTTTTCTTGACCTGTAGGGTCGCGGGTTCCGTCCACTTTGATGGTGTACCATGAGTCCCCGATCTCTGACAATTTCTTCTGTCAGTATTGCGCTCATCATTTCGATGACCTCGTTTTGCACATCATGGCTTGTGTATGTTGCATTTCGAGGGATGGATTTGGTTATTTCAGCCAGATGATGATCTTTTCTCAAAGTATACTCAAATAATGAGAGAAAAACTCCAGTGTTTGCATTTCCGTCTGTCATATTGGCAAAACTGTCATCGTCTCCTCTGAATGCCATTTGGTTTACAGCTAAAAACTCAATTATGTCAATAATAGCCGATATATAATATCTATTACGTGCCAGCTGGTCTGCATGGACAAGAGTGCTGATCTCTGTACCTGTCTGTCTGCGTCTTTTGGATTCTTTCCACATAGATTCACACCTCAAGTGTTCTTTAGAGGAACCATGCTTGTTCAATCCCTTACTAGTCTCAGTTGCATGTTTCCAATCAGTGAATCCTTTCATGGTGAATGTTGTGTCTGAGGAACTGAATTTGCGACATGGGAAACAAAATGCTGCATCTGCTTTCAACGAGTATTCAAGCCAATCCCTATTTTTGTACCAACTGCAGCTAAAAGAACGCTTTTTCAGTCCATACAGTTTCACAGGATATTTGTCCAAAATCACATGCTGGGTTTCATCAGTGCCAAGGTCGCACACTGAGTCTGTTAATAATTCCACTGGCCTGCTTGGTTCCACCGTCACATGCTCACCAGACTGGTTAGCGCCAGAAAAACATGGCTTGGATCATGACTGGTGCTGCTAGCCAAGGCTTCACCACCTTCTGTCGTTGTAGCAGGTGTTTCAGGCGCCACAGGTGTTAGTTTCTTCCCTCCAGAAGCTGATGATTTGAAAAACCTTTGAATATACATATTTTCAATTTCCACTTTCACGATTAATTTAACCTAGCTAGCTAGCTTAGGCAAAACCGAGCGCATGTCGCTTCACTATAACTTTTACCGAGATGCTGCTGTTAGAGCGGGAAACCCCTTTTTTGTAAACAATCAGTCAAACTTCCGGGTGTTTTTTTTATAAGATTATGAGTCAAAACATTACACTTAAATACACACATCAAAACATATTTACACTACCGTTCAAAAGTTTGGGGTCGGTACGATTTTAAATACTTTTAAAAGAAATCTCTTCTGCTAACCATGGCTGCGCTTATTTGATTAAAAATACAACAAAAATCAGTTATAGTATTAAATATTATTCCAGTGTAAATCAGCTGTTTTCTGTGTGAATATATAGTAAAGTGTAATTTATTCCTGTGATCAAAGCTGAATTTTCAGCATCACCAGTGTCAGTGTCTTCAGTGTCAAATGATCCTTCACAAATCAGTATAATATGAGGATTTGATGCTCAAGAAACATTTATTATTATTATCAATGTTGAAACAGTTGTTGGTCTGTCAGTTGTACAGTTTTTTTTTTTTTTTAGGATTCTTTGATGAATAGGAAGTTCAAAAGACTTTTGTAACATTATAAATGTCTTTACTGTCACTTTCGATCAAATTAATTATTCCTTGATAAATAAAAGTATTGATTTCTTTCCTCCAAAAAATAAAAATAAAATTCTCACTGACCCCAAACTTTTGAACGGTAGTGTAAATACAACACGTAAATTATTATTATTTTTAAAATAATTTATTAAATGCAAATTGGATGGAGGGGGGGCACAGGAGCTCTGTAGGCGGGCCCGGCCCCCTAAGGCCCACCCATAGCGCCGGGTATGTATGTGAGCACAGGTATTAGAGATCTCTCAGGAACCCATCAATATTTTTGTCAAATTTACACCTGACACTGACTAAGCAGACACTGACTTGACAGAAAATTGGTAAAAGATAAGTTATAAAAGAACTCTTCATTACAAAATATTAGGACCCAGAATTTTACAGACATAAAAAGTCATAAAAAAAAAAAAAAAAAAAAAACGTTAAAAGGGGTCAGCTCAGAAACTGACACCTTTATAGCACTCAAGACAGCCTTTGAAGGGAAAAAAACAGTAATCTGTGGCAGGATGGGCACTCTAGATTCCAGAGCCAAACTCATTGAACTCACAGCGTGAGCAGTAATGGAAGTATACACATTTTTCCGCCTTCCCTGGCTGCTGTCCCTCCTCGGAGATGAAGAGAGGGCTGATGGAGAGAATGGTCAGGGCGGTGGTGTTGAGGGGGTGTGCATGTCGATACCATCCAAAACACACTGGCAAGAAAGGCAGACTATGAGCTGACAATTACAGCCTTTAATCCTGAACAACAGAATCAGACTTCCCGCCTCGTCCCGTGCAGAGTGACAGATTTGTTTGAGATATTGCAGTCATTAAAGCTCGGAAACTCTGGCAAAGCGATTCTCGAAGAGTGCGCAGACTTCATTGATCAGAGCACGTGCAACAAGCTCAGCCCCTCGACACCTAACACCTGACCCCCCTGATCTAATAATAGAGAGCCAGCGGTGATGGAGGGCATGAGAGAAGAGCAACTTGAGCTTCTCATGAAGTCATTAATTTATTATTATCTCTTGCTGTTCACATTTCTCTAGCTGGAAATGTATTATATTCAGAAAATATATTCAGATGTCTGGTAGATTAGGGTGGTTGAGAAAGGTTTTCTTTTAAGACCTTCAATGGTGTTATTGCTTTCTCTTGTTCTCTGAAAGTACTCTTGACTCATTATAATCGTGTGAAGTCACTTATCTTGAGTGGCCAGCTTTTTTAAAGATTTGTCAATAACAGTCTGCTGACTGGACGCTTGAGCCAATATGGAGATTTAAATGAAGGAGTCCATAGAGGACTCAAACCACTCCTCCACTTTGGCCTGGAGATAATGGGCCACCATCTGTGACAGGTTTTCTCAGAGCTCAAAGCTGATCGCACCAAACATTACACGAGGAACTGATGCCCCATTTTATTTCAGGCATATTCCACATGCTTGTGCCACTTCAAACAACAGGACAAATGGATTTGGAACTTTTGCTTTGACCAGTGTAAACAGCCTCAGGCTGTTGCAGTGTCTATTGTAGACACACCCTGGCTGCACCCTCCGCAGGCAGAATACAGAGGTAGAAAGGCAACAAGGCACGTCCGAATCCAATGACCCTGTCACATCCTGTCTACTGAGAAACCTTCATCTGATGATTTTTTGAAGGCAGCATGGATGTATCCTTTGATATCCCACAATCCGGTACATTCCATTTTGTGACAGTTGAGCTAAAAAGATATTGCATCTGAAAACTGCGGTTGGTGGTCATTTTTTGTGTAAATGTACATTTTTACCTACTTTTCTACATGTTTTATGTCATTTCTTGTGAGAAATTAGGCTATATTGCAGTAATTAAATATTTGCTTAGTTGTCACCAAAGCTATTTTGTTGTAGATCATTAAAGCGTCATGTTGCCTCAAGAGTCTGTCGGAAATCAGTTACATATACCTTTATGCACCAATGCTGCCTGCAAATTCATTGCCTGATAAGTCAGCTGCTTTCGTATGCAGTCTCTGTGTCCGAATACGTATACTTCCATCTACAACCGTATGTGAAAAGAGCATTAGCCTACCTCTAAATAAATGCTGTCCCACACATGACGTACTATACACTATATACACTTATACTATGTATTATGTTTAAGGTTATTTTGTCATAGAGTCTGATACGGTGGTACTTTTTTCTGCTATACACGTTAAACAGGGATATTTTTATTTAAATTCTCACTTCAATAAAATCTGTTCGTTTTTCCACCTGGTCACTTCATGCATTTTCTCTGATCGGATAGCTATCCATGAAAAAAACAGGTGTAACGTTAAATGCCCTCCGAAGCGTTTTCAAAATTTAAATCCAATCACTCAAACCACTTCAGAAGAACACATTCCAAACGGAACTGGACATGTGTAATGCATCTGGTTGATGAAACCACATATGTAATTGTTCCTGCCAAAATGGACAAAAAATAAAAATATAATAGGCTAATAGTCCTATGACATGTTATAGCTAGATTTGACCAATTCACCCTCTGATGCGGTCTTTGATCTTGAAATTAGCTAATGATTAATAAAAATGCAGCTTTCGTTGACGTGAACTCCGTTAAATTTGCATATAGCGCGTGAATTGAAGATCGGAACTAAGTTATATTCGTTTTAATACAGTCAGTAGACAATGTAACGTTAAATGGAACTGTTTTAACAAATCAGATTGCAATACGATCAGTAAAAACACATGAAGTGACAAGTGTAAAAACAAGTTACATCTTTGTAAGGCACTGAATTACTGTTCCATATAACGTTAGCCTATGATTTGGCCGAGTGCAAGGCCAGGTTATCAAAGTGGTGCAGATATTCAGACGAACAGCAGTGTGATAAATTATAAAACAGTTCAATAAACAATGTTGATGCTGAGTAACATTAATTTTAGAAATTATATAGCTGGTTACCTTTGTGCTCCGCCAAAGGAAATGCTAAACCGAAATCGCTGCAGGAGCAGCCGTGGGCGTGTTTCGCGAAGGTGTCCTCCCTGCAGCAGTAGTGACATTTTGTTTTTATATGAATCTGAATATTTTAATCATATGAGTGTCACTTTTCGCCACCTATTGGCGCAACATAATAATCAGTGTTATCAGCAGAAAGACTCAGAAAAATAGCTACAAATACAGACTGACTGGAACACTCAAATATAGACTCAAAACAACCGGTGAGATGCCTCAGTTCACATTTGAGGACTGGAAACTGATGTATGAAATGATTTGAACTACTTACAATTTGCATCCTTCATATAATAGGCTAATAATAATTAAAAAGAGTGAGAATATCCATTTGTCTGACAAACTACAATAGAGTGGTGCAGGTATGAGATCAATTTGTAGGCCAAAACACGGAGCGAGTTAGCATTTTAGCACTTCCGGTTCCATTCTGAAGTCAATGGGTTTTTTGAATGGGATTTTGGTTAAATGGCTGAAAAGTCTGTGGTGAAGACAAGCTCAAGACACTTTCATGTTTTATTCTATGACAGAAAATACATAAATATTACCTCACACGTGATTTTTTAAGCTGTTATGTGTCTTGAAAAAGGCGGTTGCTAACAGTCCACTTTTACAGCCTCATCATGCATATAATTGTGCTCTTATAAACTATTATAATTCAAACTTTCTGGGAAAATGTTTTAAAATAAAAACTGAAAGAGTTGTCGGAAGCTTAGTAATGGAGACGTTGATGTCGTGGGACCGTGGTGTAGTTCGTTTATAGCCTACCTTTAGCTTTTTACTTATGGCAACTACATTTAGGTTTCAAAATTCATAAAAGTTCTGTTCATCTGTGAAAATTATCTTGATGGACAAAAGGTGCAAATATCATAAACTTATGTTGATCACAGAGCTTGTTTTTTGCAATAATCCAATAGACTATAGAAAAATCCTATTGTTTTTTTGTTGTTGTTGTTGAGGGAACCAGGGTAATGCTAACTGCCGATTGGCCTACAAAGACGTCATACCTGCATCACTTAGATCAAGCAAGAACACACAAAACAAAAACCACCTGACAGACTTTTTCAGTTCTGTCACTCATATCCACACTTCTTGAATCACTCTAGCTCCTGTTAAATACTTATGTCCTGTGTTAATAGAGTTCAACACAGAGGTAGTCAAGATGAGATCAACACTTTATTTCGATCAAAACTTTATATAACACAGCCTCTCTCACTGAGTTTTTTAACAGTGTATCCTAAAACTCCAACCTCAAGAGAAGGTCAATGCTCCTTGACATTTAATAAACAGACAGCACTGCTAATTAACAAGACTGTATTTCACCACTATCTTGTATTTAAAGTCTACACAGGCAGCTTGTTACTCTAGCATTTAAATGTAGCATCACAAACTTTGGAAGGTGAAACACTCATTGTCATAAATTAATGAGCTACTGGTAGATATTGTAGGTCACCTTAGTATTGAGGCAGAAGACAAGCTTGAAAAACAAGAAGGTGGTGGTTTACAGTCATAGGGGACGCTCAAACTAACTGCACCTTCAGTGGCTTTGACAGTCACCCTTACCCCGAACAATGGATGCTGCCATTGTTCCCTGGACCGCTCTGAAGGACACGACTTCAAAATGGCACACTTTCTAGAGTCCTCCATGGCTGCAAGCTCTTGCTTTAGTCTGTTCAGAATGTGACACCTCGCTTGAAGATAAAACAATCGCCACAAAAGAAGCCTGTCACTTCTTTTCTTTTCCCCTCCATTTCTGTTGCATCTAAAATATGCCAGAAGAATCAGAAGGAAAAAAAAATCAATAACCCCCAGGTCCTTTTTCTCCTTCAAAAAGAAAGGTGTGTGTGGTTGTGTGCATCTTATCGATTCCACTGAAAGACTTTGACCTGTACAACAAACACAGATATCTTGTGAAACTAAGAAAAACTTATGAATGGGTTATAAACAGAAAGAGATTTCCTTAATTCCCTTAAGTCTCCTTAAAGAGAATAGGCCTTAACTACACACACTTGTACGTTGCAGTTTAAAGCGACAGTTAAGTATAAAAGGGACAGTTAATTAAGATTTATAAATAAATTTCATGTAACGCTGAAATTGACATGGAGAGGGTATAAGGATGGATAACTGAACAGACAAACCATTAACATTCTTTAATTGTTCTCCATCTCATTTTATTCAATGAATTTGTATTGTTATATTTCACATTAATGCACTTCAAAGATCTCATAATGCTTTTTTTGCGGTTAATTCATTTCCCCATTTAAAATAAATTAGCCTCACTGCTGGTTTTAGAGAACAAGTTTGGCTAATGCAGGTCAAACTAGCTCCTTAAATCAGTTTAAAGGTTTACCTTATTCTGAGAATTATTTTTTTTTTTAAAAATTTTAATTAACGGGAATACAATTTTAGTCACAAAAGGAACCCCTATACACCAGCAAAAACCAGTAACTTACTCTTCTATGCTTCTTTTTTTTAAATAAAGTACACAACATAAAGCATATTTTTGCCATTTGGAACAATAACACTTTATTTCTACAAAATAATTAAGAGACAATTAAAAAACAAAATACTGCTTTTGTCCTTTACTTTTCAAAGACCAACTGCTTTTTAGATCTTATTAGTAACAATAGTAACCATTAAACTAGAGTGTGGACAAAACATGAACGGTGTGAACTCAAGAAAAAAAAAAAAGTTTCTTTTTGTCTGTGAACATGTTTGTTCTAAAATAGTGTGATAGTGTGAACAGAAAATTTCCAAGGTGCTGCTCTTTTTGTGTTATTATATGGACAAGTGTTTCAGTGTTTAGAAACTTTGATAAACAAAAATTAAATCCCCAAAAAATGCACAGGTTAAAAATACATTTTTAAAAGCCTACACGTTTTAGCACACATTTAATTCATTTTGCATTTCACTCACACAATGAAATTAATAAAAGTCTCTCAAAGTAAACTTGTAGCAAAATTGAAGAAATAACGGAACAAATAGTTCAACAGTAAAGTGTGTCTGTGCATGTCTGCCATAGAGAAGCCTTCAATACAAGAAGGTACCAAAGCTGCCCTTGCCATTGAGCTTGAATTGATTTCCATGAATGGAAATAAACATTTCCTGTGAGAGTAGATTCTCATCAGCCTGCATGGCCCCTAGTGCTTTTATCCGGCTCTTCTGAAGCCCATGTTTTTTGGCCGACGTGGCAACCAACTCTTGCTTGATGGCATCATTTCCCTCAGTGAAGTCTGGAGGGATGCAGTGGCTATGTTTGATGGCTGGACACTCTTCCTCCACCACAATGATGGGCACATCACAATCATCATCCTCGTCCATATCTGCCTCTGGTTTTACTCCTGTGTCCTCAGATTCTTCCTCTTTCTCATCTGACAAAACAGAAGAGACAGGCTTCAGAATAGATTTGGTTTTAAATTGCTTTTGGTGAGCATTTTTAATCTAAAACTTCAAAGAAAATGTGATTCATAACTAGATATAATTGGAAAAAAGTGTGAAGTACGTATGGGTTTGAAACAACATGAGTGAGAGTGAATAATAGAATATTAATTTTTGGGCAAATTATTCCTTTAATTCCAGACCAAAAAGCAGGCAGCTCAGAACGATGCATCAATACAACATGCTCTCATTCAACTTTACAGCGGAGAGCAATATGAATGGTTGTAGTCAGCCTGAAAATGATAGGGAACAATAAAAGGATGTGTTTGATACATCTACGACTCCCCTAAATGTAGGGGTTTTCCACTAAAACTGAACCCTGCTGTTCCTAGAAAAACAAATGACGCAAGGGACAATTGTAGTGTAATACTAGAGAGAGAGACTTTAATTTCCTATATTTTGGGAGAAAAAAAGAAAGCGTCTTTGGGAAAGCCAGCTGTTACACTACGAGCAGTGTAAAACTTTTTCTTCACGCATTGCTATAAGACTTGCTGATAGAGGCAAGCTATATACATACAAACTATAACATAACCTACCTTTTCCTTCCAATATGTTTTATATCTATTTCAGCTGGACTGAATAAGTTAAATCTATTAGTTCTGAATTTCAACTCTCAAACAAAAACACACGTCGACTGAAACTGAAATACCTCTCTTACATAAAAAGGAGAGCCATTTAAACAATGCAGAATAGAAAGTCACTATGCCAATGCATCCATTAGACAAAGGCAGATTGTTAGAGGCAGAAACATAAAGGAGCCAGAGGGAGAAGTAGGGTCTACTTGTATTTTGAAGCCAAGACACCTTCTGTGAAGCATATTTCAGAAGTTAAGCACACTGCGTTTGCAGCTGCCCTTCACGGAAAGTCAAGCGCATTTCCATTCTTTCCTTTTCTGAAAACGGAGCTGGCTGAGAGAGGGAAAAAAGCCAATCTTGCTGAAGAAAAGTACCGTGGGGATAGCAGTCATTACGGACAGGCCTTCCAACAGCCCCAGGGGGGCATTTTTACCAAAAATTTTATGCAAGCGAATATATTTTCACAGATATTACCGCAGGAGAAAGTAGAGCACTTTTCACATAGTCGGACTGATTCCTGCGGGTTCCTTCATGAGCTATATAGGCTTGTGATCTATGCAGGCACACACAGAACCATTCACATTAATGGGGAAAGTGGTCGTGGCCTATTTAATTTGTGCCAAAGATGATGAGATGTGTGAAAGCAAAAAAAAAAAACCATCAAGGTTACAGTATTGCCCATAAAAAAAAAAAAAAAAAAAAAAAGAAACACATTTTCGTACATTTCCCAATAAATTACAAGAATTTCAGCTCTGGAGGCTTCGAACAGTAACGATAGCATTGGTTTTACCGTGTCAATTGAAGCCCGAGTCCTCATCCTTTGGAAGCTCATGCAAAGTGGATTTGCTTTCAAAGAGCAGGAATCAGTGTCTTCTCAACATGTCAACAACACAAACCAAACTCTTCCAGGCCTCAGCTACAACTACAGTGTTTGATGGCGGGTCAAAGTAGACATTGTTTGCAGGCAGCCAATGAAGACCATAGAACGACATTATGCATATTTGTTACAAACCTACATAGAGCAGGGCCGAGAGCTGTGGGAATGGAGCAAAGCCGGTGGCACGAGTGATAATGAGCGTAACCTGCGCACCACACCGGAGCTCCGGAAGGATAAAAGGAGGAGTGAAAACAGAGCAGGACGAGAGAGGACCAGGTCTGGGACATTTATGTTGTGTTTTATTATGTTTATATGCAGTCGTCCATGAGGGTCTGCCACTTTACTTTAATTTTGTTGTTTGTTTATTTTTGGATTAAAATTTGTGTTTTAACGTTCTCTGGTTCCTGGTAACGCCTCCTCCTTCCCTGAGCCTTTAACACTCATGTCACCTCATGTTAGGTTGTTGCTGCTTGCCTGCCATCTCGCTCTGTCTGCACAGCGTACATGAACGCGCTGATGACTCATGTCTGCGTACACAGCCTGCGCAGTGTATATGCAAACACATTTACCGACAGGGAACACATGCTATAGGACCGTTCGGAACGAACGCAAAGATTGAACGAACATTTTATGGTCCTACTTTTTCCAAAGACGACATATTTATAACAATACATTTAGACCGCTTAACAGTGATTGCTATCAGGAAGGATATGAGGAGACTTTCAACCAGCATAACATAAAAATTAGGGCTGTCAAATGATTAATCGTGATTAATCACATCCAAAATAAAAGTTTTTTTTTACATAATATATGTGGGTGCACTGTGTATAATTATTTTATATATATATAAATACACACATGCTTGTATATATTTAAGAAATATTTTCATGTATATACTGTATATAGATTTATATATAATTTATATTATATATAAATACAAATATTTTATATATAAATAATATTGTTTTCTTAAATATACATGCATGTGTGTGTATTTATATATATACAAAATAATTATACACAGTGCACCCACATATATTATGTAAAAAAAACTTTTATTTTGGATGTGATTAATCGTGATTAATCATTTGACAGCCCTAATACAAATTTCATAAAATTTCAGCAGAGAATCACCTACGGCACCTTTAAAGCCCATTTGAAGGTCTTCGATAGATACCACATAAAAAAAAATATACTAGCCTAACTGATAAAGTTCAAACATTATTAAAAACAAGTGAACAGTCAGTAATAAAATAAGAACAAATACACAAATTATAAGCAGAGATGAATACTAAATAACAAAAGTTACAAAGTCTAACAGTAGTATTCAGGTACAGAAATCTATAATTAAGCCTAAATGTAAAATAACACTATTTGTTCACTGTATAAATGAAATATAGTTTAATCTTTGTTAAAGCTGTATGTTGTTGTTTTATTAACATTAATGACACAGACAACAGTAGGAATATTAGGTGTCTGCGGTCACTTTAAGACCGAATGCACGGACTGAAAAAACAAACATCTGGTTTCTCAACTGTTCACTTATGGCATAACCGAGAGAATACATGCCGAGAGAGTTATTTAGATGAGTTTTTTTAACATGGTTTTGTGTGCATGTGTCCGTTCAAGGGCAAGGAAATGCAAAAGAATCAATTTGTGTGTTTGAGTGAGTGCTATCTGAAACGCGCCTCTCTCTCTCTCTGCGTGCGCGTGCTTCAGGTGTGTGCACAGATAACGAGCGAGTCCCGATTTTCGCCTCTTCTTCTGTGTTTAAAATTGTTTGAATGTGTAAACTGGCAAGACAAAACACGTCCAAATTAAATTTTCACTCTATGATGGTTAAATTTAGTAGTTAATCCGCGAATCACATGCCTGCCGAACCGTGGGGCAGCTGGTTCGTACGGATCAACTGCGATCCGTTGCACCCCTAATGTATAGGCATTTCATCACCCCAAATTACTAGGGGTGTAACGGTACACAAAAATCACGGTTCGGTACGTACCTCGGTTTTAAAGTCACGGTTCGGTACGTTTTCGATACAGCAAAAAGAAAGAAATGCCAGAGAAATTTCCTATTTGGTAAAAGAAAAAATATTTTTAAATAACTGAGTTTTCCTACATCTTGAAACTTTCAGGTTTATAAATGAGGGTCATCTTTGAAGGATGAACAAATAATGTTTTGGTCATCACATTAAAAATAACATTTAAATATATATTTATTTATATATTATTTGAGTTTTGAAGTGCTGGAAAAAGATGTGAGAAGTACTTGAAAGCATTTCACTATTCCAGCCAAACTGGTTACAGTTAGTGTTACTATATTAAATCCATGGTGAATGTTGCTGGTCTGTGGACGTAAAGTATTACTAGTTCATTCACGGCACAATGTTTCTCCTGGTTTCCACGTCAGCGCTGTTTGATCTAATAGAGATCTACGGTTAATAATGGAGAAATGTGAATGCTTCTCACTAGATCTCGCAGCGATGTTATTACTTCAGTGGCGAATTCAAATGTTTTCTTCACTGGATCTCTTAGCGCTGTGTAGTAACAGTGTCGCTTGATCGAGATCGGCTCGCGCTGCACAGATGTTGCTGGTCCGAACTGATAAACGGTCCGGCCGTGAAGCACAATATAATGAGTAGCGCAGTTTCGTTCCGCTTTCATTACGCTTGCCATTTGATGTTGCGCAACGTTGTGGTGATCGCGCCAGCGCGAATTTTGTTGGCAGGAAAAATGGTGCAAGGAATCGTTCGGTTTGTATGCGTACCGAACCGGAAGCCTCGAACCGAAACGGTTCAATACGAATACATGTACCGTTACACCCCTACAAATTACATAGTAAAAATCTGACCCAGTCAAAAAAGGCACAGTGCTTTCTGCAATTGGGTCGGGTCATGTTCACACCTTAAACGAACCGTACCAGAGTTCGTTTGAAACTGGGCCGAGACCACCTCTTCAGCTGGGTCTCGGTACGGTTGTTCGGTCCGCACCCAAGTGAGATTGCTGTATTCACACCTGCCCAAAATATCCGCACCAAGGGGGGAAACGAACTTGAGTTCAATTCAATCGAACCAAACAAAACAGGTGTGAATACACCCTTAAAATCTCGGCGGGTACTTCAAGTCAATAGTTTAGGTCAAAGGTGTTACAGCTGACAAAATAAAAAGTTTGGGAATTACTGATGTGGAGTTTGAAAACTTTAAAGATTAACTTTAGGTGAGCTTTTGATAATGGCAAAAGTAATTAAATGTAAAAAATAGGGGAAATGAGCAGGTGTACTATTAAATATCCAATATTGACCAACACAAATCTAATATCAGCTAATAATTCAAATGCATTTATTTATCATGCTTCATTCAGTGCTTTCATTTTTTAAGCTTAAAAAGCTGGACTATCAACAACAGTAGTTGTATAAAAAGAGCTGTGAGAAGATTCTTCAGAATTGTACTTTTTTGCTCTAAGAAAGAAAAGTAACACTACTTTAGAACTAAAAAAGGGGGACATTTTCATTTAATGCTTGCAGCAATTTGTCTGCACAAAACCTGGAGCAGATGTTAGTGTTTCTACATTTGCAGGTGTTGCAAGGTACTTCAAGATAACCGCTCTTAATGAACTAGCTGGTGTTAATTTGAGAAAATGCCCTGCTTCTGTTGAACTGAGGCGGCAGGAGCAGACAGAAGAAGAGAGAGGCACCTGCGGCATTGGGCTCTGGGGGCAGATCCTCCACGGCAGCGTCACCTGGCTTGACCAAGATAACCCCGTAGCCTTGATTGTTGTGGATCACGTTGTTCACCATGGTGATTTTAGGCATGGCATCCAACTCATCTGCAAAATCCTGCCAAAGGGGAAGCAGAGGGTGGTAAACACGCAGCATGCCTACACAAATGAACATGCACGCACACACACACACTCACATCTCTTTTTGGCCTAAGCAACGTGAGGAAGAATGAAAGACTGAGGTTGGGAAGGTGCAGCGTGTACACAAATGCACAAAAGCTTTAGGAAGGTAGATAAAAATCCAATTATTCCACTAGAGTTAATTACGGAAAAATCCTTTTGGGATGCTGCTACCTCTGTGTGAATCTAATTTGCTCTCAGGTGAAACACTAACACTGACTTGAGAAAGCCATCACATACTTAAGCTCATGAAACACTTTTGAAGCTGATCTGCAAAATTTTCCACAAAGATGTGTCTACAACTGCAGGGTGATCACTGGCTTTTCTGAGCTTTCCTCTGAACTGTGTGAGCGTACTGACCTCTGGTGACACAGCTTAGAGCTATTACCATCAAAGACGCCCCATGGCGGCCAGTGAAGTCCCACTCCACTAACGCATTAAAGGGGCTAACTTCCCTGGAGGTCTTCTAAATGCATTAATCCACTAAGGACATTAATACGATACCAAGACAGCGCTACGGTTCGCCCAGGTAAAATACTTGCTGTTGCCTGGGCAACGATTAGCAGTAACCAGGAGCTAGACGGGCTAATCTATAGGCATTTAGAAGAGCAGAAGCTCATCCATCTTGCTCACCTTAATCAGGATCCCCTCCTTGCAGTGATGGATGCCGTTGCCCACCAGACTGCATACACTCCCAGGGTAGATCTCCACACCGGCCCCCTGAAGCAAGCGCACAGCGACCATCAGAACAAACGATAATGGTATTAGTAAATGAAGAAGAGGCTCTTTAGTAACATGGTTGGTGGTAAATCAGTCAAAGAATGCTGCTGGCGTGATCTTTCACACCTGTATCTCATACTGTAATAACTATCGTAGAGGATAGATGATGGAGCTATACATTCAAATGATAATACCCATTTCAAAAGTGAAGAAGTCATTTTATAATTTACGTGAGGTACCGTGTGCCAGTGCAGCTTACCTTGGAGCCGTACAGGTCACACATGTTCATGGAGAGCTGGGCTGCCGATCGCACAATCACACCTGTGGTCTCACACTGCATCACACAATTTTCCATTTCCAGCTTCCCCTGGCGAACACCTGATGAAAGATAAAGGGTGACAAATTGAAAAGACATTGGAGGACGGTGGCAGGACATGCAAGGAGGAACGGTTTCCGGTCACATATAAAGGTTGAAAATAGTGCTGGGCTATATTAAATATACACAATATAAAATTAAACAAAATTGACATCACAATGATTTAAGACGTTAGATTAGATCCATGCTCTTGACTTGTGAGTATGAAAGGGTTAAGACAGATTTATAAATCGCATCTTTTATTTACACTTTAGCTGCAAGAATGGGAAGTTTTATTCATATATTGGAATCAGTTCAAAATGTTTGTTTTGATTGATAAAATTAATTCAAAAGTTTGGTTCAGCAAAAATTAAATACATAAATAAACGTCACTGTAAAATATTAAAATAAGCATTTTCTATTTTAATATATTTTAAAATGTAATTATTACTCTAATAAAAAGTTGGATTTTCAGCATCATTACTCCAGTCTCCAGTGTCAAATGATTCTTTATTATTATCAATGGTAAAAACTGTTGTGCTTCTTGCTGCATAATATATTTGTAGAAAACATTACATATATTTCAGGATTTTTATTTTTTGATAAAATAGAAAATGGTCAAAACATCAGCATTTATTTAAATCAGCATTTATAGAATTTCTATGCAACAATGTTAAAGTATTTACTGTCAAAATTTGAATGCATCCTTGCTGTGTATTAATTTCTTTAAAAACACACACGACCTCAAACTTAAAGTGTAAATAAAATAAAGAGAATGTTCCTTCAGTTAAAGACAGTATAGAAAACATGCCTTGATTACTTTCAACTAGATTTTTATTGCATTTTAGATCTTGCATTAAAATGTTTAAATCTAATTTGGCAACAATTCCTGTTTGATCAAAATTATATTTAAAAGCCAATTTAAGCCATTGCAGACCAAATACATAAAACAGAATACATATTAAATATTTATATATTTAATATGTATTCTGTTATATATATATATATATATATATATATTTAATATGTATTCTGTTATATATATATTTATATATATATGTCTGAAAAATAGTGATACTTTTTTTTTTAAGCTATCATCCAGCCTTAATACTGTAGGAAACATTGTTTTGGAAGCAAGCAGGATATCTAGTAGATAATAAACATACCTATTTCTCTGACAGGATCAGAAATCCCACAGGAAACAAACCTTTAGTGTAGCTGCACACGGGGATACAGATTTAAAAGCTCCCTAGACTAGACATGCCAGAATGGCTCACCAATGAAATGACAAGGAAAACATAAGATGACTTGTCACTGGCCAAATGAATGCACATCAGGTCTCGGGTGGATATACTGCTGCCCATTCAACAGCAGCAGTCCCTCAAGACAAACAGCTGGAAAGAGGGGAAAGGGACAGGCCAATTTTCTTTAAGACTCACACAAGATGCCTTCAATGGCGTCGCGCTGTATGAACTTTAGATTTGAGAGTTTGACGTTTGCCCCCGTTGACTCCACAAAAGAGTCACCCTTGTTACGCTTCTCGATCACCACCTCGTCCGGCAGACCGTATCCTGAGGGAAGACGGGGAGAGAAATGGCTTTGGAAAAAGTGCTTTTAAGACAAACCCTTAGATATTTGGCAGACACTTCTTTTTGCTTTTTATAAGTTGCTTTGGATAAAAGTATTTTACAAAATAAAATAGAACCAAACGAGATGAAAAAAGAAAGAAGAAAAAAAAAAGAAAAAAGAAAAATCACAACAGCGAGATTGTAATGTTTATGTCTCTTTAAATAAAATAACTCTAAAATACCCTTGTTATAAAACAGGCCAGTGATGGCATATTTTCGACAGTAACAAGAACCTGTTAAAATTGCACTCTTTGAATAAAAGATTTTCTGAACCTGCATGACAAAAACGCAGAAGGGAAATTGACAGGCCCTTAACCCTGATGGATCACTGTCATTTACCACTATGCCTGCCATCCAGCAAAGAACATCTCATTATAGCAAAGCCTCTCCATAAAGGACCTAATTTTCTATGGAAATTAGACCGTCTCTCAGTCTAGACACATGGTTTCCAAGTAACAATGTGCCTAAATGACCATCAGCTATCGTGTTGAGTCTATAGCAGACTGATGACTGAGAGGTCAGCTTAGCACCATCTCAGTTTGAGATAGTGGTGGCAGGTCAGCGAGAGCAGCGGTTCAAAGCCGCAGAGTTTGACAGCCCGGCTTCATTACACACTGCTCTTTGACAGATGGTCCTGAAGCAGGTTTCTTCCAGAGTTTTCTAACAATGCTCAGATGAACTTCAGCACCCTGGTCAGCTCTCACACACTTCTTTCAAATGCCAAAGGCTGAATATAGACCAATAAGGTCACAGCACCATCCACACTTCTACGCCTACAGGTAACAAGAGTGGATTTGGTGGAAGATCTCACCGTAATTGACAGCAGTGGGATGCTTTAAATGGGGAAAACACAGAATCACACATCGTACTTCCTGCTTTATAAAACGCAACACTGTCTGTTGCAGGTCTCAATGGATCTTTTTCACATTTCCAGGATTCTAAGAAGCGGAAGTAGTAATAGTTGGGTATAATTCTACAGTGGTAAGAGGAAAAAATACCAAGAGATTGATTATGTTGGCCAGAAGAAAGATGTTAAATTTGCCATCACTCTATCAACCGTTGTATTAGATACACTCACGCAGCAGCGCTAACTTTTTTTCTGTAATTTACAAAATAAAAAAGGTAATAACACAAATTATAGTGTTATAAAATTACATTAATATTTTTTAAAAATGAAAGAGAAAAAAACATCTATTAAAAAATATATATTTTTCATATATATATATATATATATATATAGCTAAATTTGCGCTGTTAATAACTGGAAATGCATCATCACAGTCTGTGAAAATGGTCTTTATACTCTTATAAAACATGCAAAACAATTTACTGCTCCTTCAAATAATCTCGGCGATAAAGCCGTAGCCTGAGACAGAGGCACGTGTGACATTCTCGCTAAATACCAAAGAGTTATTTTATGGTAATCTGGCAGTGGTCTAATTGAGTTGCTCTTCTCCTGTAGTAGAGCCAGCAGCCAGCTGTGTGTTATCTCCTCTTTCAAGGCTTCCCTGACGCTGCAGGAGGGACTGCCAAGCACACAAAACCTCCATATTTAAACAGCGGCCTCCAGGCCTCCTTTCCTCTTCCTCATCTGACTTCATCACTATCTGACTTTGCAGGTCATCCATTTGCATAAAGAGACTCGACCCTGACCCTGTGCTCTCTCTGCTCGCTTGCTTCCACATTCCTCATGAATTGATTTCCGCCCCCCATCATTGGAAGATGGTTATTGTTCCATCAAGCTCAATTACCTCGGATAGCTTCCTAATATCACGCACCGATTGCGGTGTTCGTTTTATACAGGTCGAGGGAACCATTTTGACAAACAAGGCATGGTGCGGCCAGACTACTGACTTACTGTTATGAAGCATGCGGTTTCACAAAGCTTTATTAAAGGGAAAAGAATAGTACAAAACACAGGTGATTTCGTCTGAGTTTTAGTTGGAGGTGGATGCAAAAAAAGTAAAGTACCAACTTCCAATCAATTTGGATGATAAAGGTAAATGTCTCTACATCACTGCAGCTAAAACTGGCCAAACCATTGATTTAGACGTCACTAATGTCATTACATTTTAAAGTGATGGTTCATCCAGAAATTATTATTATAAGTTTTTGTAACTGTCCTCACACAAAACTATCATATAGATTCAGAATGCTTGAAATTTGACATAAGTCTTAAGAATTACTTGAGCTTTATTTTTTTTATCATTTGAGCTTGATTTTCATTGAACTTCAATTTCATTGAATTGATTTTCAAATTAACCCCTATTAGTTTCCATGAAATTTGCCAAAAATCAACACTATGAAAAAGAAACATGTAAAACTGAAAACGTCTATTGTGGCTTATCAGATGACTAGAGAAGTCTTGCACACATCACCAGAGAGGTCTGTAGTTTTCACCAGAAGGTCCAGTTATGACATTTTGATAAAACATTACTAGGTCAAAAACATTTTTAACATTTACATTTCAAAAAGATCTATAACATGGTGAGTCATGCGATTACCTTCAACCACGATAGAGTCAACGAGACTGATGGAGCTGGTGATGATGTAAAGGCCTGGGCATATGATGACCACATCGCCCTCATAGCACGCATTGACCGCAAGCACCGGGTCACTGTGAAACTGGGATCAAAACACACACCACATTAGTCCAACTCATCTTTATCCTGAAGAGAAAGCAATGAAAACTGAATTTCAAATCACACTGAGTAAAAACAGTCTGCCACACACACTTAAGTGGGGTTGAACAGAGGCATGCGAGCACACACATCTACACCATTTTAACAAGTTCTTGAGGGACAAACTGGCTCACAGAACAAGAGAGATCAAACATGAGCTAGTACATGAACACTGCGCTTTACAAATCCTACATTACAGCACCTTGACACATCAGTGATAATATCGTCCTAACAACTGCTTTCCACGCAAACCGCTCTTTAATCGCACTACTTGAGCAGAAGATGGAGAAGCGAGCACATGTAAGATTTTCCTGGCCAAATTACTCACGGAGACCTAGCAGGCATAGAATTATACTACCACAAGTGAAATCAATGATAAGATTTTTTTTTAAGAGTTCTGAGGTGGCCAGAGTGCTCTCACCCAGATATTAACCTTTAGGAGGTAAACCCAGGAAATTAAAAGACAGTGATCAGAGGCGATGGGAGAGAGGGGCATTAATATCAGCATTTGTGCAGGATTTGCTCTCAACCTGCCTTGTCTGAAACTACTTTATTTAAAACGATCAGACCATCCCCCACCAAGATTCAGCTCTTGGAATAGGGGAAGTGACCTTTTCCAATTCAAATACCATATTTCCCACCCAAATGTCCTGTCATGGCTTAAAACAAAGAGCTTCTCCCATTCTTTCACAGTCCAGATGTCATAAACCCCTCCTAAAATCCCCATTTACAAAGCCAGTACAGTTGAAAACAATACCCTTATCATGAAAAGCCGAGTACTACAAGGTCTTCTGACCAGCATGATAACTGCGCCATGAAAAAGAGAAAGGGTTATACACACCTGCACTTCAAACTCTTCACTCGAATAGTGGGGCATCAGTTTGTCAGTTATCAAGCTTTGAAGCTGGTGAACTGTGGCCGAGGCAGATACCAAGTGGACCACATGGCCGCCGGCAGGATGCGGCCCCTTTGCCCTGCATGACTGCTGACCCGAGTTCACCTTGTAGCCCAGAACATACCTGCAATAGATAAGCAGGTGGCGCGGGTAAGCAAACCAAAGAACTAACGGGCACACATGCTCAAAGACATCTGTTCAGATTAACACGTCTTTGATCCCAGTGGATCTGAAATCTGGTAACTAGGAAAGACTGATGATTAATTATGGAGCAGCGCGTATTGATCCAGAGCTTTGGAAAACGTAAAGCAGTCAATACTTCAAAAACCATGAATGCCTGATAGCAATATTAATCACATTTCTACTCATTATGTTTCTCTCCTGATTAACTTGGGGGTTGAAGAAAAAATGTGGGCAGAAACATACATGACACCTCTCAATCTCAAACACACACAGCAGTAATAACCTGAGCAGTGGGTTTTCAATAATACGCAGCTTGCGCTTAAGTGCTTCCAGCTGCTCGTACATGCGCAGCCCTTCCACCATGGACACGTTGTCTTGTTCAGACTCGGAGTCACTGTTCAGGTCACTTCTCAGGCTGGAGAACTCCTGAAACTTCCCCGAGCAGAGCGCCAGCACCGAGTGATACTCAGCAACAAGACCAGCTGGAACACGATCCTCCAAGATATCATAGTAACTGTGGAAAATACATGAAGGGACAGATGGGGGGAAAATGTGAGAGACAGAAAACCATAATCTTATTAAAGGTGATGACTAATTTCTGCATTGCTAGGGGCACCATAAAGAATTGCATTCAAACTTAAGAAGTTCAGTAAAATAAGTCACAGGTGTGCCATTAGACTCATTTAATTTGTCTGACATCTTCTCCACTATTGTTTATGCCAATGTGAGTTTAAAACTAGTCATCCCATGCTTAAATTAACATCTAATTTCATAATGACTTAAAAAAATTCTATATTTGGATTACTCAAAGCAATTTATAGTTAAAGTTCATTTTATTTATATAGCACATTTTACAACAGCCACTGGCTGACTAAAGTGCTTTACAGAGCAGCAGAATTAAAAGAAAATAATACCTGCATAACAACACAACACAAATAAGCGCAGCAAAGCTAAGAGCAGCCTTAAAACAGGAGTAGCAAAACAGTATCGGACTCAAATATAAAATAGTAAAACAGAGATGGCAGTATCAGACTCAGATAAAAAAAAAAAAGATAAAACAGTATCAGACTCAAAAAAAATAGTAAATCAGAGGTGGCAAGTCAGTGTCAGATTCAAATATATAATGGAAAGAACCAGGAGTGGCAAAAACAGTATCAGACTTAATGGGAAATAGTAAAACCAGCCAACCTTAATTATTGGCCATGGAAAACAAGTGCGTTTTTAGAAGTGACTCAAGTGATCACGGAAGGGGCTATCCTAATTTCTAACCGTGGCCCGACCACAGAAAATGCTCAATCCCCTCTGCATTTGAGTCTGGAATGTGGGACTAATAACAGGTTCTTGTCGTTTGATCTCAAAGGTTGACTTCTAAAAGGAGTATATGGTTGCAGCAGTTCAGAGAGATAGCTGAGGGTTTGGTTACATAAGAGATTTATAAACAGATAAAAGGATTTTAAAATCAATTCTGAAATTAATGGGCAGCCAATGAAGGGACCTCAGAATTGGGTTGATTTACGGCTATTAAAAAGGAATCTTGCAGCAGCATTTTGCACTAATTGAAGACGAGCAATTTGAGACTTTGAACACAGAGTGTTATAGTGTTGTCTTATAATGAACTGTTCATTACTGAGTACACACTGCCACCTGGTGGTCACAGCTCTTTTATAACTAAAACAGTGCTTGGGATACTACTAGACCTTGATGAACTGTGTTTGTTCATGCTTAAGGGGAAGAGACAGGACACACAGAGGACACTTACAGCCTAAGACGAGGCTCCACACACCGAACAAAGTAATCAAAGTCATCATCCTCATCTTCCTCATCCCACTTCCTCCAGATATGCTTATAGAAAAACCTGTGGGGATTAGACAGAAACATGCAAGAGTGAATGATGGGAGGGGAGGGGGAGAGAGACAGTGTGGGGGGAGATGTGAGTAACAATGACAGGAAAACCTGCTTAACCAGTCAGTTCGATATAACAAAAGGATCCTCATCAGAATCACGAACCAAACTCGGATACAACTGCATCAAGGTTTGGATGCACAAAATATAGCAGATTTGAATATCAAATGGCACATTCCATTAAATATTTAAACGTCCCTTTTGCCTACAGTACCTCACCCACTCACGGTCACTAAACCACACATGTTTGGAATATTTCAAGCTGTATAATTAACATTAGTTAATGTATTAAGAACAGTGCTGAGTAGAAACGAATTACATGTAATCTGGATTACGTAATCAGATTCCAAAAATTAAGTACTTGTTATTAGATTATAATACATTTTAAAGCTGCAGTCCGCATATTTTCCTCTTTGTCGCCATCTCTCTGTTCGAAATCTGTAACTGCAGTGATTCGCGGAATTATCATCTTTACGTGGGTTGTAAATCGGCATGAAACAGCGCGGATGAACACAGTGCTTTGAGGCGAGTGCTGCTGTCAGTCACCGCGCTGTGTGGATACTGTCATACAGAATCACAGATTCACTTTTTGAAAGTTTGACCAACATAAGAATTTTCATAAGAAAACGTCTTCTGAACAAGTAAGTAAAATCCATTTTTGTTCAGACCAACTAAGGGGGAAAAAGCATTCGACATGATAAGCTTCGTTAGATTTAATCAACATGATTTACAGCAACCGTGCAAATTATAGCCTACTTTGTTCTCAAATTGTTCATGTTAACAACATCAGCATTGAGTGACTAATGTTAAATGTAATGTGTTTTATGGTTACCTGCGTAGTTCAGAATTCATATTCTCCATAATAGCAAAACGAGAAAGGCACAACAAAGGAAACTCCATAACTGTGTGAATTAAGAAAACGTACTGTTACACGATTGAACTATTGAAATGTCTTACTTGTTCAGCAGAAAAAAGCCGTCTCTTCTTCGGTTTCGAACCCCTTCAAAACACGGAGTTCACGCACTTTTCAAAAGCCCCGCCGATGTTTAAATCCTTGTGTTTGCATGAGACGGTTTCTTTCTCTTTCTCTAGCCACCTTAAATCCGAAGTACGAAGTCTTTTGGGTTTTATAACTGCTGAATCTCCAGTTGACACTGATGATTGTTGTTTGGATCTTTCTGGATGCCATAAGTTTAATTATGTAAAGTGCTGCGAGAAAAGCATATACATCTAAACATCTCGTCACGCGCAGTATAGCCGAAGGAGCCGAAACTCCTTCTTTATGTGTACGGGTGTGACGTAATGACGCAAAGACATGCTCGAATTTCCCGCGGAAACCCACCAGTACCACTGGAATTAAAATCATTATTACAAGCTAACCGTTTTGAATCTAGCTATGGCAAGCAGATAGTTTTGACCACTGGCAGAATACGTTTTTTTTTAATATAATTATTTTGGATTATTTTTAACTTAAAAAAGTTACGGACTGGAGCTTTAAAATACTCGTAATCAGACTAGTTACTTTTCTACTGATTCGATGTTATTCTCACAATGGCAATAAATTATTCATGATTCTTTGTTATGTTTTAAAATTTCCTTTCTAAAAAAGCCTACTGTTTATTATGTTCAGAAAGTCTTCCAGGTTTGTGGAATTGCACACACAGACAAGATAATAGTGATGTGCCTATCACTGAAAACTGAGACCCACACAGCATTTGATCACTGATTTACAAAAATCATTTCACTTTTAAGAAGTGTTTTCTCAACATTGCATATCTAATCAACTCCTGACACACTAATTATTATTTGAATTATCACTCAGTGAGCCATTTAACCATGTATTACTGTCTTTGGAAGGCATTAAAATACAAATTCATATAATTTCATATTTGCATGCCATTTACATCCAACTTTTTTTGTCAGCTGAACCTCTTTGACCTTATATATTTACTTGAAGTAAGACCTTAGATTTCAAGTTAATAAGTTAGGTCAATAATAAAATTAAAGCTGCAGTCCGCAGTTTTTCCTCTTTGTCGCCATCTCTGTTCGAAATCTGCAATTGCAGTCATTCGCAGAATTATCAACTTTACGTGAGTTGTACCTCGGCACGGCACAGCGGGGATGAATCCAATGTTTTGAGGAGAATGTGCAGCTGTCAATCACCGCGCCGGTGTGGATACTGTCATTAGGAATAACAGATTCTACTTTTTGGAAGTATGACCAACATAAGAATTTTCACCCTATAATGTAATCTGAACAAGTAACATCCACTTTTGTTCTTCTGACCAACTAACTGGAAAAAAGCATTAAGCAAATCGCGCTTTTTAAATCTAACGATCGTTTTTCATATCACGTCAAACCGTGCAAATTATACTTTGTTCTCAAATTGTTAATGTTAACAACATCAGCATTGAGTGACTACATTTAGAGCCCTTCAGATATTTATCCTTGTTTTCGCATGGGCCCGGTTGCAGTCTCTTTTCCCAAACTATCAGTCCAAAGTATTTTGCATTTTACAACGGGTGAATCTCCAGTTGTCATTGGTGATTGTCATTTGAACCTTTCTGGATCCGCCATCAAATTAATACGTTTAATTATATCAAGTGCTGTGAGAAAAGGCTATAAATCTCCATCTCCAACATTCTCACTCGCAATATAGTCTACTAGCCGAGACTCCTTCTTTATGTGTACAGATGTGACGTAATGACGCAAAGACATTAGGCCTGTAGCGGCGCGTCGATGACGTCGACGCTTCGACGTCAAAAATTCGTCGACGTCATATTTTTTTGTCGACGCTTCTTTATTTATTTATGTATTTATTTTTTTGCACCGTTCCCGGCGGTACAGCTCGCCACACACACGTGGGAGACCGAAACATTGCAGAATCGAGGACGAAACAGCAACCTCTTCACAGAATTCACAACAAAGCCATGCAAAAGTCCCAACAAAAGAAAAAGTCCTAAAAAAACCCAGCTCGCACTAAATCATCGAAGGTATGGGAATACTTCAAATTTAGTCCCAAACGTAAAGGTGTCGTTATTTGCGCTCTTTGTCAAATGGAGTTGACATCCCAAGTCTCCCGCATAGTGATAGCGGCTCCCTGATGACCGCAAATTAGTTAAAATCTCCCGGAATCTAGAGCTCGCGAGCTCCAAACCGTGTAGCGCGCGCAGCGAGGGAGAGAGCGAGAGACCTTGCGCGTGTGTGCCTTATGAAGCGCATGTAAACCCCACCCCCGTCAACAAAACCAGTCCGGATGTTTTTTATGAGCACTGAAAACATTAAAATGAGCACCACATCCAAGTGTGACAGTGTAGATACTCTGTAAGAACCAGATCAAAATTGTTGTGCATTGAATGTGCACTCCTGCAATTTCCATGTTACAAAAAATAATCGTTCAATTAGTCGTTAGATTAGTCGACTAATCGATAAAATAATCGACAGACTAATCGTTTAATTAATAATCGTTTACCCCAGCCCTAAAAGACATGCTCGAATTTCCCGCGGAAATCCACCAGTACCACTGGAATTAAAAACATTATTACAAGCTTACCGCTTTGAATCGAGCTACAGCAAGCAGAGAGTTTTGAACACTGGCTGGTTATGTACTTGCTCAAATTTATTTTGGATAATTTTTAACACAAAAAAGTTACGGACTGGAGCTTTAAGTCAACAATAATAATAATAAATGATAATAAAATAAAAGTTCACGGTTCTCTTGTGTCGGCTAAAGGGATAGTTCACCCAAAAAATGAATTTCATAATTTACTGACCCTCAAGTTGTTCCAAACCTGTATAAATTTCTTTGTTTGTTCTGCTGAACACAAAATAAGATATTTTGAAGAAAGTGTGTAACCAGGTCACTTTGGGGCACCATTGACTTCCATAGTAGGGAGGGGGAAAAAAAGAAAATTATACAGGTTTGGAACAACATGAGGGTGAGTAAATGATGACATAATTTTCATTTTTGGGTGAACTATCCCTTTAATGGTCACATGACATTGAGGTAAACAAATATTTGTAATCTTTTTGTTAAGTTTTCAGTATTCACATTCAAGCTCAAGCAGATGCGAAAGAGAACTCAATACAGTACTCGCAAGCTGTTTTGTGTTTTCACGCATGCACTCATTCTCACGTGGGGGAAAAATGTGGGTGAGAAAAACACATGCAAATGATCAACTTTCGTGACAACGCAGCACAGGCCCAATCGGGCAGTCTTTATTGAAGAGCCCTGAAAAGGAAAAGAAAAAAAAAAAAGTACCTTTAATGGGTTAACTAACCTGAGGTGTTCCAGGGCCAGAGCAGTCTGATCAAAGTCCCCAGACTCATCGTAGACAACCGAGAGCTCCAGAAGAGGTACTTTATGAAGTGTAGCTTCCAGTAGGGACTTCATGGACTCTTCAGTAAGATCACAGCTTCTGGTCTCACACTCCATTGGTAGCACCAGCTCCACCTTTGCCTTTAGCTCCTTACAATCAACATCAACAACCTACAACAACAATCCTCATTCCTCAGCCTTTTAAACATCCTTTTGTGTGTAAATGCTTCAATCATACGCTTTGACCTTTTTGTTTCTTGACAGTAAATACCCAAAAAGCACTTGCCACCATATGCTTCAATGAACTTACTTCAACCAGCACGTCAAACACGTCAGTGTGCCATATGGCCTGCCAATCACATGGCTCCACTATCTTCTCCAGGTACTCAGCGGTGAAGGCTTTTACTTCAGACGTTTTACAGTCACCTGTCAAACATTTCAGGTTTTTAAATACATTTATTGACTGTATTGTTGTGGATGACTTTCAAAAGTGTTTGAATTGTTACCAAGCATGTAATCTTGATATGCCTTGAATCTCTCATAGTACAAAAGATGATCTGTCTGGAAGGTGTCCAGCAGTTTTCCATGTCCTGGCCTCTCTGCTCGCCTTAAATGAGTACAGGGTCTTTCATCACAACTCAGATAATGGGTGCCGCTGTCGTCATCATCATCTTCTTCTTCTGTCTGAAATAACTCTGAAAACATCAGCACTGGCAGTTCAGTAATTTGCCCTAAAGACCCACACAACCAAATGTGTTTTGGCCTGTTGTTAAAATATCTGTCAAAGTCAAACGTGTGACATGCCATTAACTTTTTAGGGGTGTGTGAATGGCACATGCTAACTTGACATAAGTTAAATCAATGGAGGAGTTCAATGCAAATTACAACAAACCACACAGTCATAGTCATATAGCGTATAAACATCACAAACCTTTAGAAACTCGATTATGGTTTGGTGTGATCTCAGTACAGAGAGTCTCTGTGTCTCTTTCAGTCTCTTGGTTTACATTATGATCATGATCGTTTAGTGGATTTTCGCTGGTCAGTTTGATGATGATTTCAACGCTGTTTTCAGTCTCAGCGTCTCTCACCTCCTCCGGCTTTGAACACTCAAGCTCCTCTGACATCACTAAAGCTTAAAACTTTAATGTTGCTACAATAAACGAGGTAGATATAAATAAAATGTATTTTGTTAACTAAGTAAGCAGCCAACTGACGGTCGGTCTCCACCCTTCACTTGTATTTTCAAAAGCTACCCGGGCTGAGCAAAGAGCCCAATAAACTCACAGGGCGGGGCAATCCGAAACATTCTTAAAGGGACAGTGCACAGTTAAAACTTTTTAAAGTCACCATGAAATAAAAATTGACAATACTTGTTTTTTTATGGAATATTGCATGGAATATTGCTTTTTTTTTTTCAATTCACGTGCCCTCATAATGTTTATGATTAACATAAAGTATGTGGTTAACACAACTTAACTTATTTATCGGAACTAGGCTGAGGACTATGGAAGCAGAATAGTCTCAACTATAATTCACGCAAGAAACATGATTCACACGTGCGTAGACAATTTCACATGCCGGAAACCTAATTCACGTACACACAAAAAAAATTCACGTGCGTGAAAAAAAATGATATTCACAAAAAGCAATTCACATGCGCAAAATAAAATTACATATTCATAAAAACATTTCACAAATGCAAAACACAATTCGTAGATATACAACTGTGCACAAAAACCTTTGAATGTTTAAAATGTATGAGAGTGTCCTTGAATTTGAATGTGCAAATCGTCATTCACGTACGAATCGCCTTGGATGTGTGTGTGTGTATTTTTGAGACTTTCCTGGCAGTGCTTACTCATAAAACAGAGCAGTCTACTCGTAACACGGAGCAGTCGTACTCTTTAGCCAATCAGATTTAAGCTTATCAATCAACCAATCAGTATCACGTGAGGGCGAATGAGCACAGCCATGAACAAGTCGAAAGCTGATGATGTGACATGCAGGTAGGCCCGCCCTCACGTGATACTGATTGGTCGATTGATAAGCTTAAATCTGATTGGCTAAAGAGTACGACTGCTCTGTTTTATGAGTAAGCGCTGCCAGGAAAGTCTCAAAAATACACACACACACATCCAAGGCGATTCGTACGTGAATGACGATTTGCACATTCAAATTCAAGGACACTCTCATACATTTTAAACATTCAAAGGTTTTTGTGCACAGTTGTATATCTACGAATTGTGTTTTGCATTTGTGAAATGTTTTTATGAACATGTAATTTTATTTTGCGCATGTGAATTGCTTTTTGTGAATATCATTTTTTTTTCACGCACGTGAATTTTTTTTGTGTGTACGTGAATTAGGTTTCACGCATGTGAAATTGTCTACGCACGTGTGAATCATGTTTCTTGCGTGAATTATATTTGAGACTATTCTGCTTCCATAGTATGGTGGATAAAGACATACTAAATAAATACTTGTAAAATATACATGTATTTGTACACTACATATAATTGCATTTTAATATAGCGGACCAGAGAAACATAGCTGAGCTTTTGCTTCTTAACGTTCTCTTTGGTTGTTAGCTAATTATTTTTTATTTCAGATACCATTTTTTCTAAATTAAATATTCATAAATAATCTTTTATAACCCATACAGAGAAATCGAGAAATAAATCATAATTTTCACAGTGTTATTATTGTTATTTCGGACTGTAATTCTGTGGTGAATGATGCCGTGCTCGATTTATTCGGTCTGAATCGGTGATCAGCTCGTCTGTCCTGTCTGTCACATGTGATTCTAGCCGCAGCATTTTTTGGATCCTGTGTGTTAACTTACTGTGTTTTGATGGAACGTAAGTTTTATGGTGGTATTATATTGATCAAGATACTTATTATATTGATCAAGATCCTATTAATCTTATAATTTTTAATGCATTATGTTGTGACCATCTTGGATCCTGATTCTGTGTTAAACATACATACAATTAAGGTAATTTATCAACGAAAACAAAAGGAAGGACAAGCGTAGTATATGCTATATTTAATATTTTTTTACGTTCACAGATGTGGTGCAATCCTCGATCCCATCAAAGGAAAGCGCTCTTTTGGGAGTTGAGGTGACTTCACTGTCATTAACATTAATTTTTAATTCAAGCTGTTCGACGTTCTAATTAATGATCTGTTAAGCATTTCATAATGTGTAAATAATAATAATTATGTTAATTCTGCGGGGGGGGGTGGTCTCTGGAAATGTAAAAGTTGGAAATCATGAAACAGTTCATTGTTGCAGATGGGCTCACACTGTGTATGATGTACGAAAACTTTACAAACTAGTCAATAAGATTCTGAATGTCACTTTTCACAGTCTTCAACCACAATGAAAGCGGAGGCTTTTACCAAAGCATTCCTGAAAAATAGCCTTCCCCAAATGAAAGATGCAGCCATTGAGGAAATGATGTTGCGCAAGGCGGTAGTGCTGGAATTTAAAAGACCGAAAAAGAAGGGAAAGAAAAGCAAGGCCAAGGGACTGAATGCCAAAGAAAGAAGACAGCTGAAAATATTCCAGCTCAAACCTGAACATCAAAAGTATGTATTAGAGGTTTCATTATGTTTACTCTTTTACCTTGTAGTATTGTATCATGCTCTACATTGTATCTGTAAAACTTCAGCTTATCACTAAAATCATATATCTTTGTCTATGGATATCATTGTAGATATGAACTCTTCTTGCCTCTGCATGAGCTATGGAAGCAGTACATTGAGGATCTGTGCAATGGATTGAAACCAGAAAGGTCATAATTTTAGGAAGATGCTCTTCAGAATTTCTGCCTCATGGGTATAATTTCAATTCCAGTCTTGCTAACGCTCCATGAATGTGCTGCCTGTTTCTTTTGAACACAGCAACCCACAGATGATCCAACAGAAGCTCTTGAAAGCTGATTTCCACGGTGCTGTCTTAACAGGTACAACGTCATGCATATTTGAAAATGTCTGCACACAAAGGCACACATTTTTGGTTTAGTGGCAGTATATCCAGATTTCCGATTATTGTTGATATTTTGAGCGTAAAGTGGAACCTTATGTTCTCTCTCTCTCATTTTTTCCCCCCCATAGTTGTCAAATCAAAGTGCCCTTCGTATGTGGGTCTAACTGGCATCTTGGTACAGGAAATGAAGCACATCTTCAAAATCATTACAAAAGAGGACAAACTAAAAGGTATATGCGTAAATATAAACTATAGGTTTCACAGCATTTTATGAATATGAGTGTGTCAAAGATGGCAAGCTTCTGTCCACTAGATATAGGAAGGAGGAGCCTTTGAGTGCAAAAAAAGGCAAATATGAGAAATTAGCAGCTATTTTTTCCCCTGTGCCTGTATGCGGTGTGGTAATCAAGTCAAAATAATATTATGTAAACGTTTGCTATGCTCATCAATTGTCAAAATCTTTTGTCTTGCATGCAGCTGTCGGGCTATTTTATCATTGTCCAGAGTGACTGTGTGGCACAATATACCGGTACTGACAATAACTAGCTATGTTTCCATACATCTAATTTTACGTAAACTTTTGGATATCGCATTGAAAAATGCTGTATGGAAACACTAAAATGCACTTAAATTCTAAGAATGTGCATAAAAATGTATTGAGGTGATACTTTTTTTATCTGATGAGAAGACATGCACACGAACTATGATAGAAACACATTTAAAGAATAAATCCCTCAATGCGCAACAAAGAACTCGTGTGACTTTGCCTCAACAGAGGTTGTGATTGGATAGCTGGAATAAGCTGCAGACCAATTTCATTATACTGCGTCTCAAATGTTGGTTTAGTTATTCTGAAATGCAGAATAACTAAACCAACATTTATTCTGAAATGCAGAATAACTAAACCAACATTTAGTCTATCATCAAAATGGTTAATAATGCCCACCCAGAACTCTCTCTCACATTTTCATTTCCAAACACCAGATATGTAAACACAAGATAATGCGACAGACAGTGTGTATTGCATTACGTCTCCATGCTCTTTATGATGTAACAAAAAAAGATCCACAGTGGATTCCCCGATTGCAGCAACTTACATTTTTATTAGAGATATTTTGTGCCAATTTCCCAGGAAGTGACGATTTTGTTCTCTTGTTTATTTACAAATGTTTTATGCGATATTCCAATTGTGCGTTTAATTCACAACTTTAAATAGAAACATAATGTGTGATTTTTAAAAATGTAATATTGATATCATGTTACGCTGCCCTTAATATTGTAAATAATCCAGCGCCAGTAATGACCCTGTTGACACAGACACCAGTGGCGGGTTGGTAAAATAACGTAGTCTTAGACAACTCAGTCTGCAAAAAAAAAAAGCTGATCAACCAAGTTTATGTTTTTGTACAGTTATGGTTACAAATTGTTCTCTTCCCTACACTCATGTTTAGAGTGATTCATTGTCTAAAAAAGAGAAAACTCAAAATAGACAAAGTTAAAGATGTATTTGTCTGGTAGCATCATTAATTTTTTTGCAACATTTCTGTAGATATTTCTATAATTTTGTAATTGTGAATTCTGTTGGCCACGATAATAGTGTTGTGAAAATCTGATAAGACAGCCCTATTCCAGATTGAAGTCAAATCTTCTTACTGTGTCATGAAAGCACTTCTCACTTCTTCCTCACAACAGCTATTAGCCACTTCTCAGAACCCTCTTTTCCAAATGAACCTGAGAACAAAGTCTGTCAACAGATGGTGTGTAAAAAGATCTGTTGCAACCATTTTGTTTGACAGTTGCTTAAAGGTGCAATGTGTAATCATTTTAAGTATCTATTAACAGAAATGCAATATGACATCCATAACTATGTTTTCAGTGGTGTATAAAGAACTTACTTAATAAACCGTAATGTTTTTATTACCTTAGAATGAGACATTTATATCTACTGTACATAACCGCGGGCACCCCCTTCTATGAAGGTCGACATATTGTGACGTCATGTTTTTACCGTAGCCGAGAGCGAACAAACAGCGCTACAGAGCGCGTTTCGTCACTACCTTGAAAGAGAAGCAGCAGAAAGCTAGAAGCTAGCCATAAACACCGTGAGTAGTGACTTTTCCCTTGTCAGTGGTGTAAAATATGTAGTTGGATTGTTTCATACAACTTAGTTCTTCTCCCTCGCTGTGTTATGGCTTTGCTATGTGGGGATAAATGTGCTGGTTACGTTTGTGAGACAGCTGATTAGTACTCTTGTCATTGACCGTAAAACAGTATGTTACAGGAATCACCAGCCCGTCGATCGTGGTCGACAAGTCGATCTTGGAAGCATTTTAAGTCGATAGCGAAGAGTTTTCAAAATCAAAGAAAAAAGCCTATTGTGTGTAGTAAATGGTGTCTAGGGGATGCGGAGGCGCGCGCGCTGTTACAATCATGTCATTTTTGCCACGCGCACCTTTGGGCTCATGCGGACGCGTCGAGTTTAAACAAGGCTTTACGCTTTAACCAGCTCAGCCACAGTAACAGCTCATATTTAGCCAGCTAAACTTTTACTACCCTGTTAGAAAAAAAATATAGTTGCATAGTTTCATGTGGTTCTTCTCCCTCGCTGTATTATGGGTTTGCTATGTGGGGAGAAATGTGCTGGTTACGTTTGACCCTTGATCCTCACCTGACTATGGCTTCGTAAACTTTATCCATGGTGTGGATAATGGACTGTGGTACAGAAACAGTGACAATGTTACAAGTAACAGTGACAATGTTACACACATGTTGGCTTACTCTGGCTATTCTCTGCTGTCTCAGACGACGATATGTTTGTCCTGTTTTAGCCACCATAGTTTCTTCGAAAGGGAGGGGTGAGCAGTGGGCTGAGCCCTTAGTGCATCTCGCAACCGAACCGCTAGATGCCGCTAAAAATCACACACTGCACCTTTAACCGAGGCCACTTTAACCTTTCAAATAGTGTTGATTTATTCATTATAGAAATATGCTCTGGAATACTGACACATTTTTTCCCTCCTCTCTCTTTCTCTCTCTCTACAGTAATACCGAAGAGGAACAGTGTGTTCAGTATGGAGATTGGTGATTTCGTAACTCACATCTATGGCAGCAAGTTTGAACTGCGCTCCAGTGAGCGGTCAGCAAAGAAATTCAAAGTAAAAGGAACTATTGACTTGTAATGGAAAGTCTAAAACATCGTGTCAATTTTAAATGTGAGCTGATACTGGAGCCTGGGAGACAATGAAGAGCAGATGCTCAATCATTATGGATTTGGCCAAGCATGAAACTATATTGGGGATTTAGGAAAAGTAGTAGCGTTTGACTGTCCACCAGAGGGAGACCTTTTTTTTTTTCCTTTTTTTTTTGAGAAGATAGGAAGAATAAATCTCTCTCTCTCTCTCTCTCTCTCTCGTAACTGCCACTCCCTTTTATTATATAAAACTCTTTGCTTATGACCTCATTTAGTCGACAAAATTGCAAAATGTCCCATTACTTCTGTAATAACATGGTATAACAATAGATCCAGAAGTATGTTTAATTTGCACAATTATTTCCCATGGCCGGGAGGTATTTAAGTAAGTACTAAAATGTTGAAGTTGTGTAAAATAAGCAAAGTATTGTTAGTTGAATGAGCAGGATCTCCAGTTCAAAGTGTATACTGAGGGGAATTGGTATGATTTTTAAGTTATTTGGTTCTGTTTCAGTGGTGTATATTTTGTAGTATTTGCCTGATCACAAAACAAGGAACTTGTTTTTTCCCTCCTCAAAACAAGGCCTGATTCTTGGAAGACTTGGTCATGGTTTTTTTTTTCCTTTTTAAGTGACTCGTCAATGCCTCTTCTGGTAATGCCTGGGAATCTCCACATTCCTAGACAGAACTGGTTTTGCAAATAAGTACGTAAGAGTTTGTTACTAACTAAATTGGCTTAGAGAAAAATTCTAGATTATTTAGCATTTGGTGCTTAGAACAGATTCTGGCAACTGGTTTGAGTTAAAGGAAGCTGTAACATCGACTGCTTCTGTACCAAAGAACGACAACGATGTCACCATTCTTGCAAATACACATGAAGTCCTTTCAGCATTCTGATGTGCAATGTCCTTTATGAGAAAAGAGGTTCTTTACACTTAATGTCTCCTCTGTGGTCAATGTGTAAATAGGGTGTGCACTTCCTTTAAACCACATTTTATATTTTTACAAGAAATAATATGTAGCCTATTAATTGCCACATATACAATTTCATGTTGTATGTATTAAATGGCTGTGCCGTGCTTATATCACACGCCTGTTCTTTGCAGTCACTTTGCATATTTTTCTGTTAAAAGAAAGAAAAACTTGTTAGACTGGCTTTGCCACCCGGTTGGTTTAAGGGCCAAAGTTCTGTTGTCGTTTTGATACTATTGCTTAGTGAATCAGATAAGGAGTTCTCTGCTATCTGAGCCCATACTGTTAATCAGATGAACAACAAATATTTTTACTCTTAGTAACATACAGTGGCTAAAAGTTTTTTTTTTGTTTTTTTTTATACATGTTGTAAACATGTAAAACCCACTACACTATATTAATGCTTTACAAATTTGTATAAATGTTTTCTTAGTGTGCATGGTTTTGTTTGTGCGCAACAGAATGACAGTGATGTGGAATTTAGATGAAACAGCTGGGCCATAAACACACATGTACGGGTACTATTATTTAGATTTTTAATGTATATTTTTTATTATACAGATCTACTTCTATATCTACAAGTATACCTATGGCAGCCTTGTGTAGAATATTTATCTTTTCTTAGTTTTAGTGTTTATTTGACTGAGTTTCATGTCATTATTGTTCTATAAATACTACGGGACTTTTTACTACGTCATGCACTGCACCTAAATCTGCTTTTTGTTTTTTAAATACCTTGTCTTTTTCAGCCTAGTTAGGTATCTCATAGTATGTTTCTTCCACATTAACTTTTGATATTCTCCTCTCATTTGCCAATTTCCACCTATTCAAGCAAATGTTTTCCCCCTTTTTAACTGTTTATGTGCGAAAGCCTCAGCTATGTATTACTTCTCTGTGACAGGGGATATGAGGAACATCAACAACATTTTTTGTTTTTGCTATGAAATATGTTATTATTGACTATTCTAGGACGCGAGTTATGCATCAGTGTTATTTTAATACTTCAAATGCCTGTTTGCTTCTCAGATGTGTGGTTTTTTTTAGCTGCCCTTTGAATACTTTTAATAATTTGTTTGACAGAAACTGTCCTTAAGTCTTTGACCGAGCTCTTCTGTGCTCTAAATCACTCACAAATCTTTTAATAATTCAATCATCTCTATTCAGTTTTTGCAAAATATTGGTTGTTTTAATGTCTTTTGCACGACATTGCACTATTTCATGCTTTTCTTCTACAGAAAGATCTTTCTTCCTCCCCATATTGCATTAGAACTCTGACTTGCTTAATAATGTTGAACAACCTCTTTCCATTCAAGACATGGCAAAATATTTATAACATTTCTGAGATTAAGACCAACTATCTAAAAAGAAATGCAAAATAAAATCCTAATGTTTATTGTGCTAAAATCCTACTGATATGTCACTTGCATAATAATTTGGAACAGTGTGAGTTCATGAAACTGATTCGTTTTAGTCAACAATATCAACACATTCATTTTTCTCAGTCACATCAACTGTGAAATAAATTAGGCAGACGACCAAAAATACAGCAGCAATAATACCAGTATTATCATAAATGTTCTATTCTATTTGACGAACATGAGGTCTATAAAATGTCATGACTATATATATATATATATATATTAATTATCTCTACACTCAGCAGGACTCTGACAATAGTGACTTGAATCTGACATGTCATCCGTTCGAAACACTTTATTTTGTGCTAGTATGTCTAGAGTAAGTCGAGTATTTTCCAGTCAAGAACAAGGAAGGTAACACTTCTAAAATAGTATAGCATTTCTGAGCAGTAGCAAATTCCCCTTTTCAAACAGGAAAGACAAGCTTGTGACACTCTATAAAAGGTATGTCTCAACCAACCTGCAAAGAGAAAGAAGTGATTTGTAGTGCTGAACACAGAGGAGTATTTTCATAAAGTTTTTTTTTTTGGAACGAGGGAACTGAACAAATACAAAGTCTGTTAACACAACAATTCACTGCTTTCCACGCCAATCAGGTATTTGGTAGTTCCTTGGTGAATTAATTTTTAAGTCTTATATTTTGTGTCTATATTGTATAATTTATTTTATTAGCGTTATCAGAGCTGAAATCTTGACTTGAAGTGTTGATTTGAAAGTACTGTACTGTAAAAAAACAACAACAACAGTACATTGAAATCGTTTTGACCTTGTCAATACTTTGATATTTTACAGGCAGCAACAATGGAAGATCTGACCTTTACTATTCAGAACCGTGAGCGAATCAGGGCGGTGGCGAGCTCTTTTGGCCGCACTGGGAAGATACTTTTAAAACCCGGGCGTATTCTTGTGGGAGAGGGCTGCTTGTTGAAGCTGTGCAGGCGTGGACCCAAACCCAAAGTGTTCTTCCTCTTCAACGACATCTTGGTCTATGGTAGCGTCATGGTGCCCGGTCGCTGGAACAATAAGAAGAAGGTCGTTCCTTTGGAGGAGGTGCAGCAGGAAGATCTGGAAGACGGAATGGCCATGGCCAACCAATGGCTCATCCGCATGCCACACAAGTCTTTCTACGTGTCGGCAGCCTCGCCTGAGGAAAAAATTGCATGGATGGGGCACATTGAGAAGTGCAAGACCCTCCGCATGCAAACTAAGGGCCTTCCCACTGACAATGATGCAGAGAAGTTTGCTACCACCTGGATCCCTGACAAGGCTTCAGCCATCTGCATGCGCTGCACAAAGAACTTCAATGTCACCACTCGGAGGCACCACTGCCGGAAATGCGGCTATATAGTATGTCGAGCTTGCTCGAAGAGCCGGGCCTTGCTACCAAACATCTCCTCTAAGCCCGTGAGAGTTTGCCGGTACTGTGTGAGCAGCACACAAGAGGGAAAGGTGCAGGGACAGAAGAGAAAAAAGGTAAAGCACTGGAAGAAACACTCCGTAGAGGAATCACCAAGGCTACCTGAGTTCGAGACGTCCAGCGATGAGGATCTCGAAGACGAGAACAGGTACCAGGTGCCCACCAAGTGGTTCAACAACCAGTTGGAAAAGGAGGATTGCTCCCCATACTGCTACATAAAGCCCGGGCACATGAATCCTCCCCTCACTGGACTCTGAACGTGATGTGAGCAACGACTATTATGAACTATGCTATGCACAGAGACGAATACCAGCAGTTATTAAGTATTTTGCACTAAAGTATGAGTCACTTCTACGATTTCTGTTTTGCACTTCTATTTAGTATTTGTATGTATATTTGAATATATACTCTATAGCATATGTATAAAGCGAACTGTGACTTTTGCAATCAATATAATAAAAAAGCATTATTTAATAAATATTTTGGTATTGTATTAAATACTTGGTGGGAAACACACATACCAGTTTTTTGTAAATGTTTGTTTGTAAACAGAATAACTAATTACAACATTCCGATATTCTAACAGTGTGGATCATATTAAATTCAATATTTTCAATAGAAGCATCCTCACTAAAAACAGCTTCTTACTGCAGACCTATAACGTTTAAGGGCGGAAGATATGGCGTTATCAGAGTGGACAGTGACAGTGAGCATACTGCTTCTCTGATGGATACAATTGCAATAAACATAAAAACATCGCATACTTTTTTGGGCCATGATTTCCGTATTGTAGTCTAGGTCACATGACTGTACATTCTAATGGACCCTTTTCACAGACGCATTTCCCAAATAACTTACTATGTGTAGTTAATTAACATTACTTAAATGTATAATTATACTGTAACAAGGACACCCTAAAATAAAGTGTAACCTTTTACTTACTTGAATGTGTGTCAAGGAGCATAATTTTCAATGCAAAGAACCATTTTAGCAAAAGGGTTCTTCAGGAGTTCTAAATAGAAGTTTTATTTGAGTAAAGAAGCTCTACAGAACCATCTATTTTTATAGTGCACTAACAATTGATTGGTAGAACAAGTCAAACAAAGTGTGTGGATTACAAAACAAAAACAGACATCTTGTCTAGGCAATTACTCTGAAAGTGATCAGAGATCGCATCAATTCAGCAAAATTTCACCAAGGCATGAGAGCTGAAGAGTCATAAAATAGTTGAGTTGTGATGTGCACATACAAGCTGAGCAAGTTTTCTGCTCTCATAAGAACTGTGGTGGGAGGAAGAGAAACAATTCTTAAAAAACACCTTTTTTTTCTTTGCATAATGACAGACTTTTTGGCACACATGGTGTACAGTAACTAACAAAACCAGTGCATCAGGTGAGATCAAATTTTACACACATCCCTGTTGTTTACTATCATTGGACAGATAAAATAGAAGAGGAAACCCACAAGTTTGTTAAAATGCAAACCACTTGATCAGAGACTCATTACCAAAGTAAACTATACCAAAGAAACACCACTGTCTTACTGTACAGAAACTCCAATGCATTACAGTCTTAGAGCTTGATTCTGGGAACTAGTGAAGAAAAGATCATTCTAAGGTTTAAAGAAAGGTTGTGTCTAACAAGCTCCATGTCTTTGCATTACAAACAAGATACTATAATGTCTTCAATAGAGCTGCTTATAGCTGAATTGAACTAATTTCGTAATTGATGAACTTTACAGTCAACACTGAACTGACTTTTCAGAGATGCTTTACATCAGAATTTTATTATTTGCATCATTGATCATTATTTTCCTGTTTATCACTGTATTGCATAAAGTGCTAAATAAAAGTGATTTGACTTGACAAAGGGCAGTAGGACAGACAAATACACAATAAATGTGACTAATCCCCAAGATGGGATAGGAAATTAGGTAGCTGTAATAGTCTTAGGTAAACCCCCATAATTGAATACTGTCAAAACACTTAACACAGAGATTAAAAAAAGAGTGACACAAAATCACAGAATGCCCACCACTTTGGATATTGTCATGTGTGTGGGACACTGGTCAAAACTTGAAGAAAGAAAAAATCAAACAGTGAAAAAGATTTGATTTGTAATGTTTTGTTAGTTTACCCACACCTGAAAATTCTGTCATCATTTACTCACCCTTATGTTGTTCCAAACCTATGACTGTTGTTGTTCTATGGAACACAAAAGAAGATATTTTGAGGAATATTGGTGACCATTGACTTCCACTGTGTGGAGAAAAAAAACTAAGACATATCTAAAAATACCCACAGAAGAAAGAAAGTCCTTCAGGTTGGAAATGACATGATGGTGAGTGAAACCATGATTTATTTTTTTATTTTTTATTTTTATTTTTAGGTGAACTACTCCTTTAAGGTAAAGTCTTCATTGAGTGCATGTAGATCTAAAAGGATTTAATGTGTCTTTTCATGTTTTGCCTGAAAACATGCAATGCGTCCCATTTAGAAGACAGACAGCGAATGCATACACACCTTAATATGAGGAAGTAGCTGCATTTTTCTTGGCTAACAACTGATGTTATACAACCACCTTGACAACCCTTTTGTACTAAAAATAAAACACAATTGTGCTACCAAATAAATGACATGTCAGCACCGAGGGTTTCACTGCATTCTTCTGTATAATGTTTGAAGTATTTCATTTTATTTGTTTGCACTTATATTGCAGTGTGGTTTTCACCTCTTAAGTCTGTTAGTTCTCATGGTGTGAGTGTGGTCTGTAGCTTATGACATCAGAGAGGCTATTCTAAGAAAAGCAAAGACCTGCTGCTCTCCAGCAAACCATATGAACTGTACCACAAACTACAGAGCACAGTACAAAAAGAGTGAGACCCTGTGGTTCAGGTCAACCTCTTTTCAGTTTAAAAGAAATTTTGTAATGAGAAAACACACCTCTTAATATGAAAAACTCAGTCAATACAACACCCACTAGAAAGAGCCTGCTGCCGGATTTTATTTGCTGCTGCTATACTCTCCGGCAGCCTGGGTTTTGTAGATCTTAACAGCCGGCCATCTTGCTCCAGCCATCTGAGGGCAATGTATCTGCCCTCTAGAACACACCCTCTCATGATGCCACAGCCACACGTGTTATATATTGCACAGAGTATAGCCTTAAAATAACATTGAATTATTTTTGTTATGTGTAAATGATTTTTATTGAATCAATAAAGACAAGAGTCATTTAAGTCACTGTTATAGTGATTAGTGCTCAAATTGTCTCTGGCTCAGTTCATCCAAATGCTCTATACTAATGCTAATACTTAGCAAACAAATTGATTTTAGCATAAATGATAACAAAAATGCTGACTCTGATGCAGGTCATAACTTTGCAAATTTCTCTATCCCATGTTTTTATATTAATAGCAAATCTAAAAGTTAAATCTACTAAAAGATTGTTCACCAAAGAATGAAAACTCTGCCATCATTTACTCACTCTAATGTCATTTCAACCCTGTATGACATTCTTTCTTCTTCAGAACACAAAAGAAGATATTTTATATGACGTGCTTTCGATCCATACAATACAAATCAATTGTAAACAAAACTGTTTGCTTACCAACATTCTTCAAAAAAAATATATTATTTTATGTCCCACAGACGGAAGTAAGACGGCTTTGCAAAAACATGAGGGTGAGCAAATGATGTACTATTCTTTTAGCTGTACTGAAATGGTACATCAAGTGGTTTTGATTTCACATTTCGGAAAAGATTTGCTCAATTTCTTTGAGAATTTTAAGGTTTACTGTGAAACTGTTACTCTGGTCAACTGGATTAAAGAACAATGTGGTAACACCTACATTTTTTATTGTAAAGACAAATAAAAGTAAAAACAGATTTCAGAAACAGCAACAACAAAACATAAACTAAAAAAGCTTAAGGTACTGTAGTCAAACTTGGCTTAGACTAAGCAGGTAACATTAACCCACTATTTTTGTCCATACTCCACTTTGGCTCCAAGCTCTTTTGTGGCAAAAGAGATTAAAGTAGTAAGCACTCGCATCTGCAGTGAGGAATTACTCATTACTAGAAAAGTTAGTTGAGCCAGGTCAACCCAATCCAGATTGCCCAGTACTGCCATGACATCAGAATACAGTTTCTTCTTTTGTTGAGGAGGCATCTCGATTATGATTTGATGAAGAGGCTGGAATTTGTCATTAGTCATCCACCATCCAACAGCACCTCCCAGAGCACCACCTACATAAGGCAATAGAATATCACATTTTAAGTTGGTCTCACTAAATGGTCTAAACGTTTACTGTATTTTTTTGTTTTGCAATTCCAACTTTTTCTACAAGCTTTAATCAAACTTCATTAATTTTTCAAATAGGCCTACATTGTTTTTCTACAAAAAGATCAACATAGTGTTATTTTAGTATCATTGATTAATATTTGAATTAATTTTAAATAATTGTTACATTTTTTATATTATAAATATTATAAACTAGAAATTATAAAATTATATTATAAATATTATAGACTATTATAAAACAGTTCCGGATTTCCGGTCCTTGATTTTGATTGGTTAAGCCACGTTGTAAAAAAAAAACATTGAGCCATGTTGTAAATTCCTAAACAAACATACATTACAAATGTGCATTGAGGAAATATTAAAATAAATATCTTATGGACTAACGGTTTTATAAAAGCAATACGCCCAGTGAAGATGTGGTTTACAGTGAATTTAGAACAGCTAAGGGGGTTTTATTGCTTTATTTTAGTAGCCTACATAAATGAAATGATTGTATGAAGAATGAAAACATTGACTTGGCAAGTAGCTGAAGTAAAATAAGTTCAAGTACGTTTTGTTTATTTTATTTTGTTTTAGTTAACACTGGCTCGAGATAAGCATACACAGTTGTTTATAGATTTTATACCACCACATTGGTTAAGAACTGCAGTAAGTCAAAGTTTGTGGATGACAAGAAATCAAACACGCACGCCAATACATACCAATAAATATACCGGGTGGCCCTCCGAGTAGCCCCCCTAAAAACGCCCCTCCGCCTGCGGTAGCAGCTCCTTTGGCTGAGTTCTGTACTGCTGCTTTAATCTGCCTGCTATCTGATATTTTACAGCAGAGCCCCATTACATCGTCTATTTGACGCTTCATTGTGTTGTGTTCAAAAACACTGCCTGGGGAGGAGAAAAATGAATCAAAGAGAGCTATTCTCAAATGTAAGTTGATTTAACACTGCGCAGAGTGTCGTAGGCCTAAACGGTGTCTTTCAAACGAACAGACGTAACTACAGTCGTGATAAAAACCAAAAAGAATGTTAAAGCTAAACAAGTTACATAAAATATGTAGGCTACATTTCCATGGCCTACATTTTGACAATATTTAACACTAGGCAAGTTTTGTAAACTACATTACAGCTTTCATAAAACTTTTGGCATTACCTCCGTTTCTTCTGTTGACTTTACTTTAAGATTGAGAAAGTGAAAGTGACATCACTTCCGCTCTTTGCTCCGCTGCTATGTCATTATACTTTTAATTTGATATCGATCGGAGCCATGATCGGAGCATCACCTCAATTGTCGAAACAACCAACAATAGGCCCCAATAGGTCCACCTGTTGGACAGAGTAGAAATTACAGCGAACAAAAGTTAAAATTACAGCGTGTGTGCGCGTGTGTGTGTAGCCTACATGTTTTTCTATCCCGGTGGGGACTTAAACCCGAATGCACACAGTGTCATGGACTCGTGTTACTGTAGGGACCTAAATTGAGGTCCCCATGGGTACAAAAGCTTATAAATTATACAGAAATTTTTTTTAATGTAAAAATGCAGAACGTTTTGTGTGATGGGTAGGTTTAGGGGTCGGGTTAGTGTAATGTGTGTGTGTTTTCATTGAGGTTTAGTCAGCCAATCTATCAATCCATCCATTTCCCAAATCGCTTGGTCACAGGTAATGAAAGACATTTAGCATTTATATAGGAAATATGGGGGGAAATGTCATGTTATTAGAAACATTTTTTTTTTTTTTAAGACAGAATTGACCAAATTTTAGAATTCATAAAAAAACAACAACAAAAAACAGACTTTGTTTTTTTTTGCCCAAGATTATTTAAGATATTTGTTGCACTTTGGCTGGTGATTCTACACTGATAACAATTATTTTGTGGTGAAGTAAATACTACAGAAAAAATCAATGTAATTTACATGAAAAAGTTAGTTCAGGCAACAATAAAAAAAAACTAAGTAAATTCTATATTACTACTCAATTCAAGCGTGTAGAAATTAAAGCGTAAATCAACGTTATAACATTAAGTAAAATTATTCAACTTTTCTGATACTGGTGTTCCCATCATGTACTGGGTCTTGAGTAATTAATGATGTTGATTTTTCACTGTTTTCCAGCTGTATTTACACTGTTTTATCATTGCTTTTGATTAGAAACTTGCCATTTTGTGGAATTCATTTTCCACTTAAAATGACACATTCAAACACAAAAACGATCCATCAAATGTTACTGTCATTAATTGTGTATTGTCTTACCAAGTATTGAGATATCTGCATTCACATAGCGTGTGATTCTTTACATGTAGAATATTTATGTTAGTAAAGCATAGGCTACTTTAAAAGTGTGGTTTAATTCAATGATATTTTTTGAGTGAAATCAAATGTATTTGCAAAGGAAACTTCAACTAAATAAATATTACTCAACCTTTTACTAGCCAAGTTAAAATTACTTATTTCCATTGTTATACTTTCATTAACTTAATTCAGTAGAGTTTACTTAATTCCATATGTGAAATTTACTTAAAAAATATTTGTGCAAAAACTTGCCAAAGAAAAATTAAGTAAATTTTACTTATTGTTTTTTTTTTCTTCAGTGTAGGCTATATTGTTTTGTAGACATTTTTACAAATAGTTAGGGACATCCACCAATTACAAATATCAGTCTTCAAGAGATAATGATTTTGAATACATTGGTTCCCTTATCGAGTCGGTCTCTCGACATTACGTATGGGGAAATCCATTTTCCTCGAATCATGAAGTCTGATAGAATAACTCTTTTGCTTGCAAATAGCCAATGGCGGTCCCGCCTTTACCTGATTGGCTGACACTCCTCAATATAGGTGACGGCGGGCGCCAAAACCCTCAGAATCTTTTTTCTTCACTCGAGTCTGTTTCACCGTTGATGTACGCATTCAGAGCGGAGTATATTAAGGAGTTTTTATTTCCCCTCTTGCGTTCCGGTGGATTATATTATGTCTCTTTGTCGCATGTGCGGTGGACCCATCGAATTCCCGGACGCACACAAACTTTGTGTGCTGTGCCTGGGTCGGGCCCACGCGGAGGCGCCGCTCGAGGGATCGGGATGTCCCGCTTGTGAGGAGCTTCCCATCAAGATCCTTCGTGCAAGGCTGGCCGTTACACGTAGCGACGACCTTGCGTTTCTTGCCTCTCCCCAGTCTGCCGCCGTCGAGCCGCGGACCGGGAGACGGCAGAGAACTCCATCCACGGGTTCTGTCGAGGCGCTGACGTCTGCCCAAGGCCCACGCCATCCTCACGTGGCAGAGCCCGTGATTTACTCTGAGGCCGTTTACCGCCCTCCTAAGGAAGCGCGGGAAATTATCTCGTTTGGATACGACGATGACGACGGCATGTCCACCAGTGCCTCTGACCCGGGAGCATGGTCCGAGTCTCCGTCTGAGGCCGCCCCCGCCTCTTTGGATGCGGAGCTTATGGCCATTCTCACTGAGGCGGTGGCAGATATGGAGCTGGAGTGGACAGCGCCCAAGGAGCTGCCGTCGAAAAGATGGATGGACGGTTCCTTCCTCGGCGTGGACCGTCAAGCTGAAGCGCCGCGGAGACCCGCCCCCTTTTTCTCGGAGGTCCACGAGGAACTCACCAGATCATGGCGCTCCCCTTACTCAGCCCGAGCCCATACACAAGGTACCCAGCTACTGACTACAGTGGAAGGGGCGGAGAAATTGGGCTACGCTCGATTGCCTCCCGTCGAGGATGCCATCGCGGCTCGTTTAGCATCTTCTCCCGGCTGGAAGACCGCCCAACTGCCTTCCAGACCATGTCGCGCTACTGCCCACATGGCTGAGAAAGCCTACACGTCAGCTGGACATGCAGCATCTGCCCTCCACGCGATGGCAATTCTGCAGGTTTTCCAGACGCGACTCCTAGGGTCCCTGGATATGGGAAGCCCGGACCCCGAGTTGCTCAGGAAACTGCGCACGGCCGCAGATCTCGCTTTGGCGGCGCCTAAAAAGGTCGCTCAGGGAATTGGCCGTGATATGGGCAGTCTTGTGGCCCTACATCGCCATCTGTGGCTGACGCTGTCGGGGATGCGCGAGACTGACAAGAGGCAGTTCCTGGACGCACCGGTAAGCCGCACGGGCCTTTTTTCGGTGTTGCAGTGGAGTCGTTATCCGACAAGTACGCCGAGACCGTCAAGCTACCGAAACGGTCTCAAGCCCCCCCCCCCGGCGGTGAGATCGAGATCATCTTCTGCGCAGCGCTCAGCGGGACCTAACAGACGCGCCTCCCCGAGCGCGGCAGAACGTCGCGAGCCAGAGCCTCCCTTCCGCCAGAGGCAGTTCAGGAAGCCCCGCTTTGGTGTGAAGCCGGCCTCAAGCAGCCAGGGGCGCCCAGTGGGCAAAAAAGAGCAGCGCTCCTGACGTGCGTGTCGGGGAGGAGAGAGCGCGGGACGTGTTCGTCGGACCCGCGGCGAAGAGGGCGTGTTCCCGCCCAGAGTTAAACGAGAATGTGTTGATTTTGAAACCGCTGTGTTCTGTTTCAATAAACAAAGTGCATTACATGTCTCAGCAAAAGAGCTTTCTTCTTCCCAACAATATTACCCGTGTCGTAGGCGAAGCCTCTCCCCCGGGAGACGTTTCGCAGAGCGGAAGCTCGGGGAAACCCGAGAAGATGGCTATTTATGTCCCCGTGCAAAAAGCCACGGACGAGCTATCTACCATTCATACAGCGGTCAATGCTTCCCCGGTGGCTGGCGCTCAGCCCCCGCCGCAGCATTCATTAAAGCCCCCCTTATCGAGTCACCTGAGCGCGTGGTCGACACTACCGACGGCATCACATTGGGTGTTAAACACGATAAAACGCGGCTATACGCTCCAATTCGCTCGCAGACCACCCCGCTTCGGCGGTGTGATTTTGACAGAGGTGTCAGAACAGAGCGCTCCGTTACTTCGGGCAGAAATCTCCTCTCTCCTGGCCAAACAAGCAGTAGAGACAGTACCCGAAGAGCAAAAAAATTCCGGTTTCTATAGCCTTTATTTTCTAGTACCAAAGAAGGACGGAGGTATGCGCCCTATTTTGGATCTGAGATTACTGAACAAAGCGCTCGCGAAACGCGCGTTCAAAATGATAACAGTGAAGCAGATCCTCGCGCACATTCAGCCCGACGATTACTTCATTGCAGTGGATCTAAAGGATGCATACTTCCACATTCAGATAGCCCCGCATCACAGGCGCTTCCTTCGGTTTGCATTCGAGGGTGTGGCATACCAGTTCAAAGTGTTGCCGTTCGGGCTGGCCCTGGCCCCCCGTGTATTTACAATGTGTATGAATGCATCGCTTGCTCCCCTGAAGCTCAGTGGAATGCGCATTCTGAACTATCTCGACGACTGGTTAGTCATCGCACGGTCGGAGAGTGTCCTGGGGGCAGTGTTAATTTTGTCAGCAAATTTTGATTTAGTTTTAGTCTTAGTCTTTTGACTAAAATGCCATTTAGTTTTAGTCATATTTTAGTCATCTGAATTGTTTTAGTTTTAGTCTAGTTTTAGTCGACGAAATACAATAACATTTTAGTCGACTAAATCTACAGTAGATTTAGTCGACTAAAATATAATGGGTTTAGTTCAATTGTAATGCGTTAATTTAGAATTTCTCAAAAATTTCCAAACCCATATACTCCCGGAGAAAACATCTATTAACCTATTAATATGAATGATTTTTAAGTTTGAACATGCAATACAGATACAGATTTAACTACTGTGACTTAAAAAATATCTTAAAATGAAATAAAACCACTTTTCCTAAAGTACAACACAGTCTTCTTTACGATGAATGATATATTCATTCCTTATAACTACTTACACATCATTCTTTATTCTTTCAAGCAGATATATTTATTTGTATGAATTAAATATAATTAATCCTTATTAAAGCTATTAACAAACAGTGAATGCTTTTCTCTTTTTCTTTTGTTGCTTGATCAAAATTAAGGACACGGACCGCATTAGGTTTATTGCCACTGTCACTTTAAGACGTCGGATCATGTCCAATGACATGCGGATACAATTGCACTGATGCACATCCGACACACTCACAGTTTAAGACATAACCAGCATATTTTACATGAATACTCTCCAAAAAGGACATTTAGACATACTGTTGTGTATTTCTCCATTCAGACACGAAAGAGAGCTCAATTCAGTAGCCTACTCGCGCGCTGTAGGTGTATTGTGCATGACTGCACGCTTCGGGTTAGGTGTGTGCGCACAGAAAACCGCACCGAATAAAGCTCTTTTTTGCATCGTCACTCTTATTCAGAGATCTATATGTCTGCTCTACTCATTCTCCCAGACGTTCACATTTTTTAACGTTTTATGACCGCGGGGTAGATCACGTTACAGTAGCCTACAAATGTGCGCATCTTCCACACACGCAGGACATCAGTTCTGACGGATCGCTTCCCAAATCGTCACTATCTAACATTTTCGTCTAGTTTTTATTCGTTGACGAAAATGTCAATAGATTTTCGTCATAGTCTTTGTCATTCAAAACTAGGTTTTATTTAGTTATCGTCTCGTTTTCGTCTGTGAAAAAATGTCGTTGACGAATAATTTTCGTCGTTATTTTCGTCAACGAAATTAACACTGCCTGGGGGAACACAAACACAGACTCCTCGCCCACCTAACAGGTTTGGGTCTGTCTGTGAACATGCAGAAGAGCGCGCTTCAACCGTGCCAGTCCATCACTTTCCTCGGTATGGTGCTGGACTCACGCACTATGATTGCAAAGCTGTCAGAGTCGAGAATCCAGTCAATTCAGAATACGTTAGCCCTATTCGTTCAAGGCAGAGCTATCCCCTTAAAAACGTTTCAGAGGCTACTTGGTCTGATGGCAGCTGCAGCCTCCGTCTGCAGACTGGGCTTATTGCACATGAGACCACTTCAACACTGGTTACTCAGCCGTGGGCGTGGAGAGCGGGAACGGAACGCCTCATAATAACGCGTTCATGTCTGGAGACTCCAGCGCCGTGGTTCGACACGACCATGTTCGAGCAGGGGACTGCCTTGGGCAGAGTGGTCAGACGCGTAGTGGTCACTACGGATGCGTCGCTGTCAGGCTGGGGAGCCCTCTGCGATGGCAGACCGGCATTCGGTACGTGGACAGGAGATCAGACGCGCTGGCATATAAACTGCTTGGAGATGGAAGCGGTTCATCTAGCGCTGCGGGTTTTCCTCCCATTTGTGAAAGACCGTCATGTTCTCATCAGAACGGACAACACGGCGGTGGCGGCGTACATAAATCGCCAGGGAGGGTTACGTTCGCGATCCCTGCAGGGGCTAGCGAGGCGGCTGTTATTATGGACGGACAAAATACTACTGTCGATTCAAACAGTGCACGTGCCGGGCAGTTTGAATTGCGGCACGGACATGCTGTCCAGGGATGGCATTGTGCACGGGGAGTGGAGGCTTCATCCTCAGACGGTAAACACGATCTGGAATCTGTTTGGCAAAGCGGAGATCGATCTCTTTGCATCGCAGGAGAACGCCCACTGCCCGCTGTATTTTGCGTTGACGACGGCCCCTCTAAAGGGAGACGCGCTGTCGAGCTGTTGGCCAAAGGGGCGGAAGTATGCTTTTCCTCCGATCAAGCTAATGCCGCTGGTGCTGCAAAAGATCAGGGAGGAGAGATGTGCGTTGGTTCTGGTAGCGCCGAAATGGCCCAACCAACCGTGGTTCCCGGAGCTAGTGAACATGGCACGTTTTCCCCCGTGGCGGATACCGGCGAGAAGAGACCTCCTATCTCAGGCGAAAGGCACCATATGGCACCCCAACCCAGAGCTGTGGGACCTGCATGTGTGGCAGATCAGCACGGAGTATCACAACGGGTGCTACAGACAATAGCAGAGGCTAGAGCCCCTTCAACGAGGCGCTTATACGCTCTGAAGTGGAAGGTGTTTGCTAACTGGTGTGTTGACAAAAAGGAGGACCCCAGGAATTGCGATATTTCCATTATTTTGACCTTCCTACAGGAACGTCTGGATATTGGCAGTTCGCCATCTACACTGAAAGTTTACGTGGCCGCTATTGCTGCTTGTCGTAATGTGGATGGCCATTCAGTGGGGAAACACCCTTTGATAACGAGTTTCCTCCGGGGAGCGAGGCGGCTTTTCCCTCCCCGCCTTCGTCAGATGCCAGTATGGGACCTGTCGTTAGTGCTTAGTGCGCTGTCTGACCCACCTTTTGAACCAGCTGAGTCTAGCGACATTAAAGTACTCTCATTCAAGACGGCGTTTCTGCTCGCGCTAGCCTGCGGTAAGCGGGTGGGTGACTTACATGCATTGTCAGTAAACAGTGCATGTATGCAGTTCGGACCGGACGATTGCATGGTCAGACTTTTACCCAGGCGCGGATACTCGCCTAAAGTGCTCTCAACGCCGTTCAGAGCCCAGGTGGTTACAATTCCAGCATTTTGCCCCGATGAGGTCAGTGTTTCAGAGTCTCAGAAGTACGCTTTGTGCCCCGTGCGTGCCCTGCGTGCTTTTGTGAACAGAACTAGCCATTTTCGAACTTCAGAGCAGCTCTTCATCTGCTACGCGGGTGCCAAGAAAGGCGGCGCGCTGTCGAAACAGAGGCTATCTCACTGGATAGTGGAGGCTGTGCGACTGGCTTATGCTTCCCGGGAAGCCGTTTGCCCTATAGGGGTGCACGCCCACTCCACTAGGAGTTTGGCGTCATCATGGGCGTGGGCGAAAGGCATGTCTATTCAGTACATTTGTTTCACCGAGAGACCGACTCGATAAGGGAACGTCTCTGGTTACTCACGTAACCGTAGTTCCCTGAGAGGAGGGAACGAGACATTACGTAACCTGCCATGTGGGAAAGACTTACAGTCTCCTAACTCTCGTTCAGCTAAGATTCAGCCAATGAGTGTCAGCCAATCAGGTGATGACGGGACCACCATTGGCTATTTGCAAGCAAAAGAGTTATTCTATCAGACTTCATGATTCGAGGAAAATGGATTTCCCCATACGTAATGTCTCGTTCCCTCCTCTCAGGGAACTACGGTTACGTGAGTAACCAGAGACGTTTTCCACGGTTATAGCCTATATTACAAAAGTGAAGTTGACATTTGAACGCCAAGTATGGTACCCCATATTTGGAATTTGTCCTCTGCATTTAAATTAGTGCACACACATTAGAAGTAATGAGTGGTGAACACACACACACCCAGAGCATTGGGCAGCCCCGGAACAATTGGGGGTTAGGTGCCTTGCTCAAGGGCACCTCAATCATTTCCTGCCTGTATTGAGAATTGAACCCTCAACCTTCGGGTTACCAGTCTGACTCTTTAACCATTAGGGCAAAATTGATATTTGAGATTGATATCAGATATTAAAGGGTTAGTTCAGCCCAAAATGAAAATTCTGTCAGTAATTACTCACCCTCATGTTGTTCCAACCCCATAAGACTTTCGTTCATCTTTGGAACACAAATTAAGATATTTTTGATTAAATCTGAGAGCTGGATCACTTATCCATAGGCTTCTATGGGATTGAAACTTGCCGGCCCAGAAAAGTTAAAGACAGAGAAAGTTCACGTAGTGTAACTGCGCAGCGCTTCTGGGTTACGTCACACATAGGCTCACTATTGACCAACGCTGGTCATGTGTGTGATGCGTGTGACGTACAACCTAGAAGCGCTGCGCAGTTACACTACGTGAACTATCTCGAGGCCAACAGAGAAGGAAATGAATAGTTGAATAAAGTCGTTATTTTTGTTTGTTTTTTGCGCACAAAAAGTATTCTCGTCGCTTGATAAACTTAAAGATTGAGCCACTGTAGTCACTTGGACTATTTTAACGATGTCTGTAACTTTTCTGGGCCGGCAAGTTTTGATCCCTTAGAAGCCTATGGAGGAGTGATCCAGCTCTCAGATTTAATCAAAAATATCTTAATTTGTGTTCCGAAGATGAACGAAAGTCATACGGGGTTGGAACAACATGAGGGTAATTACAGACAGAAATTTAATTTTGGGGTGAACTATCCCTTTAAATATCTGAGTTAGTAACACACTATGGTTGTGAACATTTGTGAGCCAAAATAAACAAATATCAGATTTTTATTTTTTATGGAATATTACCTTCCTATGTTTCCATATTTTGCATCTGTTTGGCTTGGGATAAAAAGATACTCACATTTACACAATCGACATTGTGTATTTCATGCATGTATGTCCATTCAGCAGTGACACCTAAATTACACATTTTGCATTGTGACAACGTTAATAAATGATCTACATGGTCATGTGTGTATTTACATGATTGTGTATTATTACATATTATTACCAGCTGGATGTAAACCAATCTGGCTTTAAGAAAGGGCATTCAACCGAGACTGCATTGCTGTCGGTCACGGAAGCCCTGCGGATCGCAAAAGCTGCTTCCAAATCATCAGTTCTCATTCTCCTGGATCTGTCTGCTGCCTTCGACACTGTGAACCATCAGATCCTTCTGTCCACCCTCTCAGCACTCCATGGGCATCACAGGTACTCCTCTCCACTGAGTCCTATCAGGTCCTTCAGGGTCGCATGGAGAGGCGAGGTATCCAAAGCACATCAACTGACCACATGGGTTCCTCAGCGTTCATTGCTTAGACCCCTCCTCTTCTCCATTTACACCACATCACCGGGACCCATCATACAGGCATGGTTTCTCTTACCATTGCTATGCTGATGACACCCAGCTCTACCATTTCAACCAGATGATCCCACAGTAGCTGCACGGATCTCAAGCTGCCTGGCGGACATCTCGGCATGGATGAAGGAACATCACCTGCAGCTCAACCTGGCAAAGACAGAGCTTCTCATCCTCCCTGCCAATACATCTCTACAACACGACTTCGCCATGCTAGATTCATCCTCAATCACCCCATCAAGGTCGGTCAGAAATCTTGGAGTAACATTTGATGACCAGCTGACCTTCACAGACCACATTACAAAGACAGCTCGATCATGCAGGTTTGCACTGCACAACATCAGGAAGTTCAGGCCTTTCCTATCTGAGCATGCAACACAACTTCTCGTCCAGGCCCTGGTTATCTCTAGGCTTGATTGATTACTGCAATGCTCTTCTGGCTGGACTTCCATGCAGGGCCGGCGCTCCGCACACGCACATCACGCACTGCGCGTAGGGCACCAAGTGCTTGGGGGGGGCACCAAAAAATCTGGGTCGTGAAAAATCATCACAATAGGCTACTAGTATAAATAACAAATAAAAAATTTCTAAAGCATGTTAATATACAAAAGCAATACAAAAGTAATATAGGCCTAGACCAAATTAGTCGAGAAAAAGGTGAATCTCCTGTGCCAGTCTCCCTCTGGTGCCCCCCCCTTCCCCACCTCCCAGTGGTCTGTTCGATTATGCCTCAATCAATGTAAAATTTGGCAGACACCGACCTCAGACATGGCCTCGAAAAGGCACCAAGAGTCGGGGGCGGAAAAAAGGAAAAAGAAGAGACAGCGGGATGATACTCGCGCGTTGCTTGCAGGTAGACAATGTTTTAAATAAAAATGTTAGTTTTGTAGCGCGGGCGCCCTTGCGTCGTGAATGCATGTCCAGGGGGGCGTCGCTAGTAGTGCAAATGATCCGGGGCTTTTTTAGCCCTGCATGTTGAATCTTTTATTTTAACGGGGGTCCGGGGGTTTCTCGAATTTTGAAACTTGGGCTGTTTAAGATGCAGTTAGTTTGTTTGAGAAGAAGAGGAAGACCGCTTAGATACGTTTTTTCGTTGTTGTTCTATGCCAGTGGTTCTCAACCTCTCCTGCAGGGACCCCCTGACAGGCCATGTTTTTGTTTTAACTCTGAAATGGCACACCTGATTCAAGTAATTAAAGGCTTAATGAGTAATTAGAGTAGGAATAGTTCAATTAATCAATTAGTCAACTACTCATTAAGCCTTTAATGACTTGAATCAGGTGTGCCATTTCAGGGTTAAAACAGAAACATGGCCTGTCAGGGGGTCCCTGCAGGAGAGGTTGAGAAACACTGTTCTATGCGGATAATTTTCAAGAGGTTCATAGGCCAAGGCCCAAGGGCGACATCTGTTGGTGAAACTGCAATTAGAAGAAAAAAACCTACAATCTCAGTGTTTGTATATTTTCATATTCACAGAGTTGTCAAATTATTAGGGCTGGGAAAAGATTAATCGCATCCAAAATAAAAGTTTGTGTCTACATGATATATGTGTGTGTACTGTGTATAATTATTTTGTATATATAAATACACACACATGTATATATTTAAGAAATATTTGCATGTATATACTGTATATAATTATATATAATTTATATTATATATAAATTTTAATATTTTATATATAAATAACAAATATTTATTAAATACCTACATGCAATTGTGTATTTATATATATATACAAAATAATTATGCACAGTACACACATTTATCATTCATGTTCCAAATCTGTGTTTTTAGTAATTGTGGTGGTTTTTGGTATTTATAATTTTAACCTTTATATTATTTATTTATTTTCATATTTGGTGCCATTGTTAATGTAAAATGATTTATTTGCAGCAGTTATTTTGGAAGTAAAGAGAACCTAACTAAGAAATTCTGAATGCTTGTTATTCCTTGGGTTGGTGGTTGGGAGTGGGGGGGCACCACCAAGCATTTGTGCTTAGGGCACCCAAATGGCTAGCGCCGGCCCTGATCATGTGCAACTAAACCTCTACAAATGATCCAGAATGCTGCAGCTCATCTTGTCTTCAACGAGCCCAAAAGGGCCTACGCCACTCCTCTGTTCATCTCTCTGCACTGCTGCTCGTATCAAGTTCAAGGCATTGACGCTTGCTTACAGATGTACCACAGACTCAGCTCCGTCCTACTTTCACTCGCTCCTACGAGTCTACATCCCTACCAGAAGCCTACGATCGGTCAATGAGCGACGGCTAGTGGTACCATCACAAAGAGCCACAAAATCACTCTCCAGAACATTCTCATTCACGGTTCCATGCTGGTGGAATGATCTCCCCACCCTCATCCGGAATGCAGAATCCCTGACAGCATTCAAAAGACAACTGAAAACTCATCTCTTCCGTGAGCACTTAACCTCATAAAAAAAAAGAAAATCCTTCTTTCTTTCTTTCTTTCTTTCTTTCTTTCTTTCTTTCTTTCTTTCTTTCTTTATCCTTTAAATCCTCCCTTGTCACTCTGAGCAGTGCCTGAACTTTGTATTTTGAGCACTTCCTGCGTTGTTTTTGTCTCTTCACGATGACACGCTTGCTTTAGTCCTCAGTAGTAAGTCGCTTTGGATAAAAGCGTCTGCTAAATGACTAAATGTAAATGTACATGTTTTAGTTGCCCATTTGAGATTTGTCAAAAATGTAAACTGTCTGACTTAAACATGTAGGCCTATAGGCCTATTGCAAGTTCTACTTTGCCACATCCTTTTGCTCTTTGTAACAAATCCTTTCCAAGCTGGTCAAAATGACAGAAGGCCTAAAATTATACCTTTATATATAGACTATATATAATTTTTTGGGAGTTTTTATTTTTTTATTTACCTTTAAATTACTAGATTTATCAAAAAATAAATAATTTAAGCACATTCTTCACATTTTTTCAACTTCAATTCAAAATAACTAATTCCATGCAAAACCTTTTTAATTCAGCTCAAAATGTCTCACATTGGGTGTCTTTGCAGATCTATTGTGAAAAAACAGCAACATGATATTTCATGAGTCTTGCCACATGGCCTTATAGCTCTATATGGAGCAAATGGACTGTTCTCCTGTAACTTCATATCTGTGAGCAGTTATGAATTGTGACTGATTGATTTATATTTGAAAAAAATTGAAGAAAAAACATTGTCCCCATTATGTTCATTCCTAGATATTCCTATATGAATTCCTAGGTGTGTGTGTGTGTGTATTTGTGTATTTAAACCACACAAACTCCTTGAATCCAGTAAATGATGTGTGTGTATTCCAAGTTCAAGTAAGGTCCTAAGGTCTTGGAACACTCCAATAAACACTCAATGTTTAATTAAAAAAATATATATAATAATTTCGGACTCGAGGGAAGGATGAGGGTTAAAATTGTACATGTGACATCAAGAATATAAACTGTAGCAACCACATTATTCTAGCTTGTCCCAACTTAGTTCTGTTACAAATAGTGTTTCAACCATTTTTAGTCTCACATTATACCAACAGTTTCTTATACATCAGAAGATATTTCAACTATAAATACACCTTTATCATACTTTTTGCTAACAAAATGCCAATAGTCATTAGTTTAAAGTCAATAGTTAAACCTATGTAACTCTGTATAAAAAAAAAGAAAGAAAGAAATGCATTAAAAAAACAGAAAGAGTAACTAAAAGTTATAACTTAAAAGGGTAACTAAACCAGCGACATTCACCCTCAGTGTTCAATCTTCATACTTCACATCAGCTTTGAGCTGGGTTTTAGTGTAATTGAGTATAGCAGCCAGAACCTGCTCATGTAGAGCGGTATTCCCATTAACTTGAGCTATTAACTGAGTGAGGTCAGTCCATTTCAGTGTACCCATTACTGCCATGATATCAGAGTACAGTTTCTCCTGCTGTGTAGGAGCCAACTCCATGATGATCTCAGGAAGTGGCTTGAACTGGCCACTGGTCATCCATCCTCCCAGCGCACCTCCCAAAGCAGCACCTGTAAGCAATATAAATAAATAAAACCAATCTATAGCACCATCTTGTGGTTAATAAGTGAACTAGATGTTTGAGCAGCAAGAAATCACGGATAAACATTACCAACAGCTATACCAGCTGGACCTCCGATCAGTCCTCCTACAAAAGCCCCTCCACCAGCAACTGCGGCTCCTTTCGCTGAGTTCTTAAATGCTGCTTGTATCTTCTTATTTGCGGAGATTTCACAGCAGAGTTTCATAATATCATCTTTTCGATTTGCCATTGTGACGTGCTGAAAATATCAATAAACAACGATGCCACACATGTATAAAGGAAGAGGAAAATTGCAAACGACACACAAACTTCTCTAATAATTTCGGGTATTTGTGAGGCCTCGCTACTTTTCATGTTTGAGAAAATAGGATCGACGCACAGCAATTTAAAAAAATAAGTTTTTACTCTCTAGCTACTAGATAAACTAGGCCTAGCCTATCTCTGATTTTACTTAACAAGGCTTTGCAGTTCTTACCTGAGTGTCTCTCTTTAAACTCGAGCAGATTTTAATGGTAAAGACAAAGTTACTTTCGGTATCACATTCATGAATTCCTGCACTTCCGCGCTCTCCTCAGCTTATAGGCCTATAGGACCTTGTCTCTGCGCTTAAACATTTGCTGATTAGTCAGATGGACACACACTTAAAACAGGCTACGTGTCACATAATTTATTGAATTGATTTTCAGGTCGTTGTAGTAAAAAACGAATTGAATTATTAAATAAATAATAAATGTTAACATTCTGTAAAATCGTGACACCCAAGAAGTAGAAACATTGCAGGAAAGATAAGTAAAAATTCGACTAAGTAAAAGTAAAAATGATTGCATCCGTCAAGCTGAGTCATTCAAACCTTGGCTGATACCCATGTGGCTAATTATATATAGCATATAATTTCAGTTTATATGCTTTTGTACAGTCAAAAGTTTGGAAACATTACTATTTATAATTTTGAAAGCAGCCTCTTATGCTCATGAAGCCTGCATTTATTTGATCAAAATATAGAAAAACAACAGTAATATTGTTAAATAGTATTACAATTTAAATAATGGCTTTCTATTTTAATATACTTTACAATATAATTTATGATGCAAAGCTGAATTTTCATTACTCCAGTCTTCAGTGTCACATGATCCTTCGGAAATAATTCTAATATAATGATTATCAATGTTGGAAACAGTTGTTCTGCTTAATATTTTTTTTATAACATTTTAATTTGATAATTTTTATGGCATTTTTGTCTTTGATGAAGAAAACGTTTTTTAAAATCAGCATCTATTTAAAATAAATATCTTTTGTAACAATATACACTAGGCTACCGTTCAAAAGTTTTTGAAAGAAATTAATATTTTATTCAGCAAGGATGTGTTAAATTGATAAAAAGTGATAGTAAAGATTTATATTTTGAATAAATTCTGTCCTTTTTAACTTTTTATTCATCAGTAAATCCAGCTTTGCATCAAAGAAATACATATATTTTTTAAGTATATTAAAATAGAAAAGCATTATTTTAAATTGTATTAAAATTTCACAATATGAATGGGGGTTTTTTTCCAGAATTTTTGATCAAATAAATGCAGGCTTGATGAGTTTTAGATACTTCTTTCAAAAACATTAAAAAATAGTAATGTGTTTTAAACTTTTGACCGGCACTGTATATATATGAGAAATAAAAGTTTATTGGTTTAAACTCCATACAATTTACTATATAAAATATAATTAGTAAAACATAAAATAAATAAAATAATAATCCATCGCAAAGATGAGATATATATTTATTAGAGAATATTTTTAGCCACAGAAACGACATGCGCTTTATTAGAGTAACCTGCATTGTACAAAAATAGCTAATGGTTTAAATGGCACTGGAAGAGAGAAGAAGAAGATTAAGAGGAGCCTGAACATGAGTACAAAAGCAACAGGATTATCTAATACATAACCAAACAGGACCAGGACTTGGAAACCCTGGCTGTTGACATTAACCCTTTAGTGGTCATTTTTCATACAGCACTTCGGCCTTGAGCTCTTTCGTGGCATAATAGAGTATAGCAGCAAGCACTCGTTCTTGCAGAGTGGCACTGCCCATAACCAGAGCAATGAGGCTAGTGACGTCTGTCCAGTCCAGTGTGCCCAGTGCAGCCGTGACATCAGAGTACAGTGTCTCCCTATATTTAGGAGGCAGCTCCATGATGATCTCAGGAAGAGGTTTGAACTGGCCACTGGTCATCCAAGTTCCCATGAGACCTCCCAAAGTACCACCTAGAGTAATATATCGACAGATTCATACGCAGAATATGATTAATCTGTTTATATTAAAGCTCTACTTATAAAGCTTAATAAGAGTGTTAAATATTTATTTAAAAAGTTGTAACAAAAAAATACTAGGGCTATCAAAAGATTAAAAGAATTAATCTTGTTTTTATAATATATGTCTATACGTGTTTTTAATTCTTTTTTGGTGTTGATGGTGTCGCCTTACTGAAAGGACTGTGAGAACAAAAAAGATACATTCAAGATAAAATAACACCACCCTATGATGAAAGTAGATGAAAGTTCGTGGATTGCATGGGAAACAGAGTCATGATCCTACCAACAGCGATACCGGCTGGGCCTCCAACCATTCCCCCGACAAAAGCACCTCCACCAGCCGCTGCAGCTCCCTTTCCAGAGCTCTTCACTGCTGCTGTCATCTTCCTGCTGGCCGAGACCTCACAGCAAAGCTGCATAACGTCATCCACTCGCCCGCTCATTCTGATGATGTCAAGAGAAAAAGAATAATTCCCCCTTAAATGAGAAGAACTGAAAGTCACGATGATGCTCAAATGCTTTGCCAGTTCACGTGCATCATCTGAGAATATAACTAGGCCTATTTCAAATGATTTCATGATAGCAAATATTATTACGGACAGTACTACATATTTATATTTCACATTCTGCAATCGAATAATGTGAAAATAATAGAAACTAAGATTACTCTTAGGACAATTGTGAGATATTCGATATTATGGATTACACAATATTATCTTTAAAAACTAAAATAATTATTAAAATGTCATTTTAAAACAAAACAAAGTCTATTTCATTACAATAAATCATTTTGACACTTAGGATACGTAATGTGCATTAATATGATAATATTTAATATTATAGAATTTAAACTGCATTATTGCAACTCGTTTTTAAAGAGCTTACCTTTTGTTCTTTAAAGAGGAGCTGTAGCAGACGCCTGTTACAGTCACTTTGGGTGAAATCAGAGTGGGATTGCTCAACTTACTTGCACAATTCTGCAGTCTGCTCATCTGATGTGGAGCCGAGCCGATTGCCTTGTGGGTCCTCTCGATTTAATTTGTGTTAATCTCTATGACAATATCAATATGAACACACAATACATGAGGCATCTCCCTCTATATTTCATGGAACATCCTATAGTTTTTTAGTTTTTCATCCTATAGAATTTACTTTTCAAGATCAAGTCAGTTCTCAGCAGATACCTGAATGAGATATAGGCCTAGACTTAATCATTTGAAAATGTAATGTTTATCATAAAATGGGTCTTTTCTGACATTTTGAGATTAAAGATAAACGAGTAAAATAAGGAACTAAATGGCTCAGGTTATTAAAAACTGTCCCATGCTGTTTTAACCTCTAGAGGGCCACACTAAATGGATAGTCATCACTCACTCACCCTCAATTTGTTCCAAACATGTATGAGTTTCTTTCTGTTGACACAGAAGGTATTTTGAAGAATATTGTTAACCAGACAGTTGACGGCACCCATTGACTTCCATAGTATTTTTTTTTCCCGGTAGAAGTCAATGCGTACTTTCAAGGTGACAGAAGTTTTTTAAACAAATAAATAACAGAAGCAAAATGTTGCAATAAAGTAAAACTAGTTTGTGTGTTAAAAATACAATGAAAATGTTTTAAATTAAATAGGGACTGACTGGGATGGCATAATTATTTTGAACAAGCTAATTATCATAATAATTTCATGCACTTTACAATGTCTGTGTTTTTAGTCAGTTGGTTAAAACTGCTCTTAGGCTACTTGACACAAATTTACAGGAATATTATATTAGTTGAGACAGCGCTAAAGAAAAAGAGTAAAGTAGGCCTACAGACTTGTGCCTTACACTTGTGTTTTAATTGTGAATTATGCAGCACTAGTCAGTCAATTTGACATGTAAGCAGTTAGAAGATAAAAGTCTTCAATCAGCGCCTACGTGGCTTTGAATAGATTGATGTTTTTATATAGTATTGTATATGAAAGCCTATCTGTGAATACCCGTGAGACTTCCGAGGTAAACAAGAACATCCGCATGTACGAATGCCATTGACGCCCCGCCTCATGTTGTTGACGTCAGGTTGAGTACAGTCAAGAACAAGGGGGAGGAGTTTCGGGTACATAAACAAGTCCCGACTGTACAGTGTACACCGACGGCAGTGACTACTACAGCACAATTTAGACAAAGCAGAGGCATTTAAGCTGCAAAAACTACTTTTCTGACAGCTAATAAGGTGGGCAAAACTAAACGTTGTTATTCAGATTTTACAAAATTCAGATTGTGAAATGTCAAATTTGTGAATGTGTTTTGTTTCTTCTATAGATAACTTCAGCTATTGTTTTGTAGGCTATTTAAACACTCAAATCTATTTAGACACTGTTTATTAGTTTATCCTTTGAAAATGTCTGAAAGAGAATAGAATAGGATATAGCCGATACAAAAGCAAAAGCAGTTTGCCTATTTTGTTGTTCCTTTATATCATTAGTTTCTTCGATAATCCGAGGAAACAATAATTGTTAGTAGCCTATTGTTGTGTTTATGGTAACGTTAGAGCTATTTCAGTTGCTTTAAATAAATGTACAGTAGGCCTACATTCCGTGCTTGACTGTTAACAAGTCAGATGCTTTACATGGTCAGGGCTACAGCTGATCACTCCTTCCTGTCCCACTTCACTGACGTATATTGGGGATAATTTTAGGATATTCAAAAATAAATATAACAGTGTTACAATTAGACTAGCTTTAACTGAAATTAACTATCAATACACATCGTAAAGTCGTAAAAAAATAAACATTATTACAAGCATAAAGAAACCAGCGTTCCTTTGGAAAGAGTTAAAAAATAAACCGTTTAATTGTCAAACAAAAATAATCATCACTAATATTTCATATAACGTTTAACTGTGGCTTAAAAGGGAGCTACAATTCAATTCAATTTTTGAAATGCTATGCTGGTGTGTACAAACAAGTTATCTTTGTAATGGGGATGCTATTCAAACCTGTAAAAAAAAAAAAATCAGTTCTGCATCTGTACAGTGGGCTCTCAGAATTCAGTTTGCAGTTTATTTTTTAAATTTGCCTTTAGCAGAGTAGACCGACATGCCTGGACATAATCTGATCCTGTGCAGGAGTTTATTGATGATCTGAATCATATATTAATTTAGTCCAAAAAAGAAAATAAAGAAGCTAAATTTGGAAAATTATTCCAGACAGTGTTAAAAATAAGTGATCTGTGTAAAGGAACACCATGTCTCAGCTCAACCAGCTGGTAGCTACATACCAAGTGCATCAGCTGAACCAGGCTAGCAGAACATGAGTCATGACCTTACATTTATTGTTACATAAAGCTGTCTAATTTGACACCTGAAACATTCTGCACGTTACTTACCATCAACAGCTTATATAAACAGCAACAGCAGATATTTGCATGCTAAATATGCTCATTACAAAATCTTAGAATTGCAAAGGGAAAATATTGCAATGGAGGTCGATTCCTCTAGAGGGCAACATAACTCTGTATTGAATTTTTTTTTTTTTTTTTTTTACAGATAGCAGTCTGGCTAAGGCTAAGCCATAACAGAAAATGATCAGCAGAATCCTTGCACAGCTGGTGGGAAGAGAAGAGAAGGACAGTGATGTTGCAGAGGAAACTGATAACTGTGCAAACCTCCTTGAGTTTGATGATGGAGAATGGGTTATCATAAAGATACACGGTAACCAATTATTGACAAAAGTTAACTTTTGTCAGTTCAGTAACTCTTCTATTGTTATTAACTGATGTTAATAGTAATCACATATTATAATGCTAAAAGTGTGAGAGTCATTACTTTAATTTCGTGTTATACCAGTGGTTCTCAACCATGGGGCCGGGGCTTTTTTTTTTTTTTTAAAAGCTTTTATTAAAGTGCCTTAAAAAAACATTTCTGGTGTGCATCTCGAGACAAAACAATGGCACTGAGACATATTTTGAGATATGACAGTGCAAATTGCTTTCAGCTAAGACATGCATTTTAGTTTGGGACTAGTCTTAAGCCCTGTCTGTGAAACCGGAGGATACTTACTGAGATCTCATCTTTGTGGCAAACACCCCTGTGACAACTATAGCCTCAGTCAGTATCCCTTATTGTATAGGTTACTCATTTGGCCTGTGCAAGAAAAAGAAAAATTGCCCCATGAATTTAGGGACCCTGCTTTGAATCATGCCTAATTGGATCATTAGTAATGTTGTTGACTTAAGTAATTTATGCTTCCTCTGCAGAGAATCAGTCACTTGGCTCAGCTGACACCAACATTCTTGAGAACCTGTTAATCGAGCACCCCAGCATGTCTGTGTACCAGATGAGGCCTGATCAGGGAGACCTCGGTTCGGATGAAGAAACAGAGGATGTGGCTAGGTAAGTTTAAAGACAATTAGGCATTTTCAGCTAGAATCATTTATTCAGCAAGAATCGAGCTAATATTGATTATTTAAGCTACTTAAAATGTTAGGTGTTTAATAGTCGATACAATTTGTAATGCTTTTAAAAGAAGTATCTTATTTCAAAAAGGCTGCATTATTAGATCAAAAATACAGTAAAAACAGTAATATAGTGGTTGCACTTTATTTTACAGTGCACACACTTGCAATGTACTTACATTGTACCTACCCACAAAAGTACTGAGTAGTGTAAGGTAACACTTAAAGCTGGAGTCCGTAGCTTTTTTGGGGTTAAAAATTATCCAAAATACATATTTGTGAAAATACATAACCAGCCAGTGTTCAAAACTATCTGCTTGCCTTAGCTTGATTCAAAGCGGTAAGCTTGTAATAATGTTTTTAATTCCAGTGGTACTGGTGGATTTCCGCGGGAGATTCGAGCATGTCTTTGCGTCATTATGTCACATCTGTACACATAAAGAAGGAGTCTCGGCTAGTAGGCTATATTGCGTGTGAGGATGTTGGAGGTGGATATAGCCTTTTCTCACAGCACTTGATATAATTAAACTTATCAATTTGATGGCGGATCCAGAAAGGTTCAAACGACAATCACCAGTGACAACAGATTCACCCGTTGTAAAATGCAAAAGACTTCGTTCGGACTTCGGAGTGGCTACAGAAAGAAGAGACTGCAACCGGACCCATGCGAAAACAAGGATACATATCGGAAGGACATTACATGTAGTCATGCAATGCTTGCTTACGTTGTTAACATTAACAATTTGAGAACAAAGTATAATTTGCACGGTTTTGCGTGATATGATAACTTATAAGCGATTGTTAGATTTAATCACCGCGATTTACTGCAATGTCAGAACCAGAACAAAAGTGGATGTTTCTTACTAGTTCAGATGACATTTTCTGGTGAAAATTATTATGTTGGTCATACTTCCAAAAAGAATAATCTGTGATTCTGAATGCCAGTATCCACACCGGCGCGGTGACTGACAGCTGCACACTCTCCTCAAACATTGTTCATCCGCGCTGTGCCGTGTCGAGGGTGTTGAAGTACAACTCACGTAAAGTTGATAATTCCGCGAATGACTGCAATTGCAGATTTCGAACAGAGACGGCGACAAAGAGGAAAAACTCCGGACTGCAGCTTTAAAGGCACACTGTGGAACTTTTCAACCTTTATAATATATTACCAAAACCCATTGAGATGGTACATCGACTTACAATAGGTTGAATGACACGTCTGCCGTAGCCTGAAGGTGTCTGTATCGCTTTTCCTAGCACTATGTAACTTCGGGTTTCGGGTAGGAACCCGAGCACAAAAAGAACTACAAAATTCAACCGCTTTACGGCATACGTCACTTCCCCCACCACCCACAACTTCCTCAGATTCTGACGTGAGTGCTCAACCATAGACAGTAAAAGAAATGGACAGAGCGATCTCATTGGAACTCAGTTGAGACAGTTGAAGCCCACTTTTAGCGATTTTTGAGCACTTCCGTTCCTGACGCGCAGACTCAGACCGACTCAAACTAAGCTTGATGACGTGAGCAACCTGTCTGACAGACGTTACTCTTCTAGTAGCTGTGCGTGAAAATTGCCAACGTTAATCTTGCAGAGACGGGGAACTTGAGCAAAGAGTCCTTTATCGTGAGTGAGCAGGAGTAAGTATTCCGTTGCTTTTATGGACTCATTATCTATGGGCTTCTCTCTTGACGGGACGTCCCCCCGATTGCCTGCGAGCTTCTCCTCCTGTCTGTACGGTAATTTCTGTACAGCGCGACAGAGAGTCGAGTGGTTATGACGCAATCGTTAGCCTATTTTTACTAAAACTGTTTCTACGGGGCCATAATGTAACATAGAAGGTAATGGAGCCATTTATACATTGTCGTGTTTCTTTAGAAATAAATAATGGACAAATGGAGTCTTTAAACGCCTCAGATGTAAAGTTATTCGCTGTCAAAGTGACGCCAAAATGAATGGTAGTCAATGGAAATGCTAACGCAAGGGAAGTTCTGCTACAAGATGGCGGTACCCGGCCGGCTTCAACTTCCGGTCGATGGATTACCCCCTTGTGCTCAACTCGCGTTTGATTGCCGTCTGTATGTTTTCGTCATGGCCGAACCAACAGCTACAAGGAAGAAGGCAAAGGTTTTGTCAGAGGACACTAAAAAAAGAAAGAAAAAGGCATAGTGACAAATGAAAAGCCAGGACGAGGATCACCATTGGTCCAGCTTTCGCTGGCGTGAGCTACAGGAGGAGGAGGGGTGCCCGACCGATGCTGACGCTTGCCTGCACACAAATGCCGTTTCCAAGGTGACCCAGATAAATCATATAAGTAGAGTAGTATTTTCTGGTATTCCGGCCACAGCCGATAGTGTTATGTGTGTAATAAAATGCCCACAGCCCATTGTTCATTTCTACACACAAGCACAGCCCGCCACAGTGCAGGGCTCGCACAAATAAAGTCGACTCATGTCAAATGTACATTAAATGTAGTGAACGTGCCCACGACTCAGTGCCCACAAACACTACACACAACATGTCCCACGGTTTCTGTAAAACGAAACCAACACACATAAGTTACAGTCAGCTCAGGCCGACGGTGTTTTTAGTGCAGTAAATGTGCCCGCCGTCCCGCGCCCACATTCACTCAGACATGTTAGCACTAAGCCCCACGGGGCTCGCCCCGCTCGCTCTCTCTCAGCAGACTGCTATAAGGGAATCGAGCGCGGCAAGGCTGCCCGCCTTAAACACTGCAAGCACACACAATCTAAAGACACGGGAGGCTGACCCACTGTCTATGGTCTGACCGGTTGACTGTTTGTTGACTTTTGCGACAGTGCTGCGGAGCTTGTGGCCTCTTGGGACGCTAGACGTGAAAGTTACAGGTCGAGCGCCACTAGTGGCCAAAAGTTCCGCGGTGTGCCTTTAAAGGAGAACTCCGGCGCAAAATGAACCTTTGGTCTAATAAAACATTGTTACCTAGTCAACCGTTCTCTGAGATTTGTTTTCATGATAATCGAATGTAAAGAGTTTTATCTCTAAAAACTGTTTAGCGTATAACGCTAGTAATGGGGGCATTTAATAAGTAAAAAGAAATCGCTAGTTTATACCACTAACAAGGCTTAAAATAGCCCCACACTAACACAGTAACATAATGAGGGTCCCTACATGCAAAACGAAGCATTGAAAACTTTGTAAGTGTACAGACCGTTTAATATGATACTTTATAAAGACAGTCCACTTCGTGTATACAGACAGGAGCCATCTTTGGAAAACAGTCTCGACTAATCAAACCACGAACGACGTGCTAAGTGAGCTGAACTGTATGAAGTTCAGTGAACTTCTGAACTGTATGAATGGCGTTCGTGGTTTGATTAGTCGAGACTGTTTTCCAAAGATGGCTCCTGTCTGTATACACGAAGTGGACTGTCTTTATAAAGTATCTTCTTATTAAACGGTCTGTACACTTACAAAGTTCTCAATGCTTCGTTTTGCATGTAGGGACCCTCATTATGTTACTGTGTTCGTGTGGGGCTATTTTGAGCCTTGTTAGTGGTATAAACTAGCGATTTCTTTTTACTTATTATATGCCCCCATTACTAGCGTTATACGCTAAACAGTTTTTAGAGATAAAACTCTTTACATTCGATTATCATGAAAACAAATCTCAGAGAACGGTTGACTAGGTACCAATGTTTTATTAGACCAAAGGTTCATTTTGCGCCGGAGTTCTCCTTTAAGGGGTTATTACCTTGTGTCTTTACTACAGTAAGTACATAATATGTTGTGAAACAGAACTGTAAAATAAAGAGCTACCAATATTGTGAAATATTATTACAATTTAAAATAATCGTTTTCTATTTTAATTTTAATATATTTTAAAATGTAATTTATTCCTGTGATGGCGAAGATGAATTTTCAGCATCATTACTACTCGTCTTCAGTGTCACATGATCCTTCAGAAATCATTCTAATTATGCTCATTTGCTGCTCAAAAACATTTATCATTATCAATGTTGAAAATGTTTGCTGCTTAATATTATAATATAAACCAATTTCAGCATTAATTTTTATAAGACTGCAATCTTCTGTAAAATGATATATATATATATATATATATATATATATAAAGATATAAAAATATAAAGAAAACAGGTTCATTGATGTCACATGGACATGTAACCTATATTTCCAAGTTGTAACTGTGGTTATGTTGGCTTGTGATTTGTCAATCTACCCCTTTAGGCCAGTGCCAGTCAGCCGTCACGTTTCTTGGCGGTTAGCAGCATGGGGCAGCCCCTTGCCCTGCAGCACCATTCTGCTCTCAGTGCAGCGTGCCAGAGTCTATAATGAGCACAGGAAGCTGACCCGCGGCGCCCTCAACAGGCAAAACCTCGCAAGAACACGCTATTCACCTTCTGAGCGGCGTTATGGCTACTTCAAACAGCCCACTCAGCGCCTGTACAACAACTGAGCAAATGATCAATTTCATCTGAAACCACTGAACATACAGGATTTGATAAGTGAATAGTGGTTTAAGGGGGTATGTTTGCAAATTAGGACATGAAACCATTCCCCTGTAAGACTAGGATGGATTAAGAAAAATTATTACATGCAGTGTGGTATTATTATCTTCAGGAAGAAGTCTCACTGTCACTGTGACTCTGAAAAGCATATGTTAAAAAAATACAAGTAATTTGCATTATTAGTCCTTTAGTACTTGCATCCTTTAGTACTTAGCAATGCAATGATGTTTGAGTGCTTCTATTTTAGCTGTATATATATATAAAAAAAAAAAAAAACCATTGTTTGAAAACAATTCAGTGTTAAAGATTGTGCTGTACCAGGCAATGCATTTTTTCATCAAGTATTAAAGTGAAATTGCATCTTAATGTTACTCACATGACAAAGCGATATGCTGTGATTTACTGTGATTATTTGACTTTGTATATTTAAATGCCGTTTTGGTGTTGCTTTTTTTATCTTCATGAATATATATGATAAAACTTTTTAAAAAGTGAAAAATAAATATTGTATCTTCACAATTGCTCTTATTTTTATTTTTTTTGCAATTTTAGTCACAACAGTCACTCCCGAAGTGTGTGCATCTTCCCCATGAACCTATTGATTCTCTCAGCATCCACACCATTTGCCCAGTGGCCTCCTTTCTTGAAATGGGAGCCGATGATCATGGCGCTTGCTTGAAGGTATTGCTCCACGTTATCATGTGTAACTCCAGAACCGATGAGAACAGGGATCCGTACAGACTGGGTAACCTCTGTTAAAACAAATAGGACTCAAAACATGAGTGTGAGGACATCTTTCTGTTACATACATGCATAAAAATACAAAAACATGTTGTTCCTTCATTGTAATGAGGATTTTGGCAGATTGTGCCTCATCCTCCATCTGACAGCTTCCCTAGTCCAATGGATCAGAACTAAGGAAGGCAATAGGCACACGTCCAAAGTAGGCAGCAGGGCAGTAGCAGACTAGACTGGGCCTGGTTTTTCATGCCTATGTTTACAGCCTTCCATGATCACTAGCCATCTGGAAGTGGGATTTAAAATAGCTGGAAGTGCTGGTGTCTATGTTAGCCCATACAAAGCCATTGGTTTTGGGGCAGGGCAGGAAGCAGGCCATCTGCCCACACGGGGCAGTCACCAGGGCCAGGAGACTGCGCAGCATCCTCTCTTTCCAAAGGACACCACTATCTTTAAGCACTTACACACATGGCTGCATGGGCTCTATTAAATATTAGAAGCAGATTAACTTCTAAATTAGCAGATTTACGTTTGAAAAGGATTGAAGGCAGAGAGTGTCACATAAGTGTCCAGTTTTAACACTAATGATTCCTGGACTTTGCACAAACATATAACCTTGGACAATTGGGGTCTGTAAGTTTTTGTCCCTCAAGTCTCTTATGCTGACCAAGGCTACACAAAAATACAGTATACTGTGAAACTGAAATATTATTACAATTCAAAATATCTGTTTTCAGTTTTATTATATTTATAGTTTTATTTATTCATGTGATGGCAAACCTGAATTTTCAGCATCATTACTCCAGTCTTCAGTGTCACATGATCCTTCAGAAAACAATTCTAATATGCTGATTTGCTGCTTATTATCAATGATAAAAACAGTCGTGCTGCTTAATATTTTGGTGAAAACCTTGATACTTTTTTTTCGGGATTCTTTGATGAATAGAAAGTAAAAAAAAACTGCATTTATTTGAAATAGAAATTGTATAGATGTAAAAGTATTTACTGTCCTTTTTGTGTAAAAGTGTGAATAAAAGTATTAATTTTCTTTAAAAGAATGTGTAGTAAAGGAAAACAAGAAAAACAAAAGGCTAAAATCCTGTTAACTCAAACATAATGCTAGCCGCATATATCAAATTTTAATTCAAATTGTTTTCCTGTATGATAAACTTATCACTATAAGATACCATAACTAACAAATGATGTTTACATCAGTACATTAGTTAGCAATGGGGCTAGTTTGATTTTATTTTGTGAGATGTTAGGAAGCTGCATAATGTCAGGATGACATATGAGATGGTTGGTTTCTACTGAAGCAGATTAAAGTTGAGTGACTCAAACATGCATACACAGCATAATAAGAATTGATCACAGTATAGCCCTAATACTGTTCATCAAACACAAATGTACACTACCGTTCAACATTTTGGGGTCAAGATACGTTTATTCAGCAAAGACTTTAACCTGATCAAGACATTCATAATGTTACAGAAGATTTCTATTTCAAATTAATGCTTTTCTTTTGAACTTTCTATTCATCAAATAATCATAATCAAAAAATGGATCACAGTTTCCACAAAAAAAATAAGCAGCACAACTATTTTCAACATTGATAATAAGAAGAAATGTTTCTTGAGCAGCAAATCAGCAAATTAGAATGATTTATGATGTGACACTGAAGACGGGAGTAATGATGCTGAAAACTCAGCTTTGCCATCACAGGCATACATTGCATTTTTATTTAAAATATTTTAGCTATAATATTTGAAAGTGTAATAATATTGCACAATATTACTTTTTACTGTATTTTTTTTAATATAAAGCCTTGTTACCGACTTACCGACTAAGAGGACATATTGAATAGCATAATATCTTAAAAATTTACACTGAAGACTGTAGTATAGACATTAAAAAATACACAGCACTTTTACACAGTCAGACTAAAGTATATTCTGACATCAGGCAGCCAGACTCACCCCTCAGTTCCTCTGGATCAGCCTGTGCTCCAGTGGCAGTTCCTGTGACGATGACTCCATCAGAGAGGAAGAACTCGGCTGCTTGGGCTGTCTCAGCTATGCTCACATCTGAAGTCAGGGCATGAGCACTGTAACATTATCAAATATATCACACAATAAAGCAGAAATCACCACACTGTGTTGTGCCTCTGTTCGAGCTCTGTGGTCAGCCAGCACGTAATGCACTCAGATCACAGATACCTGTGCTTCTTCTTGATGTCTGTAAAGATCTGAACGTGCTCTGCTCCAATGTGTCTGCGGTAGCGCAGCAGCTCGCCAGCGCAAGCGTTTAGCAGGCCTTCGTCTGCAACATGTGAGAACACAAACCCCTCTGCACGGATAAAATCCAGCCCTGTGGAGGGGCAGAAGTTAATATTCATTAAATGTCTTGTCAGAGAATACCTCGGTTTGAAATGGCATTCATGATAGCTTGTACAGTCATGTGAACACCTGAGGCCAGGGCAACAGCCAGTGCTGATTGGTTTGCAGCTGAGAGAATCTGAACACCGAGCGGCCAAGACGGATAAAGTCTCCTGACTGCTGCACACACAGCTGTCATTGATGCGCACACTTCTGGGCCCACCTCAAGGGTGTATGGAATATCATGCATGTTTTCAATGATCAGCCCATCCTGTCATACAGAGAATGATCTGAAATGAGCATTCACACATTGAGCACACTGACCAGAAACATAATTATCTGACAAAGGAGAAATCTAAAATCTGATAACTTTTACCAAAAAGCCTGGTAGACTGGTTTGATGAGGTAATTTCGTTCAGTCACATAAAAAAAAAGAAGGAAAAATATCTCCTATTGAATGCTAGTTATGACCCTTGCAGGCACCCGTACTGGAAAGAAGCTATTAGAAATCCGAAGACTGATCTGATTTGTTTCCATGAATCGGTTTAAGAATCTGATTCAGGTCTTATTTTATGTCATTAAATAATGACGTTGTACTTGACATCATGGTGTGACATCACATACTCTAAATGAAATATTCCAACAAAGCCGTGTGTCTTTTTCGACTACAATTTTAAAATATTTATTGTAATTTCATGTTCATGTTACGGGCGACGACAACTATACTGACGTTTACACCAACGAACAATAACATTGTTTATTATAACTGCCCACTGCAGTCTGAGCTTTAAAGTCCCCATGGTATCAAAATGGGGTGAAGTTGGCTTTAAAAAAAATGGAGTCAAAATGAAGTTTTTTGGCTTTTAGTATGAATATGTTAGCCTTACTGTCATCTATAAGCTAGTGTGCTCCAAAACAATGACAAAATTTGCATTTAGAAGATATAATCATTCAAAACTTACAGTCTCTCACTTCCACCAATATGGATCAATGATTTTGATGACATCACTCTGCACTTCAGCTTCTCAACAGATTTTCTGTCCAATAAAATGCTCTCTAGAATCTAAAGCGTCCCACCCCCTACATGATAAATAGACACTGAAGCTGCGGCTAAAATCGGTCACTTGTTCACACATTTACCATTTTCTACATGGTGAATGGCACGTAGTGCACTATATAGGGGACAGGGAACGATTCAGACAGTGTAAATATGCTTTCCATTGGGGCGAATCAGTTTAGTGTTAGGCAAACAGGCGCAGAGCGCACACAGTCTGCTCACATATGCACGAGTCGGCGCATATACCAGAAAACGTATAGGACCCATTTGAATTCTGTACAGAATACTATATTTAAAAGTGATAAGGACATTAGGAGGACAAAACGGTTAGAGAATAGGAGAAAACTGCGGCTTTACTGAGCTCAACGGCTCTGGCCGAACTGTGATATAAACTAAACGCTATTGGTTATTTTAAAAAGGGGGAGGAGCTGATCCATGTCTCCAGCTCTCTTCCTGTTTCAGTGGAAATTCCAACGATATCGTTCCCCTGTGTCGTTATAGTTAAAGTGATTTCTCAAAAACACGATTATTATAATTATGGTTAACATTATGCTAATACGCAATTAATCGGTTCACTTCAAATTTTTCGAGTCATTACGAATCAGACATGTCGGATACTACCTTAAACAACACGTTTAAAATGAATTGTCTTAAAAATGTCCTTAATAATCCCTCTTCACTTTGGAATATTATCCCTAATTATATTTTCTCTAAAGTTGGTGGCCTGAATTTTCTCTTACTTTGTAACTATAATGTTACAAAGATCCCTGTCAAACTTTCAAATTTTAATAAGCAGATGCTCTTGGCATGGTCCCTAATATACAAACACAACTTTTCTCAGCACAGATATTACTTGGAACAATAAGGATCTCTACAAGAATAAATCACTTTTCTTTGACAACTGGTTCAAAAACTACCTTTTTTTTTTTAGTTGGACAGCTTTTTAACTCACAGGGCAGACTTTATAACTATTTAGATTATTTACAGAAATATAAAATTCCTATAACTGCTCATGAATATGCTATTGTTTTCAATGCAATTCCCTCTGGAGTGTCTTTTATGTTGCAAGGTTCTACATTTCCATGGCCATACTTACTCTTTGAACCTTATTGACACAATGATCGGAAATGTATGCTTTTCTGTAGAGCAACAAAAAAAATTTATTATAAAATTAGAGCTCTCTTCCAAAGAGAGCGATAATGACAATTCCTTATGTAATACCATATTGGAATAATATATATATATATATATAATATCTTATTTTGTAAGTGACTTTTCTTTCTGTTTTAAAGATGTTTTCTTTGGATTTTTTTACTACTCAAAATAGAAAACAATATTACATAATTAATTTGTGTTTACTAAATTTCACATAGGCTACATAAACAAAAACGGACAGGCTCTAAACCTCTCTTTCTCTATTCAAAGTTCATCTAGACAAGAACTATCCAAAGCTCTGTTAATCCCAAAGCAATGAAAACTGTATCTCTATATTCATCCTTTTTGTCCTTTTTGGTAAATGTATTGCAGACTGCAGTGTTCTTGTTTTTTCTTACCCTGGCAACGTATTTGTGTCTGTATTTTTGTCTTCTTTGTTTTGTTGTTTCCCTATTTAAAGTATTGGTTTAATGCTTTGTAATGTTTCATAAAAATTCAATAAAAAAATCAGACATCGAGATGATTCTCGGTTCAATGATTCAGATGACTCGAGAACCGCTCAAACCGGTTTATGAATCGTTCAAACCGATGCCAGGCATAGATTCGATAATTCATTGAAAAGATCCGATTTAAAAGAATGATTCGGTCGCGAATCAATGGCACCGCGCTAACAATATAAGGTGATTACTATGTTAGAAAGAGCGAGATTATTATAATTCTACACAAAGACATATTATGCCAATGATACGTTTAACTGTATTGAGCACATACAAGTCCTGCGTGGTGGTAAATTTCCGCCTCTCGACATGCCTCCTCTGTGATCTCTGAGAGAGTAGCGCGGTTCAAGGGGGTTCCTGCAAAAGAAAATAAATTAAAAGTTCAGTCTTTCCTATGTTAAGTTTGTTCTCCCGTCAAATGCGTTACCTGGTAAGGCTCGGACGTGAATCATGCCAATGACATTTGATTTTAAGCGTCCGAGAAGATTTAAAAACTTCATTTCTTAAGCCAACAAAAAACCGATTTGTGCTTTTTGATGGTCATGTGACTGGTCAAAGGTTAACTGACAGAAGTGTGGATCTAATGACAACATCCAAGATATCTGAACATGTAAAAGATACATCTCTGATAATATTTAAAACGCTGCTGTATATTGCAGTTTTGTGTATTTCTAAGGGGGGCGCCAGTCAAATACACTGAAACTGATTTGCCTGCGTTAACCTAGCAGCAACTGTAACAAAATAATGCGTTATATCAGCTTGACAACACTTGAGATCTCAAACGGCCTTCAGAGTATAACCAAAACATTCAATCTCGTGTCTCACTAACACTATAGCGCGATTACATTCATCTATTTAACATGATCACTGGGATTGTTTACTTCTCGAGCCTGCTAGCCATGTGCTCAACGCACTTCCGCTACCTCAATGCCGTGACGTCAACAAACACACGCCTCATTTTGCCGGCAAAATTTTCATGTTTCTAAACTTTGTTTTATTGAGCATTATATGTTTGAATAATAACGCCTGGATATCGCATGCTCGCTCCGTGCCGGTGTCAATCGCACTATAGCGGTATTGATCGCACTGCTTCGCGGTTGTTATAGCAGAGCGGGGATTTTAAATGACCCGCGTTGACGGCCCCTTTTAACGACTGCTGGCGGGTTATAAGACAAGGCGCAAAATTACTGGCGCCAGCTCAGAGCGAGCGGACTGCGGAACACATCACAGCTTAGCCATATGCTCCCTGCTTACAGACTCTTTGACCAGTTTTTCTAAATAATGCCTTGTGTCACACCATCCTAACTTTTGCATTTGAGGATATCCGTGGAGAGAACGCATTTTCAGAGAGCATCATATTAAGGTACGTGCATTGCACAATAATTTGGTTATTGTTAAAGATCGATAAAAGTGACATCAGACAAGTAAAATGCATTACAAGGGTTTGGGGAAGCAAACTTTACAATGTTGGATTGCCGAGACTTTAGGTTCTGTTGCTAGAGCGGGTTCAATGAAATAATGATTGGCTCGGCCATTTTCTGACTCCCTTGGGTTGAGCAATGCAAACGTGTAGTTTTATTAACAAACTAATAGAAATATCGGCATGCACTTGGTTGACTTTGAAAATATAGACTTTAAAGTGCACATATCTGTGGTTTTGAAGTGGTCGGTTGTGTTTTTCGTGTAGTTTTGACCTCTTGAACATTGTGCCCGGTTCTACTTCCCCGCGCCCAAAGCGCATTGTGAAGACTTACATGATGGGGGTTGGGATTAAAAGCCACAAATCGGACATTTTTGTAAAGTAACACTTTTATCTTTCAGGCTCTCGACACTCAACAAGGTCACACGCGTGGATACCATGCCAAGTAAGAAAGTGTAAGTTTCGCTTTTGTGACTTTAAGGCAGTTTTGAACATCAGTGTGCATGCATGGAAAAGTTGCAGCAGCGAGTTGGCCCAGTTAGTCACAGCGTTTCAGGCCAATGTGGAAATGTAACAATGTCATTTTTCGACGCAGGCTACGAACAGAGCAGATTAACACTACAGATGTAGCTCCTAAAACCAATTCTGTGCGTCCCAGGAAGAGGAAAGCAGACGTGGCTATTGTAAGGAAGCTATTCAACTTTTTATAATGCGCCTATATTAAAAACATAATGAGTGATGAAGTCTCTGACAGTTTTGTTTTTGAATTCACAGCATTTACACGATCTAGATGAGGAAATCACAGAGATGACCAGAAAGAAACCATGTGCATCCCAGGTATGGATGAATCATGACTGTATAATATCGATAGGCCTCACCAGGCATCTCATAAGCTAAACCAATTGCCACTTTTATTTTAGTGTTTTCTGTGGATCGCAAAGTGGTGTATGAGACTTATGGTCTAAAATGTGCTGAAATTATTCATATATACAGAGACATGGAATCTAATATTAAGACATATAAATATGTCTTGATCACAGATTATTTCCCAAAAATATTTATATTTTTTAAAGATGCACACATTTACTCAGATTTGTATGCCTAATGTTGAAAGTGCATATTTGTTAAGAATCATGAAGCATGTAAATGATTCGGCCTATATTTTCACTTCAGAGTGAAATTTGACAAAAGTTGAGTAGTTTATTACATTTGGTTGTTGAACATTTCTATCATAAAACTGTTGCCAAATATTGTTTAGCTACTTCTCTCACCTCACACTCTTCCTCTGGTAAAAACTGAAGCACTACGCTTGAATTCATGTTCAGGCACTGTTTGGCCACTGAGGCAGAACAGCCTATAAATGTAATATGTAAAACGTTTTGCAATCGTAACAACAAACAGGGCAGCATCAAGAATATTACATATTGGAGGGGTTTTTTCCCTCTCAATGTATATAGTGGTTCCAGTCACTGCTGCCTATGCCACTTTAGTATAGTGAGTGGTTAGGGTAAATGTCATGGCTTGAATTTACACAGGAAGCGTTTTTTTGTGCCATGGAAGGTCCTTTTCAAAATGCCTTTGAAGCCTGTCGTAGTTGCAGAGGGCGGGCTTTTGTATTTGTTTATATCAGTTAGAGTTTACCCTTTTTTTTCTTTCTTATCTTGTCCTCTTGCTCAGGCCTGCTGGAATCCTGACACTGGTTACACAAGCCCATGCAGGCGGATCCCCACACCTGATGAAGTCGAGGAACCGGTTGCTGTTGGCAGCATGGGATTCACACAGTACGCCACAGAAAGCATTTTCATCACCCCCACGCGCTCTACCCCTCTGCCGGCCCTCTGGTGAGATTTGACTTTACGAACTGTATATTGACATGATTTAATGTTTGCCAATAGAATAACTTGTAGGACAAGACATCTTTGTTGCATTCTATGATGTATGTATATATATATATGGATGTACATGAAAAAGTTGACGCGTTCCCCTGTAACTTCTCACAGCTGGGCAAGCAAAGATGATGTGTGGAACAACCTGCTTCGAAAAGACAAACTTTACTTGCGAGATATGCACGTTATGGAGAGACATCCAAATCTCCAACCCAAAATGAGAGCGATTCTGCTGGATTGGCTAATGGAGGTTTGTAATCATTGTTGAACCATTCACACGTCTTAATCTAATCTCATTAAGAGGGGTGGGGACACCGCAAGTTCCTTCATTCTTGTCTAAACCTCAAGTTGTTTACAAAGGCTGTTCCTCAAGTTCTCAGGTTTTCTTATAATTAAAAGCTCACTGCAAGTAGAGCCCAAAGTACACTTGAATTTATATGTGACTGTTTTATCCGTTTGATAGTGTGCGTGAGCACAGGCGATCGACAAATGCGCACTAGATTGTTTCCTATTAGTAAAGTGTCTACAGCATTTCTCTCCAGAAATTAAAACACAAATATATTTTCTGTGTAAACTCCAGTTTCCTGTATCTCTCACACAAGCACTCGTCAGTGTCACCGTGTATTGTTGTCGTTTCTAGAAGTTTGTTTTTTCCATCTCATTCATTTATATTCAAGGTGTATGTGCGAGCTGAGTGTGCAGAGTATACGCGGTTAGGAAAATCTGGCTGTGCTCATACAGTACACGTGTGCTGACGATGAAATTTACCTTACACTGGCGGTGAAACTGTACACATGGTCTGTCGGTTCGGCACGCATGTGTACCAAACAAATGAGTTTTAACCACTGCGTGTGCAAAAGATCTGCATGTGCTGAACTTAATTTGAAACTCCGATATAGGATGGGAAATTACCGTTAATATCAATATTATGTTGTTGTGGACAAATCTGAAAAATAACTGCAACAACCCTCTACAATGCGAGTAAAATCAAATTTCACGCTAGGACAGGGATGGGCAAACTCAATCCTGGAGGGCCACTGTCCTGTAGAGTTTAGCTCCAATACAACTGATACAACTCTCCTGCCTGTAGCCTTCTAGTAAGCACAGAGCACATCGTACCGGGCAGGAAGTCAGACACAGAACGGCATAGAGGAAAAAGGAAGAAGTCACCAACGCTCCGCTGCTGAAACGCGTCTGAGACGCTTCCAGTGGACTTTGACGCCGAGCTAGGGACGCATCAAAAACGTGGCGCTGACGTTCCGTGCCGTAGACGGATCCAGTGGATTTTAGGGGTCAGAATAAGTTTAGCACAGAAATATTTGTTTTCACTTTCCTACATTTGAACACTGACTGAGCGCTTGAAAGTTTCACTCTCTGAATTTAAAGCGCACTATTCATATCAATGGATGCGCAGCGTATTTGATGCACCGAAAACTGTAATGTGAATGTGCCCGGCTCACTGTCTATAGTCTGGGAGCGCTCAGCATTTCTCACACATGCAAAGAGAGAGTCTTCAATGCCACAAAGAATTTATGCAGGTTTTTTTTTTTTTTTTTTTTTTTTTTGGGAGTTATTCAGCTTTAAAAAACAAGCAGAAGCCACTGTCGGTTACTTCGGTAGTGGGTGGGAATAATGCAGAAGCGGCAATCTCATTGGCTAGCGCTCATCAATTACCGTCCACATTTTGTTTTCAGCAAATCAGTTCGAGCGAACTCTGACAATGTAGTAATTATTCAGGAGCCCAGCAGCTTGTTAGCAATAGTAGTTGTAGTATTTTATTATTATTTTACAGAAACATTGAATAATGTGTTTCTGTAAAAGTGTCAAGCATTACCACCAACCCATAAGTTCTATCATATCAAGTTAAAAAAAGCTTGATTGACTGTTTTGTTAAACGGTGTAGTTGTAATTCTTTTACATCAACGGGAAAAGTACACAAACCAATTTGTCCTAAACATGTTTACATAACAGAGGTGGGAGTGTGTTTTTTTTTTTTTTTTTTTTGAAGACATGGGCGTTACATGCTGTACTTGCATGCATTGCATTTTTTACTGAATTACTTATTGATATAGCTTTATTATTAAAACCCTATTTAAATAAATGGCTGGAAACTCAGAAGCGAAGATACTTGGTTGTATATTCAACAGGATTCTTTATTGAGAACACAAGCTTAAACTTACTTTTGTGAGGTTTATTATAAATAGCTACTTCTAAAAACTTGAGCAGAGACATCAAGACAAGTATCTTACCTGACGCTGATATTAAAATGGGCAGTCTTCAAGGTATTGATACTCAGTGCATTTGCATATTTTCACATTTCTATGTATATTCCCAATAAATACATCTTAACAAAAAAGGGCAGTCTTCGCAGTTTCTGCGATTTTTGTCTTATTAATTTTATAATTTTTTTGTCGGATACCATTCGTAATGAAATGATAGCATGTGAAAGAGTGTTGTGCAAACGGTAGCTCGGGTTGGTCAAAGACATAAGGAGAAGCATTCGTATAATATGATATCGGCAATCACATACATTCACATTGGGACGGGATTAGATTTCTCAGAGGATTGCTGAGTTTACTGAAAAACTGTAGGTAATTTGCCCTAGAATGTTTACAGAGTTTATGTGAGAAACAGATGAGGTACGCCTGTGAAACCCGAATTTAACTAATGTCCTCTGTGAAAACTAATCCCCTCTGAATAGGGCCACAGTTTGTTCAGTAAACCAAATAAAAAAATAAGCAGTCTTATTTTCCCCCCTCCTGTACCGAAAAACAAACATACCGAACAGTTAATTTGAAATGGAGGTACTTACTGAACTGTTATTGATGTACTGCTACACCTCTGTGACTCTGTCACACACACTGACTGAGCGTTTACCCTAGCATACACCTAAATATCAGTGTTCCACAGATTTAGAATTCGAAGTCCGTTTTCATAGTATGGATAACTAAAAATGAAATGTAAAGCAATAAGTTTTTTTTTTTTGAAGCGATGAATAGTTTTGTTTCTCTTTCATAAGCACTGACATGTTAAATGGTGAGCTTTGACACTGACATCTACTGTCTTTTAGGTTTGTGAGGTGTACAAGTTACACAGAGAAACGTTTTACTTGGGTCAGGACTACTTCGATCGCTTCATGGCCACACAAGAGAATGTTCTTAAAACAACACTACAGCTTGTAGGCATCTCATGTCTCTTCATAGCTGCCAAAATGGAGGTAAGTTTTACTTTCAGGTGCCCTTGTACTTCAGCCTGAACTTTTGATAAGGAGTATTATATCCTATCAGTGTAATTCCATGTTTTAAGAACGTTTAAAGTTAAGGCGCAGCACTTGGACATGAAATCTAATTAGGCATTATGTTCTTTTCAAAAGGAAATTTACCCTCCTAAGGTGCATCAGTTTGCTTATGTCACTGATGGGGCGTGCTCCGAGGATGACATTCTTAGCATGGAAATTATCATCATGAAGGTAGATTGTCATCTTTTAACCTCAGTACTGTGCCTAAACCTGCAGCCCTGCTGCTTATATAGTGTCGTGGACTACTGTACTCCATATTTGTTGTTCTTCTTCAGGAGTTGAATTGGAATTTGAGTCCTTTAACCCCAGTGGCTTGGCTCAACATCTACATGCAGATGGCCTATCTAAAGGAGACTGCTGAAGTTCTCATAGCCCAGTACCCACAGGCTACATTTGCGCAGATTGCAGAGGTAAGACTTCACAATTAATCGTGTTAAAATCACAATATGGTGTCTGACTATATTTACCGCAAAAAAGCTGTGATTCTGCACGTGTCGTGTCCCTGCAGTGTGAAGGCCTGGCACTCTTTTGTTTTCTACTACACATACCGCAGGTGTACATGGTGTTTCTGATTTTATCTTTCTCAAAGCTGCTCCCAATATATGAATGCACTTTCCATTTCTGGGGCTTTTCTGTGAAAATATGCTTTAAAGGCACACTAGTCTAATCAAAAACTAAAATTGGTTCCTTTTTTCTTCTTCTGTGGAACACAAAATAAGAGATTTTGAAATGTCTTTTTTTTTTTTTTTTAAACCTAAATCATACAGGTTTGGAATGACATGAGTGTAAGTAATGACAAGTTTTGGGTGAACTTAGGGCTGGGCGATATGGAGCAAAAAATATATCTCGATATACGATATATATCTCTATCTTTACAGGAAAAATAACCCAACAAAAACTACTGCAAAAACAAATATGCCAAATACCACAGTCTTTTTTTTTATTTTTTTATTGGAGTGCAAAGAGGTAGGCAGTTCATGTAGTCCAAAGTGCTTCTGCGACATTTAAAAAAAAAAAAAAAAATTAATCCCTGTATACAAAAATAATAATTCAACAACGGCAATGGCCAGGGTTGCCACCTGTCCCGTTTTACCGGGATTGTCATTCTTTTTAATAACCTATCCCGGGGAATTTATCCACTCTCCCGGGACACAGAATGTCCCGGTTTTCGAAAGGCTGTGTGAATATGTATATTCAAACCGTGTAGCGCGCGCACTGCAGAGAGGGACTGAGAGCGAGAGACCTTGCGTGTGCGTGTGTGCCTCAAGAAGTGCATGTAAGACAGCATTTAAGACGATTCTTTTAGACGAGTTCTGTAGCCTCCGGGCTAGTTGCGGGCGCCGCCATGTTGAATGAGACAACACACGAGGGGAGGGGGAACAAAAGCAAGGAGGCGGGGGCGAGCACAGCGCAGAGAAGGCAAAATCGCCAAATCAGAATTAAATCTAAACAATATATCGATATATACGATATGTTAAAATCCATATCGTGTTTAAAAAAATATCTAGACATATTTTAAATATCGAGATTTCGCCCACCCCTAGGTGAACTATCCCTTTAGGAACACTGCTTTCATATTCATGTGACTTAACTCATTTCACTACAAGTTACTATATAAATGTAATGAAATAAAATCTTGTTTTGTGAATGGAATAGGAGATTGTAGCTTTTTACCAGAATTAAAATCCTATAAGAACATATTAAAAAAGTACTGTGAACAACACTGAAATTCCAAGGTCTTTCTTTAGTTTTTCGTCAAAGGTGTTGAGAGTTGAATGTCAAGGATCTACAGCAAAACATATTATTTGTATGGTAATTCTAATAATCTAGTAGTAGTATATAGGGGTGGGCGATATGGCAAAAATATCATATCACGATTTTTTTCAGGAAAATCACGATTAACGATTTTATCACGATTCTTTTTCATGTTGGTTTTACTATTTTGCAAGTGACTGAGCATTACAGCCAAACTAATGTCCCTATTTAAAAAAAAAAGCCTTATAGGTAACAAAATAAAAAAGAATGGCAGACATTTAGGCCAAAGTGGCGAAGATAAAAATCTTTATCATTATTTTCTTTGTTATTAAGAATTAGGAACAAAGATACACATTAAGCATACACAACTTAATATACAAATGAAATAAACAGTGCTTTATTTTTTCAGCTACAGTAGCGGTATTTAACAGTAGCATTGAAGAAAGTAATTAGGCTAAATGAACAAATACGAAAATAAAACACAACATAGACTTCACTGTATAAATTATACATTGATTATTATTAAAGCTACTACTAAAGTTCTCAGTCAAGAGCAGTGAGTGATTTCCTCTTTGTGTTTTGTTGTTTTATTAACATTAAAGGGATAGTTCTCCCAAACATTTTAATTGTCATCATGTACTCTCTCAAGTTGTTTTAAACCCGAATAAGTTTCTTTCTTCTGTTGAAAATAAAAGTTATTTGGAAGAATGTGGCTAACCAAACAGTTGCTGTACTCCAGTGACTTCCATAGTATATGTTTTCCTACTATGGAAGTCAATGGGGACCAGCAACTGTTTGGTTAGCCACATTCTTCCAAATAACTTTTATTTTCAACAGAAGAAAGAAATTAATACAGGTTTGGAACAACATTAGAGTGAGTAAATAATGACAGAATTTTTATTTTTGGGTGAACTATCTCTTTAAGGACAAGAGGCAGCTTGTTTACTAACTGGCTACTGTCGCTTTAAGAGCTGCACGCGACGCGTCTAATATACACGCATTTGACAAGCCGATTTTCTCTCATTTTTTTTCTGTTTGCTTTCACTTTAGACATAACCAACTTTGTTTATGTAAACCTTGTGTGTATTTGACAATATTAGCACAATAAGACTCGAAAGATAACTTATAACGTAGTCCAGTAAACACAAACAGACGCTGTTAGACAGGCTTTTAGTGCCCGTGTGCTTCGGGTGTATGCGCTCAGAAAGCACACGTCAGAGAACAGCGCATCAGCACGTGAATTACATGTTTAACCAGCAAGGCTTTAAAGCACATGCAAATAATGAACTTCTGTGAACTGCAGTGTCCCGTTCCTCTGCGTTAACATTTGTTGTATGTTGAGACGGAGCTCGGCGCCAGAACTGCAACTGATAAAATGCACGATACTACGATATTTCTTCAAAAGCAGATCGTGGAGACATTTTAATCGTCCACGATCAAAAACCGTGATATCGCACACCCCTAGTAGTATATAAAAAAAGTTGTCTGGGTTTAAAAAAAAAAACTTGCTAGAGACAAAAAGCATCCCTAGTAATACTTCCTTGCTTAAAGTTTTTGCATACATGTTGAACTTAAGCTGATGTTTCAGGCTTTTTTTTTTTTTTTTTTTTTTTTCTGAGAGATGTCTCTGTGGATGTCTCTCTTTACTTAGGATTTAGTATCTTATTTTGTCTGTCTTTTTGTGTAGCTCTTGGATCTGTGTGTACTGGATGCAAGAAGTCTGGAGTTCTCTTACAGCCTCCTCGCAGCTTCTGCACTCTTCCACTTCTCTTCTCTAGAGCTAGTGATGAAAGTTTCAGGTATGATTTTAATGTTTTTTTTTTTTGTGAATTTCTTCTCGATAGTTTTATTAAATGGAGCATGTAAATGACAAAAATTTATATATATTTTGTTCCAGGGCTGAAGTGGTGTGATTTGGAGGAGTGTGTGAGATGGATGGTCCCTTTCGCCATGTCTATTCGTGAAGCAGGCAGCTCAGCCCTCAAGACCTTCAAAGGAATAGCAGCAGATGACATGCACAATATCCAGACGCATGTGGCTTACTTGGAATGGCTGGTAAGTTTTTTGCATTTGAAGCTAGGCCACAACTTAATTTTCTCAGGCCAGTTTTATATATGCACACTCGCTTGGGTTTCAACACTACTGTCTATCTTGTTCTGACTAAAGAATTGTGCATGCATTTGCCCAAGCCACATTTGTCTCTTTCATTTCCTCTTGCCTAAAGTTTTCTTGTTTCTTTTCTTGTTCTTCAGGGGAAGGCGCACTCATATCAGCTAGTGGACATCGAGAGCAGTCAGAGGTCTCCGATTCCCTCTGGAGTGCTCACACCACCACACAGCAGCGAGAAGCCCGAGAACACCGTCTCCTGACTTCCTTTATGTATGGAATAGGACACAGCCCTGACTGAGTTGAAGTGAAAATCAACAAATGAATGGCATTACAGGACAAATCCAGCTATCAGTTCACATGCATTGGCATAAGACTCAAAAGACCAAAAATGTCTAATGCTTTTTTTTTTTTTTTTACGAGACTTGAAAGACATACTTTTTTTTTTTTTTTTTTTTTATGGTCCAAAGGGTCTATGTTTTGTTTTATTTTATTATTATTATTTAGTTTACAAACGTAGACTACCTGCCAAAATCTCAGAGCTGTAACTGGCTCTGGTTGCTGCTAAAAGAGGGTGGGACTGGAGCAGATGGGAAGATGACCACAGAGATCCCCACACAAATATGGGCATGGGTTTCTGTTGCTCAGGTTGCCATTTGGACCAGCAAAATCCTGACAGGTTGTCACGGGGACTCAAGTCTCCACTGCCAGAAAGGACCAGAGAAATCACCAGCTTCAGAAGCTTGGACTCTGATTTTTATATTTAAGATTTTTGCTTCCTGTGTGTTTGTAACCAAATTTGACCATTCACTTTTTATAGGTATGTTTTTAAATGAGATGCTGCTACATTTCTCTATATCATATTTCTAAATAAAGCCACTGTCTCAGACAGTTTTTATGATTACCATACTTATTTGTTTCTTGATGTTTATAAAATACTACTCAACATATTTTGTCATATATATATAAATGTATAAATCTCTATTATATATGGACCATATTTTATATTCTAATTAACTTTCTATATTTTAAGCCTTTTGTGTAAATAGTTTTTAACATGTTAACAATTAACATTTCTATGATGAATGGGCAACCAAAGAGATAATGCATTACATGAAGAAGAAAAAAATGCGTTAGATGACAACCATTTAACTTACTAACAAGCCTACACCCTGTAGTGCAACGCATTTAACTTCATGGGAAAAACTCCAGCGTGTGTAATTTGACATGCATGTACAGAGGCAGCCTAATTTTGCTTTTAATGGAACTGGAATGGTTCTTGTATTAAGTCGTCTAATTACCAAAAAGCAATCTATGCAGTTTGAAAAAAAGATGTGCACTTGCTGGCTGTTTTACAATAGGAGTCAAAAATAGCAGATGTAGGCCTACTGAAGTGTAACATCATGTATGAGATCTATGAAACAAAATGGTGAACAGGGCCTGTAATGGCTGTCTCACTCGTGCATCTACATACACAGTGCCCTCTGCTTGCAGTCTGAGAACGAGTGTTACGGAGAGACCAAGGACATGATCCACTAGATGTCAGTGTGATGCTTTGTCTGTCATGATCAGAAGGCTGGACTTGAGGTCTGTGAGCTCCTCAACAGCTGCTGCTGAGACAAGGGTAATTCATTACATTGCACACTGACAATCGCTCTGCTGCCTTGGTCTGGCAGTGTTTGGGTGCTGTGTTGGTGACTGGAATCTGCTTAAGGCAATTTTGGTTTGGGCTTTATTATTTCAGTTGTTGAAAATGGCAAGCTGCTCAATGCGATTTGTATTGAAACATTACACACGTACATTGTTATTCTACAATTGACCGTTATCCAACATGCAATGCAGATCGGGGTAATTTAAAAACCCGTTTTGTGGCAGGTTAAGCAGTTAATAACAAAAGGGTTTGAATATGAGGTAGATGAAAGCTTCTCACCCTTAAAGGGATAGTTCACCTAAAAATGAAAAAATTGTCATTACTTATCCTCAAATTGTTCCAAACCTGTATGAGTTTCTTTCTTCACACAGAAGATATTTTGAAGAATATGGTTAACCCAGACAGTTGACGACACCTATTGACTTGCATAGTAGAAAAAAAATACTATGGAAGTCAATGTGTGTTGTCGACTGTCTGCCAACATTCTTCAAAATATCTTCTGTGTTCAACAGAAGAAACAAACTCATACAGGTTTGGAACAACATGAGGGTGAGTAAATGATGACCCAATTTTTGGGTAAACTGTCCCTTTAACGATCAATTAGCGCAGTTTGTGTCCCTCATAGGTTTACAGTGATTGGAGGCCCACGTCACTGTTCTGTATTTAACATTGTGGCAGCAGGATGGTTACCATGCAGTCTCTTAAAAGAGCTGTATGGAGGTCAACGTTGAAGAGGAGGAGGTGGCTTCCCCCAGCAGACAGACCCTGGGGGCCGGGGGGCCCTCAGGCAGGCAACAGCGCAACAGCTGTTATGTGCTCAATGGCCCCTTTTGTTCTCTCCGCACAGACGCTGGTGGCAGCAGCAGCAGGTGCCCATTGGATGATCTCCCAGCCATCACCGCCAAAAGTCACACCTAGTCGCAGCTCTGTGCCCCCTGTCTGCCACTAATATTCATAATGCAATCCAATAAAAGAGTTCTCAACAAAGTTCTGGTTAAAATATGTGAGAAACGCTGATTATATTGTTTTTAGGGCTGGGCAACGATTAATCGCGATTAATCGCATCCAAAATAAAAGTTTGTGTTTACATAATATATGTGTGTGTAGTGTGTATAATTATTTTGTATATATAAATACACACACATGCATGTATATATTTAAGAAAAATGTGTTATTAATATATCAAATATTTATATCAAATATTAATTATGTATAAATATATATAAAGTATATACATGCAAATATTTCTTAAATATATACATGCATGTGTGTGTATTTATATATACAAAATAATTATACACACTACACACACATATATTATGTAAACACAAACTTTTATTTTGGATGCGATTAATCGTTGCCCAGCCCTAATTGTTTTACATTTTATGAAGCATTTTTGTCCTCAGGAAGAAGCTAATATGTTTAATCTTGGATTTCAGAGTGGTATTGGTCTAATGTCTGAAATATCTGTGTTTAAGATCTAAGGCCAGGTTTCACAGACAAACCTGGATCAGGCCTTAGTTTAAGTAGCTTTAAAAACATGCCTGAGAAAACATTACTGGTGTGCATCTTGAGGCAAAAAATAGGCACTGACATATTTTAAGATATGTCAGTGCAAGTTGCTTTCAGTTCAAACATGCATTTTATTCTGGGACTAGGCTTAAGCCTTGTCTTGTTAAACCAGGGGTAAATCTACGGTCTGTAAGCCACTCAATGGCATACTGTAGCAGACGCAAGAAGGGGTTTCTTTTCAGACAAACAAAGGGTAAGCTTTCCAGTCCTTGAGTGAATTGCTGTTTTGTAATTGTTAATTGAGTAGTTCAGGTGCTATCAGGGTTGAAATGTATAATCAGCCTACATGCATTAATGAGTATGTGTTGTGTTGTTCTGTCTCCTGTACGACACGGGGTGGGGAGTAAATTGTTTTAGATAATTCATTTAGATGACTCAGTTTTAGGCAAAATAAGCGGGCTTTTCTCGGGTTGTTAGTGAGCCATCTTCATTAAAAGCCCCCTACGGTTCTAAGAGGTGGCGGGGGCTAAAAAGCTATATTCACACAACTTTTCTTCAGTTTAAATGAGAAAATTCAATCTTCACTGTCTCATTTTTCACCTAGAATAGTTCAGCTAATGAGGTGATTGTGTGTTTTTAATACAATATTGTTACAAAAAAAAGAACAGGATTAAGTGATTTCTTTATATTATAGAACAGTCACAGAACAGTTTAATAATCCTTAATAACATACAAAAATAGTAAGACTTTATTCAAATAATTTATCATTTATAAAATCAGGATTTTTATATATATATATATATATAAGTAAATGTTTTTAATATTAATATTTTTGAACATTAAATAAAACAAACATTATTCAAAGGTAACAACAGTGTAATCCCAGTTGTCAAGACTGTTTTAAAAAAAAGATTACAGAATACAAAATATACTTTATTGCCCCCGTATAGAAATTTGGTTTTGACCCCATGCTGCTACAGAGACACTGAACATTAATGTCCATACTATGAATAAATTGAAATACAAAAAAAATAAAAAATAAATTTAAATAACATATTTTGGTTAATAGTGCTAGTATTGTATTTTTTGCGATTTATTGTTGCTGTTCCTCTTAGAGCCAAAATCCCACGACCGTTTGCGGTGTAACACTCTAGTAAACAAGGAACAGGCAGTGGCTAATGCTAGTTTATTTTTGAACCCTATTATTGATGTTCTTTGCTTTCTTGGCTACAAAATAAGTTTCTCGTGACCTCATTCTCAGTACTATCTTACTTATTAAAAACCGCTATATTGTTTAAAAAGAATGATACAATTTAAGTTTCACCACTCTTGTAGAACTGCGTCTCTCATGAGCTGTCAAACTCAACTGTCACGGAAGCTTTCCCGCCTGACCACGTGGCAGCAACTTTGTTTACACACGTGACTCGCTGAGTTGGCGCCCACTTCGACGTCATCAACAAAAGTCGAGCTAGGGCCGTCGGTTGAGGAGCTCAAATCAGCGCGTCATGCGCATAAACTCAAGGCCTTATTCACAGTTGGAAGAGATTTTAGCGGGTTATTTAAATACACCAGGTTAGTTTTTCCCCATCTATTGTCATAAAATGATATACATAGTGTTTTAATGCAGGGACACACACTCATGGGTCATTGCGCTTAAAAAGTAGGCTATTAAATATTTTTCGGGTTTTATGTAACTTAGGCTACCATAGACACATTTCAAACATTTTGGGCAACTTGAGAAGGAAAACTGCACTCTGGCAATTTAACTGCAGTAACATTCAATCATGCTTTTGATTCTAATCAAGATTAATCGCATTTTAACAACAGAATTTAACAACGGACTTCCAGTTGTTTTTGCCAGGCCTAACAGGAAGTTGAGTTGAGGTTTTGACTGTTAGGAATTTACTGAATTGCGTCAACAAAAGTAATGGCGTTCTGGCTAATTATGTTCTTTCACCAGGCATGGTCTGTAAAATGAAATTAGCCTTATTTTCATTAAAATTATATTTGATATTAAACAATCAACGCTTAAAGTGCCATACAATATTAATATTGTCTATATATGCATCTATAAATAATTAGCATAGGCTGTTTGTTTAGTTTACGATAATTGGCAATATGTGGATTTATTTTAGCTTCATGTCAATTTCGATCTGAAATTCCAAATCCTGTGTGCTACCTCAATTCAAATGGAGCAACCCTCTGATTTATGAGAAACGGTCTGAATGTGTAATTTGTGAAATGTCCTTGTACTGAAAGGATGCTGTTGCAGCAACCAGGCTTCAAAGTATTGGCATATGCAAAGCTCTTGTACCGTACATACTAGTGTTTGACATATATTAGCATATACCTGAACCCTGAATAGATTCATAACTTATTAAACTGTGTTTCTGGTGGTGAAAGTCCTTCGTCTTTATGCTTGTTTGATTTTCCCCCGGCCTCCTCCCTCTAATACTCCCCCTCCTGTTCAGTGCAGAAAATACACGGTCCATAGACTGCAGTGGAAGTTGATGCATAGGGGTGTTTGTGATACAATGGTCAAATGTAATCTGGAAATTATGTCTTGTAAGTAAACTAGACCCCCTTATGCTTTTTCAAACTGTATTCTTTAGTCTGTCAAGATCAACTTTGTTTTAGATGCATTTCCACAAGAGTTGTCACATGTGTTCTCTATTTTTCCTCTAAACAATGGCACATTCTGTGAATCTTATGAGCCAGAGAACAACTGTTAAGCCTGTTTTTAAACATGTGCAGCCCTTCTGTATTGAATGCAGAAGAGGTTTATGTATGTGTTGTTGTCACATTTCTTCATTTGCATGTTATTTGCTTGTGAATGAATTGCATATGTCCGGGTGAGTTTGCGTTTGCCGCCCCCTTATGGTTAAATAGACAAACTGCTCCACTGATCCGGCATCAGCTGGGCTGAGTTTACCCCAGCTGTCTCTGGGCACTGCTCCCAGTCTATTTAAAACAAGAAGAGGAGGGAGAATATAATCAGGGCTCATCTTTGTTGTATATCAGATTAAGAGGAACCCTTCGTCTGTTCTATGGGGGTGGACAGTAATTTTGCTGTTTTGTTTGCTTGCAAGACAGCATGATATTTCAAAAGTATACAGACAATTGGAAATCTTTTTTGCCGCAGAATGAACAATTTGCGGTTCTGTGTTCTGCATCCTTATGCTGATTTCTTTTAATGCTTAAGCGTTTAGAGTAAAAAGATTTTGCGTGGTCTCTGGAAGTCTGAAAATAAATGATCTGATGTCTGAACGGCAATTCAATTTCATAAGAACGCAAAGGCCTCCCACCTTAGATTATAATAGAGAACATCAGGAATGATCTGTGTAATGTAATTATGTGTGTTTTAATTGTTGTGCTTGATAGCCTCAGAAAAGAAGCTGCGGGCTTTTCGTTTTATTTGTGTTTTGATCATCTGGGACCTCTGTTCCTTTTAGGTATTATGCCGATTTGGCTGTGTGTGTGTCAAGTATGAGGGCCGTTTCCTGTCGACTCTGCCGCGTGTATTCTCTGTTCATTGTAATGCCTTTAATTAAAGTGATTTTATTCACAGGCACACAGCTGGCATCGGCGACTTTCCATTAGGCATCTGAGTGGCCGCCTCGCTGGTGGGAGGACCCGCACTGGGGCCGCTTCCTGGGGAACACAATACTAGTTTCATCTCCCCTCTGAGTTTGTTGTGTGTTTTGAATTTATTAATCATTGATTTTAATGCGTGCCTCTTGACAGTGGCAGCTACCCATGCATTAATTAATTCCTGAGATCCTCTTTTACAAAATGGCATTTAGAAACAATGCAGGGTCGGCCAGGGTTGCCTCTGACCTATAAAGAGATGTGCTGAATGCGAAATGTCAAAATTTGCTTTTATTTGTTCGTCGTTGTGGCGCTTCTTCACAGGTTTTATTGGCTCTTTTTTATGTTGATGGAATGGTGAAATAAAGGCCTATTTTTGTAGCCAATGAAATACCAGTAAATAAAGTTCTTTATGATTCTGTTGCTCAGGCGTTTTGCTGAAAACGCTTCTTAAACTCACCTGCTTTGCATGTGCTGGCAAGCAGTCAATCTTCGAGCGAATTGTTGGTCTTAAGTTGGGAAGAAAGGTGCTTTGCCACTGACAATAGCTAGACTGTGTTTATCCGTTCAGGTCTTAAGGAAGTATGTTAAAAAATTGCCCTCAGTGAATTGTGTGGATTAAAAAGACAGATTAGATCTCAAAGGATGCATAAGGGAGCCGAATTTGAATTTGGAGCAGGATTTGAATGCATTCAAAGTCTCTTTTATTTTTTTATTTATCGAAGAAGGGGGGAAAACACTTATTCATCCATTTAAATGAGTAAATAGTCTGTGCGCTTGAAAAGATAAAAGCTATGCTCATAATCCGTATTGACATTCAGAGATGCGGAAAGGAAGATTCCTAAGACCCATCCGCACCCTGCCCGACTGAAAGGGCCTGATCCTCATTCAGGTGGCAGACCTAATGCTAAAGATTTCCTGACAGATTTCTTTCACTGGATTGATCAGGACATGTTGCTAGTAAGCGAGCGTGCCCAGAGAGACGTTTAGGGGGGTGTTGGGTTAGCAGGTGCTTATCACATGTCTCAAGGAGCTTCTACCAGCCTCCGAGAGCCTGATTGTGTCTGACTTCGTTCGTCGTGCTTATGTGGCAGAACTGTTGGAGATGCTCGGTTGTCCTGATACGAAAGCCCCTGCAGATGTCTTCTTCATTCTGGAGAACTTAAAGGGACAGTTCGCCATAAGATTAAAATGCCATTTTATGATACATCCCAAACCTGTATGACTTCCTTCCTTCTGAGGAAAGGCTTCCTCTTTGTGTTCTGTCTTCCGGTTTGTATTTCTACAGCATAAAGGCAAGATCTTACGGATTTATATGAATGAACCTCTCGTTTTCTTCCCGGACATCTGTTATGACATCCGCTTCAAACTAAAAAAAACCCCCAAAATTACAATGCTCATAATAACGTTCATTAACTCTACATTAAGTGAATCCACTTCACCAGCTAATCTTCGACAGCGATGCCATATTCATTTGAATATAGAAATTTGTCAACTGGTAGATTTTGGACTATCGTCTCTATCGCGGTTATGCTCAAGTGACGTTGCTGTGGTACGCAGTTGAGTCACGAAAGCTTATCGTTTGCATGCGCTTTTAAGTATTGCGGTTTAAAATCAAGTGACATTAAACCATTGAAGCGCATAGAGCAGTAGGCAGAGAAATACAACTCATTTCGCTATATGCGCGTGCTGTCAGAGAGACGCACGCACATGAAGCTACTGATCATAAACCGACTAATTTTTGCTGACTAATTGGGCTTGATGGTTAAATACACATACTTGTGTGTCAAAGTGACCATGTCTTTGCAAGTAAACAGTCATTTATGTCTTAACTTAAGTGAACGTTAACAGTTGAAAAAGAAAACGCACAAGTATATTGGATCCGTGCAGTCGGTCTTGACAGCACAGCATCCAAACTGACAGCATCCAAATTTTCTTATTCAAAATTTCTTATTTCTAGTGCTTGAAGTTTTTCAAGTAGGTAGTTTGTTTTCCTAATATGCTTGTAATTCGTTTCTTTGTTCTTTCTTTATCACTGTTAACTTGGCTTCAGTAAGCTTGCTTATTAGTATTAGTTTTTTTGTGATTTTGAAAATGGTGACAAGAATTATGAAATTAAAAAAAACTTATTTAAAGCAAAAATAACTATATTGTGATATACACTCACCTAAAGGATTATTAGGAACACCATACTAATACTGTGTTTGACCCCCTTTCACCTTCAGAACTGCCTTAATTCTACGTGGCATTGATTCAACAAGGTGCTGAAAGCATTCTTTAGAAATGTTGGCCCATATTGATAGGATAGCATCTTGCAGTTGATGGAGATTTGTGGGATGCACATCCAGGTCACGAAGCTCCCGTTCCACCACATCCCAAAGATGCTCTATTGGGTTGAGATCTGGTGACTGTGGGGGCCATTTTAGTACAGTGAACTCATTGTCATGTTCAAGAAACCAATTTGAAATGATTCGAGCTTTGTGACATGGTGCATTATCCTGCTGGAAGTAGCCATCAGAGGATGGGTACATGGTGGCCATAAAGGGATGGACATGGTCAGAAACAATGCTCAGGTAGGCCGTGGCATTTAAACGATGCCCAATTGGCACTAAGGGGCCTAAAGTGTGCCAAGAAAACACCCCCCACACCATTACACCACCACCACCAGCCTGCACAGTGGTAACAAGGCATGATGGATCCATGTTCTCATTCTGTTTACGCCAAATTCTGACTCTACCATCTGAATGTCTCAACAGAAATCGAGACTCATCAGTAGGGATGGGCGATATGGACTTAAAAATATATCACGATATTTTCTGGCATTTATTGCGATAACGATATCAATGACGATATAAATACAATACCATATTCACCACTGTTTTTGGCTACAAGTGATAGCTGCATGCAAAGTAAAATGTAGCCTTCACCAAATAGGCTCCTATAAAATACCAATTACCGTACATAAAATAATAATAAAAAAAACAGTAAAACAGTAAACACCATCCCTTGCAGAAATGGAAAAGTTGCATACGTTTCTTCTGTAAAAGTGCAGATAATGTTTAAATAGTGCAACTATACTGAAAAACATCACACAGTAATAATTCAAATCATTTACAAGTTTGAAATATAAAAAATCTAACAACGAATAGTTATACTAATACTACTACGAATTCTGATACTAAAAACAATATAAACCACACTAAGGATTGATGAGCTGCTGGGTTCATGAATATCATCACGTCTGCGTTTGCGCATTAGTTTCTGCTTGCTCAAAGCTGAATAATTCCAAATGAACTCCATTATTTTTACAGGAAAATACAACAAATAATATAATTTACATGTAGACGTCATGTACACTTCAATTCTGCGTGGTATGTAAGACTCTCTCTCTCTCATCGAGTGCGTGAGAAACACGGAGCGCTCTCAGCAGTGACAGCACGTCATGCGCCTCAGTGTTTACTGGGCGTCAAATACACTGTGTATTCATTGAGATGAACTGATATAGTGGGCTTTACGGATCACTTGACGGAGAGCGACACTCAAGCGCTCAGTCAGTGTTCGGCGAGATGGGCGGATGAAAATCTGTGTGTACCAGTTCCAGATTGTAGAGGTAGTTACTCGTTTAGCGATAAACTTCACCTCAGCTTCACGTCCGCCTTCCGCCATGCGCGTGAGCTGCGAATGCGTCCCGTCATAGGCTTTATCGTTATTATCGCGGGAAGACTAATTCTTATCGTGAGGAAAAATTTTTACGATATATCGCAAACGATAATATATCGCCCATCCCTACTCATCAGACCAGGCAACATTTTTCCAGTCTTCAACTGTCCAATTTTGGTGAGCTCTTGCAAATTGTTGCCTCTTTTTCCTATTTGTAGTGGAGATGAGTGGTACCCGGTGGGGTCTTCTGCTGTTGTAGCCCATCCACCTCAAGGTTGTGTGTGTTGTGGCTTCACAAATGCTTTGCTGCATACCTCAGTTGTAACGAGTGGTTATTTCAGTCAAAGTTGCTCTTCAATCAGCTTGAATCAGTCGGCCCATTCTCCTCTGACCTCTGGCATCAACAAGGCATTTCCGCCCACAGGACTGCCGCTCACTGGATGTTTTTCCCTTTTCACACCATTCTTTGTAAACCCTAGAAATGGTTGTGCGTGAAAATCCCAGTAACTGAGCAGATTGTGAAATACTCAGACCGGCCCGTCTGGCACCAACAACCATGCCACGCTCAAAATTGCTTAAATCACCTTTCTTTCCCATTCTGACATTCAGTTTGGAGTTCAGGAGATTGTCTTGACCAGTACCACAGCCCTAAATGCATTGAAGCAACTGCCATGTGATTGGTTAATTAGATAATTGCATTAATGAGAAATTGAACAGGTGTTCCTAATAATCCTTTAGGTGAGTGTATATCATTATCGTGAAAATAAAATCACTCGTATCGTGATATAAGGACCCTATAGAGTGCAACAGTACCTGCCCACATTTGGTTCTGAAAGTATTTTTCCCATAGGGATTAATAAAAAGCCTTAAATTAAGAGTTACCTACCTGATATGAGGTGAATCACAACATTGCAAACTGATTTGAAGCATAAAGGTATTTGAAAATCAAACAAAATGTCAAAGGTACAAGACTGGGTACAGTTTTAATAATGGAAATAAACACTTTTCCAAGAAGTATTGTAAATTACAAAGTTTAATTAAAAATGATGGAGTATATTTTGAAATATAATATCACAACAATGTATTTAGCATATAGGGAAACTGACTCTATGTCATTTGCAGTGCTTCTTTGGTTCTTTTGGCATGGTTTGCTCGTTGCGAACTGGTGGACTTTTTTTTGCAGAATCATGGGTAATGATGTTTTTTCTCCAGAAATTTAGATTTTTTTTTTTTATAATAATTTGAAATAATCCAGACTGATGGCTTCAACAAAGGATATGCCATCAATAAACAACCTAGTCGCTCACAGCAGGTCTGTCTGTCTTTAAAAGTTTATAGTTATCATTCAAAATCAGTTCCCCTATGGAGAATATGAATGGGGTTTTTAATTCCAAAACCTGACTGTTGCACTCTATTTACTTTCATTGTAGAGAAAAAGAAAGAAGTGCATTGAAAAACACTCCTCAAAATATCTTCTTTAGTGTTTCTTAAGAAAGAATGTCATACGGGTTTGGAATGACTTGCTGTAAATGTTGATGAATTTGTCTTTCAATAGCGTATATGTGTGAAGGATTCTCTCAGAATCTTTTGAGGATTTCACCGATTGATATCATTACAGTCAGCCATTTTCGCAGGGTGCCTGTCCTCACCATTTTTCCCACTCTTACGTGTTTAAGGACCTCCTAAGCTCTTCTAGCCACAAAGCCTAAACGATGCTGCCCTTTCTTTTTTCCCTCCATCTCTAAAGAGGGAAGAACAGAGGCAAGAGCGCGAGAGAGAAAGAGTGAGCCATCGATCAGTGCCGATCGTTACACGGCCCCGCACCCTGCCTCTCATTGTTTTTTATCTTGTCTCTCAAGCAGGGTGAACCCTTGTTGCCATGGCATCCCCCACACATTGGCAATGGCACTTCAACCCTTTAGCTTAATGATCTCTTGGCTGATAGCCTACTTGTCAGGCTGACTCGTTCTGTCAAGAAACAAGGAGGATATTTGAATCGCTAGCATAACCATAACATCTCCTTACAAGCTATTCCCACTTTACTTTTACAAAAGCGGGGCAGCTTCTTCCCCCTTCGCCCCAATCACACACACGTATATTGGCCCACATTGATTTTTTTATTGCAGACTCCTTGTACTTCAGCATTGTACAAGTCTCCCGATGCCAAGCGAAATCTTATTTTACATGGAATGAAGCCAATTCCCATTCATTCTGTGTCTTTTTTGTTTTTTAGTCATTACTTTAAACCATCACAGCGCTTGCAGATCAGAGCCGGGTGAAGGATTACCGTTCATATAAATAGCTGGCATTGATTCGACAAAAAGAGAGACTTCTCTGTCATTATGGAGACAGAAAATCCTAATTTAGAAATGTGAACAAAAACGCTGAGCGTTCAATTCAATTCAGTAATCCTCCATATTGCATGAAATCAGAGGTGTCGTGTTACAATGCGCAGTTTAAGTCAGTGTGGAGATTTAGACAAAAGGTAGCGCCTGGAGCTATATCATGATGTACTGAGCTAGAAAATGTGTTCTTAGTCAGTGTTTCAATTCATCTCATTCAATTTTTTTTTCATATTTGGAAGTACCCTCTCTGTTACCTTTTTATGGGGTATATGTACAGATCTCATTTAAATGTATGCGGTTAAGGCCTTTAATATTGAATCAGAGACACAGAACCGTGGATAGGCCCTCGTTAATTAACGTATTTTCCTTTTCTGGCTCGCTCACTGTTTCTTTCTCATTGTGTCTTTCAGGCGTGTCTAATCGTACATGACTTTGAGGAGACGATGTGCGCTACAATCCCAGCACGTCGTATTTGAATATGGACAGAAACAGATCAGACATTAGCCACTGCTATTGATCCTCAAATAGGGGCCGAGCTGTCTGTTTTGAACGCTGCTGCCTGATCGATCCCATCTGACCTACTGTTCACAAGGTAAAAAAAGAAAGAAAGAAAGAAAACAAAACGGGGAAGATTCTGCTCATAATTGGGTTGCGGCTGCAGTTGCTATTTTCATCGACGAGAGGCTCATCATCTCCAATAACCAGTATCATAAGATGGAGAGTTCAGACTGCCTCGTTGTGCTAAACAGATGTTACACAAAGCCTGATACTTCTCTTCGAGGATAAATATCAACATACACTATAGTCAGTAAGATGTTTAAAATATTTAAAAGTCGAATATTATAAGAAGTCTTTTATTCTCACCAAGGCTACATTTATTTGATGAAAAATACAGTAAAAACAGTAATATTGTGTATGTATGTACATACATATATATATGAAAGAAACATTTCTTTTTATTATCATGGTTGAAAAGTTATGTTGCTTAATATTTTTGTGGAAACCGTGCTTTTTTCAGGATTCTTTGATGAATAGAACATTAGGAAGAACAACATTTATTTGAAAAATGGCTTTTTTGGGAAACAATGCAAAAGTTTTTTTGATCAATTTAATGTATCCTTGCTGAATAAAAGTATTAATTTCTTTCAAATAAAAATAATCTCTGATGCCAGACTTTTGCATGTTACTGTAAATATATAATTAATACAAAAACAGCTTAAAGGGTTAGTTCACCCAAAAATGAAAATTCTGTCAGTAATTACTCACCCTCATGTTGTTCCAACCCCGTAAGACCTTCGTTCATCTTCGGAACACGAATTAAGATATTTTTGATGAAATCTGAGAGCTGGATCACTCCTCCATACTAGTCCATAGGCTTCTTCAGGGATTAAACTTGCCGGCCTCGAAAAGTTATTAAAGACATCGTTAAAATAGTCCAAGTGACTACAGTGGCTCAATCTTAAGTTTATCAAGCGACGAGAATACTTTTTGTGCGCAAAAAATAAATAAATAACGACTTTATTTCAACTATTCATTTCCTTCTCTGTGGGCCTCGAGTCAGTTCACTAGTGTAACAGCGTACGCTTCTGTTGTTGTACGTCACACGCATCACGCACATGACCAGCGTCGGCCAATAGTGAGCCTATGTGTGACGTAGCTCTACGGAATCACACTACGTTAACTGACTAGAGGCCCAAAGAGAAGGATGAATAGTTGAAATAAAGTCGTTATTTTTGTTTGTTTTTGCGCACAAAAAGTATTCTCGTCGCTTGATAAACTTAAGATTGAGCCACTGTAGTCACTTGGACTATTTTAACGATGTCTTTAATAACTTTTCGAGGCCGGCAAGTTCAATCCCTGAAGAAGCCTATGGACTAGTATGGAGGAGTGATCCAGCTCTCAGATTTCATCAAAAATATCTTAATTCGTGTTCCGAAGATGAACGAAGGTCTTACGGGGTTGGAACAACATGAGGGTGAGTAAATACTGACAGAATACTGATTCATTTTTGGGTGAACTAACCCTTTAACTCAGTTGATTAACCACACAGTGCGTTGATCCCGGGAAATTGCGGGGAAATTGCCAGAACGCCTTCTGTGTGAACGCAAACACGACCCGGGATTGATGCCGGGATCGATGCCGGGTTGGGGACCTAGTAACATTGCCGGGATCAGTCCCGGAGCGCGCGCTGTGTGAACAAAAGCCGTAACCAATGCCGTGTCGTAATGATGACGCTGAAGTGAAGTGAAAGCAGGCTAGTGAAACGGTACGTAATGCGCTAGTTTATGATCGAATCAGAGAAAAAAATGCACGAGCGTGGTTTCTCCAGAGAGAAATCGCAGCTCATAAGCAAACTATACACGCTGCTGAGACATTACATGTCACATCGATGTCACGTGTCTTTACGGGATTTTTACGGGTTGTGTGTGAACGCACTCTCTGATTCCGGAAAATCACTGGCAGTGTGAATGAAGCAAAACCAAACGAACCCTGGTCAAATCCCGGGTCGCTTTATCCGTGTATTTTCCGGAATCTCTGTGTGAAAGGGGCATTACTCTGGCAACATACTATAACAGTACAGACATTATGAGCCCCTTTCACACAGAGATTCCGGAAAATACACGGATAAAGTGACCCGGGATTTGACCCGGGTTCATTTGATTTTGCTTCATTCACACTGCCAGTGATTTGCCGGAATCAGAGAGCGCGTTCACACACAACCCGTGTATGTTCTGGAAAGACGCGTGACGTTGGATGTGACGGGTCTCTACTTCAGTCCAGTTTGCAGAAATTTTTTCGTTCTTTCTTGTATCGATGACGAACACAAACTTTCTTCTAGAGTTACTGAGTCGCACGATAACTACGTCATTGCAAAGGCTCGTGAATCATCACTACGACACACCCCTTATACGGCATTGGTTCTGGCTTTTGTTCACACAGCGCGCGTTCTGGGTCTGAACACGGCAATGTTACTAGGTCCCCAACCCGGCATCGATCCCGGCATCGATCCCGGCATCAATCCCGGGTCGTGTTTGCGTTCACACAGAAGGCACTCTGGCAATTTGCCGGCAATTTGCCGGGTTCAAAGCGCTGTGTGAAAGGGGCTATGCTGAGCTTGTAACCAGATGCATATTGAACATACAAAACACAAACCACTCTTGGCAAAGTGTTATAAAATAGAAAATAAGTTTACATTGCTGAAAAAAAAAAGTGTTAAACAGCATTGCAGCTTTTAAAAAATGTTTTCTGTTTCTCCATGCTTGACAAGTCTCCATGCATGTCAAGTGTAGGCCACCTGATTTCCTACCAGCTGTTGTTATTTATGGATGCATTTTAAATTTGTCCGAGCACACATCTTCAGATTTTAGTCCTTCGACTCTGATGCGATGTAAATATTAATGGTATGAGATGTCTGCCGACAGCTTAGGTAAGGATTATTTAAAGTCAGATTTCCATTCGTATCCTTTGGTATGAATGCATGCACTACTCGCAGGTCTGTGGGATTCCTCTGTCTTGGACTTTTTGGGCCACATCACACTAATGCATAAAACGTTTTATTTTAGCAGATCAGGGAATAAACCCAGTATGTTAAAATGCCCTGATTTATGCAGGATGCTTGAGACAGGGGCTGCAGATCTTCTTTGTTGCTTTATTGCATTGGCCATGTGCAAGCCTTGCAAGTTGCAACTCAAATTCTCTTTACTTGTCGAACCTTTTTATGCACTCCTCCACTAGTTAGTTGTGATTGTGACAAGGAACCACCCATCCAAATTAACCCACCCAGGTAAAAGCACAATTCCTTACTTCGTAAACCTTATTTTGTCATCCAGTGTAAGGAAACCTTTAAAGGTATACTTCAGGATTTAGCATTAAGCTTTGTATAAGTAGAAAACCTGTAGTATTTTCGATTTACCATGCTTTCTACCCCCATATCCCCCTGAGATGAGAGATTTATGTATTTTTTACATAAATCTATGCGTATAATTGCGTATAATTACGCAAAAATCGTCATTTTGCGTCATCGGAGGATTTTTTGGCCAGAGGCTAAAGACTACAGTCAGTAGTAGGGGCTGTCCCGCATGTTCTCAACCCGCCCATAGAGGGTGGGATCTCACTCACAGAATGTACACATAGTGTCAGCCATCTTTTTTTGGAAGCTAAGCTAACAGGCTCTTGTTCTGTGGAGAAAGCTGAGTAGGAGGGGTTACCATCCTCTTTTTCCCGGACATCTCTGACCGTCGATGTCCGGGATTCAGCTTTTGCTTTCTGCAGTCGCCATTCATTGTTTACATGCACACCTTTTGTTTCAATCTAACTGAATTCATTCCGATTGGTGAATCTGAATGTAATGTTTACATGAACGCTAAACAATTGATCGATTGATGTGTGTTTTAACATTGCTAAGAAAATTCCCGCTCCTCCGTGAGAGATACGAGACCGATGCGTCTCACAGGTGTCGCTCATCGGTAATCACGCCACCGGCCTCGCGCCGTTCTCCCGCGTCCCTCACTCGTCCTGCTCGCCACAGTAAACATAATGAATGGCGACCGTAGAACGCAAAAGCCGAATCCCGGACATTTTGGGCGATCTCGAAACACATTTTCGGGCAGACTCATCACGGAGACTCACTAGTAGCCTAGACTTGTTGTTTAACTACTGCGCTCTGTTACCGGTAGGCGTGGCCTCCTAGGGCAGTGAAGCAAGTGCATTCTGGGAGTTGTTGTCTTTCATCCACATAAGCCAAAAATACATTTTCTGGCTTTTCTCAGTCTAGAAAGCTCCAAATTCAAAAATAATTTCACATTTCTTCTACATAAATGACCCATTTTAAATACACATTCATCTTTCCAGAGGTGAAGTATCCCTTTAACAGTTGAGTGCATGAAGTGTGCAACATTTCACACTTAGTTTTTTTTGTCAATAAAGTGCATCATCTGGGTATTTAAAGTGCATTTTTTAAGGACAACGAAAAGGACAGAAATCAAGCATAGCATTAGTACTGACAGGTCACGCCAGTCATACTCTCATCAGCTGACTCTCAGCTGATCCACGTCTATCTCTAGGAATACGAAGCCAATCACAGCATCCCTATATACACTCACCGGCCACTTTATTAGGTACACCTGTCCAACTGCTCGTTAACACTTAATTTCTAAGCAGCCAATCACATGGCGGCAACTCAGTGCATTTAGGCATGTAGACATGGTCAAGACAATCTCCTGCAGTTCAAACCGAGCATCAGTATGGGGAAGAAAGTTGATTTGAGTGACTTTGAACGTGGCATGATTGTTGGTGCCAGAAGGGCTGGTCTGAGTATTTCAGAAACTGCTAATCTACTGGGATTTTCACGCACAACCATCTCTAGGGTTTACAGAGAATGGTCCGAAAAAGAAAAAAACATCCAGTGAGCGGCAGTTCTGTGGGCGGAAATGCCTTGTTGATGCCAGAGGTCAGAGGAGAATGGCCAGACTGGTTCGAGCTGATAGAAGGGCAACAGTGACTGAAATAACCACTCGTTACAACCGAGGTATGCAGCAAAGCATTTGTGAAGCCACAACACGCACAACCTTGAGGCGGATGGGCTACAACAGCAGAAGACTCCACCGGGTACCACTCATCTCCACTACAAATAGGAAAAAGAGGCTACAATTTGCAAGAGCTCACCAAAATTGAACAGTTGAAGACTGGAAAAATGTTGCCTGGTCTGATGAGTCTCGATTTCTGTTGAGACATTCAGATGTTAGAGTCAGAATTTGGCGTAAACAGAATGAGAACATGGAACCATCATGCCTTGTTACCACTGTGCAGGCTGGTGGTGGTGGTGTAATGGTGTGGGGGATGTTTTCCTGGCACACTTTAGGCCCCTTAGTCCCAATTGGGCATCGTTTAAATGCCACGGCCTACCTGAGCATTGTTTCTGACCATGTCCATCCCTTTATGGCCACCATGTACCCATCCTCTGATGGCTACTTCCACCATGTCACAAAGCTCTAATCATTTCAAATTGGTTTCTTGAACATGACAATGAGTTCACTGTACTAAAATGGCCTCCACAGTCACCAGATCTCAACCCAATAGAGCATCTTTGGGATGTGGTGGAACGGGAGATTCGCATCATGGATGTGCAGCCGACAAATCTGCGGCAACTGTGTGATGCCATCATGTCAATATGGACCAAAGTCCCTGAGGAATGCTTCCAGCACCTTGTTGAATCTATGCCACGAAGAATTGAGGCAGTTCTGAAGGCAAAAGGGGGTCCAACCCGTTACTAGCATGGGGTACCTAATAAAGTGGCCGGTGAGTGTATGTGGCCCATTCAGTATTATCATCAGCTTTATTGTTTTATTATCCTCCTCCATCCCCAGCTCCTCCTCTCGTCCTCAGTCAGGACTTAGCCTTCTGATATTTCTTTTCAAATCAGCCTGTCATTTATCCTGATTTATGTTGTCACATTAAGTTATTGTCATTAAGAACATTAATGATATCTGCAATACATTTATATTGGTTCTTTTCTGTTTACCCAAAGGGGGTTATCGCTGTGGGGCAGGGAGTTCTTGCCCAGCACGAAACCACACCACCGATCCAAACTGTATTCTAATTGTTAATCATCTTTGACGATAGTGGACGGAATAGTGAACAAGCATGCAAAATGTAATGCACCTCTTCATTTGTCTTTTCTTACTTTTTGAAGTGTGAATATGGGGCAACGTTGCTTTATCCAACTTCTCTGCGTCCTTTTGAGCTCCTGTGATGTCCACAGCTGGTTATGAATAGTCTGTCAAGCAGAGAGTTGAATAAAGTCAATAAGCAATAACTTCTCCCATTACTATTTGAGGCGGATGATGGATGCCTTGCATTTACCGCTAAGCGCTAGCTAAAGCACTTATAGCCACTTTTCAACCCCCAGACAAGGCAAAAGTAAGCTTGACTTTTTATCTGCTTTTATCCCTGTGCATACTTGCCGCCTTTAAAAAAAAAAAAATCCGTTTTACTATTTTATCCTCCCATAATGTGATATAACAAGCCAAGCACTTCCTGCATATCATAAGGTATTGAAAGGTACAATTGAATTAGACTAAAGAGCTCTGAAGAATGGAGGGTACTCACATTCTCTTTTTTTGCTGTAAATTGACACTGAAATGGTCTGTCTCACGCCCTCTCAGATGGATAACTTGCATATTAACTGGCTTGAAGCAAATTGTGTCAAAATGGGGCAGAATGCAGTAAATGAGATATCTATCGCTTCAGATCGCATTTCCTCTCATCAGTGGCCTTCTTTATTTCCTCACTCCCGTTAATGGGAGTTTATGACGTCTGCTGATGACCTGACCTTGACTCCTTTTCCACAGCAAATGCTGTTCCACAGAACCAGAGCATGGTTAGTATCCGCCAAATGAGCTGTGAAATTTGTGTTGCAAAACATCCCGCTTCTGACACCTGTGAACTAGTTAAATCAAGGGGCAAAAGCTTGCGGTTCCTTCTCTTTTTTTTCTGACTTCTGACATCTTTCAGCTTATATTTTTCGGAGTCTTAGACTTAATCAGGGCCTCTCGTCAGATTGAGACTGTCTGGGAATATCTAACGCTCCCAAAAAAAGAAAAGCTTTGAATATACATATGATTAATAATTAATTCCATACTTTATTCCCCTTTGAAAGTTATTATGCAGAATAAATATTTCATTTGAGTACAAGTCTTACATGACAAGTGCGCTAAGACAAGGGATAGTAATGGCACGCAGTTTGACAAGTCTGTGTAGGATTGCGGTCTGAGAGTTGGCCTCCATTTCTTATAAATATAGCATTCAAGAGACGCCTCTATTTTTGGTCATTTCCCATGAATGAATTCCCTTTTCCGACTCCTTAAACATTAGTGGCACAGAGTGTTTTCAGATCAGTCGATCGCGAGGGTTGTGTTATTAGCAAGCTTGAATCGAAGCGTCTCTCCCTCATGAATTGGTGAAGTTGTTCCAACTTTTGCTGGCTTGATCTGCGGTGATGTGGTTTTTGTGCTTGTAAATGTGACAAGGGTTCCTTCTGTTTGAACTGGCTTGTTGTCTGTTGATATCTGTCTTACACCACTTGATCCATCTTTCTTTCCTCCTCCTCTGCCTCTGTCTCCATCTTCTCTCTCTCTCTAACTCTCTCTCTCTCCCCCATTTCCTGATGTGCCGCAGAGAGACACAATTATCCACTTCATTTGAGTCGCCGTGATAATGGTTGGCCCAGCCCTCTCGGGGAAATAGGTAGCAGTAATTGTGAATGGTGTAATGAGTGTGGAATTGTGAGCGTGCTGGGTGACACCATTAGAATCGACCCGCTCCTGACCTCAACCCCAACAACAAGTGAGACCCCCAGCCCTCAAAGCACAGCAACTGCACCGCAGCCATTTCGCTTCTCGGACAATTAATCCCAGCCTTCCTTCCATTTGTATTCCCACTGTTCCTCTCCTTCTCACCTCCTCTCCACTATGAATTTTGACACACTTAACTGGGCTTTTATCAAGTGCAGTGCAATAAATCAGACAGGATGTGACTTTTCAAGTTCCAGGGTTCCCACTGACATGGAAAACATTTGAAATATCAAGGAATTTTGTAAGATTCCGTGCTTGGAAAAAAATCATTAAAAGAGATGAAATGGTAACACTTTACAACAAGTTTCAGTTTTTTTTTAACATTAGTTAATGTATTCGATTTCATAAGCAGTACTTTTACAGAATTTATTATTTATTTTAATGTTGATTTCTACATGGGTCAGATTAACTAACAGCTTGCTTTAGCACAAACCATCTTTCAGTGTTAAAAAAAAAGACAAGCAGTGAAAAATAGGCGCTGAATAGGCGTGGACAGGGTTGTCTTTTAGGCTGACCTTGTTGCATATGCATTTCTAGGAGTTTCCCTTTCAGATGCAAAATTTATGGGAGTAGATTATTTAAATGAATCAAGTTGATTTACTAAGGGTTGCACTAGTCAATTTACTGGAATTCACGGCATTATTTACCGCACCAAAAAAAAGCAGACGCTAATTTGCGCTGCTCTTGGTAGATTGCGTCGGTCATTATTGAAATGATCCGGCTGTGTCTATGTTCATTAATTTGCGCATCTTCACTAGATCACGTGCTGAACTTTCCCATCTGCGCTTTTATGGGATTGCGCTCTCATGCTAAGTTGCTCTGTTTAGTAAATCTGACCCTAAACTGTTTAAACGTTTGAGGTTGGTAAGATTTTTATGCATTTGAAAGAAGTCTCTTATGCTCATCAAAGCTGTAGATATTTGATCAAAAATACAGTAAAAATGACAGTAAAATATTACAATTTTAAACAACTGTTTTCTATTTATTTACTTTTTAAAATTTATTTTATTTTATTCCTGTGATGGCAAAGCATCATTACTCCAGACTTTACTGTCACACGAACCTTCAGAAGTCATTCTAATATGCTGATTTTGTGCTCAAGAAACACCCTCGCTTGTACAGTTTTTAAGTTTTGCTTTCAGTGCATTTTTTTATTATAAACATGAATTAAAATGACCTAGACTAAAATATGTTGTGAAAAGTTGTTCATTGCTAGTTTATCTAATGCAAAATACTTAATTGATTAGAAATAGCTTTTTGTGAGTGCAATGCATCTTTAATAAATTATTATTATTTTTTAAAGTGTATCCAGTAATAAAGAATGACTAGAAAAGCAATGGAAAAGTCATTTGTCAAAAGGTGTGTGACCCCTGGAGACCAAAAAGTAACAGGCGTGCTGTGGGTGGCACATGTTACAGGTTTTTAACAGTTGCCGCGTTGAATCTGACAAAAAATAGGATGGTTCGCCTCCCTCCAGCCTCCATTTAATCCTGCTGTAGGGTTTCTATTCACCTTTACCTTCCAAAAGCTTCTCCTGCTGCTTTCAGCTGCACGCTACAGCGTGTAAGAGGATGCATGTTAGATTTCACCATCGGAGTATCTTGCATGTTACCCAGAGGTTCTGACACTTTCGCACCTGCAAGCAGACAGGTGAGCGGAGCGGAGCGCAGGGACGTGCCCCAATTATCCACCGTGGCAATGCGTCAGTGAATGATCTGGCTGGAGAGAACGGTAGTGTGCTGAGGAACCGCAGGGGGCCTCCTGACCTGAGGTGCTATTAATCTGGGTGCAGAACAGCTGAGAAACAGCTCCACTTGTGTGTTTGATGAGCCGCTTATCGCGGAGCCCCGCTGCTTCTGAGTGCGGATGTGTTGGGCTCTCTTTTAAAAATGCTTTGTATTAATTAACCCCCTACCCACGGCTCCCCTGTTCAGGCTGATCTCTGCTTGCCTTTTGTTCTTTATATACTAACTTGAGGTGTGCGTATTTTTGCTCGAGGAGTAACCGCATGGAGTTACGGCTGCACTTGTGGAATATGCGAGTGCCTGGAAGTTTTGAGGCTTTAACAGTGAACATGTTCCCAGCACGAGTCAGTTTGTGTCAGTAGTTCCAGTTCCATTTTAGGATTATATAGTGCTCTTTCAGTGCATTTGACTTCTCAAATCCTTCAGTACTTGTACTTTTTACATCCAATTATCATTAAATTGCCATTAAAAGAACAGTGATTGGGGCTTGTCAGATGCCTAAACCGTTCACATAATTTCATATTCCTTTTGCTCAGCAAAACAGCTTTTGCTTGTGTGTAATTCTTTTGTGAATCAGGGCCATTTTCTCAGCCTTAATTAAGGGCAGACAACAGGGCCTGTCTTGTAAAACTCAGCTGTACACTTAAACCAGCTGTCACAAAGCTGACAGTGTCTTAAATCCCCGGCGAGCAGGCCAGTGGTGACAGCGTTGTGGAAGAAATGTCCTTTGGTGGAAAGCATGATGTAGTCTTAAAGTAAAGCCGTGGCATCTTGTGGCAGCCACTAGCCTTTTCGTTTTTAATGAGAAGTCCATATCTGATTACGAGGACACAGATATCCAGCGAACTATTCAATGTCATGAATAGAAATACTATGAAACTGGAATTAATGTCTGACCTTTGTATAATAACATTTAATTTTGACTGTTTGAACGAAAGCTTAAAGGTGATCTGGACTGCCCTGTGAGGGGCTAAAAGAGATTTTCACTATAAAATTGGTTTCAAAGAAAGGTGATGCTAAGTCCACCCATATGATTTTTTTTACAGTTATTACTGTCCTTTATGCCGATTTTATTATAGATGAAATTGGAGAGAAGTCTGAAAATAATGGGGAGAAAGGGAGGGAAAATGGGATTTTTCTGGTGTCGTGAGCCAGACTCAAAGTTCTGTCGTCTGCATAAGCATCACAGCTCAGCGCCGGAACTGGTCAGATAGGTTTGTATACTACCGTTGAAAAGTTTTGGTTTGGTAAGATTCTTTTTTTAATGTTTTTGAAAAAAATATCTTATGCTCACCATTTATTTGACCCAAAATACTGTAAAAAGAAGTGTTGTGAAATACTATTACAATTTTTATTTAAATATTATTTAAAAATTCAAATGTAATTTATTCCTGATGGCAAAGCTGAAACTTTCAGCATCATTACTCCAGTCTTCAGTGTCACATGATCCTTCAGAAATCATTCTAATGTGCTGGTTTGGTGCTCAAGAAACATTTCTTATTATTGTCAATATTGAAAACAGTTGTGCTGCTTAATATTGGATTTTATTTGGATACCATCCTACATTTTTTTTTTCAGGATTAAAAATATTTTGTAACATTATAAATGTTTTCATTTTCACT